>NC_057805.1:42620366-42945003 GCF_018294505.1 Triticum aestivum
CTAATGCTGCTCCTACTCATATCTCAACATCACTCGACAGCAAATAGGAAGAAGCGCTCATCCAGTTCCTCCGTGAGAACTGGGACATCTTTGCATGGAAACCTTCTGACATGCCGGGTGTACCCAGGGGACTGGCTGAGCATCGTTTGCGAGTCGACCCAAAAGTAAAACCAGTCAAGGAACATCTTCGACGGTCCGCCGTACAGAAGAGAAAAGCGATTGGTGAGGAAGTGGCTCGGCTCCTGGCGGCTGACTTCATCCGAGAGATTTTCCACTCCGAGTGGCTCGCCAATGTTGTCATGGTCCCCAAGAAGGACGACTCACTTCGCATGTGCATTGACTTCAAGCATATCAATCGGGCCTGCCCGAAAGATCATTTTCCTCTCCCCCGCATCAACCAAATCGTCGACTCGACTGTGGGGTGTGAGCGCTTGTCTTTTCTGGACGCCTATTCCGGGTATCATCAGATCCGACTGTATGGACCCGACGAGATAAAAACGGCTTTCATCACTCCATTCGGGTGCATCTGTTATGTCACCATGCCATTCGGCCTGAAGAACACTGGAGCCACATTCATGAGGATGATTCAGAAGTGTCTGCTCACTCAAATCAGTCGGAATGTGGAAGCATACATGGATGACATTGTGGTCAAGTCACGTAAAGGTTGCGACCTGCTGGCTGACCTTGCTGAAACCTTTGCCAACCTGAGAAGGTATGATATCAAGCTTAACCCATCAAAGTGCACATTCGGAGTTCCTGGCGGAAAGTTACTAGGCTTCCTCGTTTCTGAACGAGGGATCGACGCGAACCCAGAGAAAGTTGGTGCCATACTCCGGATGAAGCGCCCTGTGCGTGTTCATGATGTACAGAAGCTTACTGGTTGTTTGGCCGCCTTGAGTCAATTCATTTCTCGCCTCGGTGAAAAGGCATTGCCTCTTTACCGACTGATGAAGAAATCTGACAAGTTTGAGTGGACTCCTGAAGCTGATGCAGCGTTTGCAGAACTCAAAGCCCTGCTTTCCACCCAGCGGGTGCTCGCTGCCCCAATCCGCAAAGAGCCTTTACTGCTTTATATTGCAGCCACTGGACAAGTTATCAGTACAGTACTCACGGTCGAGCGGGAAGAAGAAGGAAAAGCCTATAAAGTTCAGCACCCAGTATACTATGTTTCTGAAGTTCTGACTCCATCCAAGCAAAGATATCCTCATTATTAGAAGCTTGTTTACGGGATTTACATGGCCACGAAGAAGGTTGCACATTATTTCTCTGATCACTCCATTACAGTCATCAGTGACGCACCGTTGTCAGAAATTCTGAACAACAGAGATGCAACTGGTCGAGTGGCAAAATGGGCGATTGAACTCCTTCCCTTGCATATCAAGTTTGAGGCAAAGAAAGCTATCAAGTCCCAAGCAATAGCAGATTTCCTCGCCGAGTGGGTCAAACTGCAACTGCCGACTCAGATTCACTCGGAGCATTGGACCATGTTCTTTGATGGATCCAAGATGCTGAATGGTTCCAGTGCTGGGGTGGTATTGGTATCCCCCCGAGGTGACAAGCTCAGCTATGTTCTCCAGATTCATTTTGATTCCTCCAACAATGAAGCTGAATATGAGGCACTTTTGTACGGGCTGCGTATGGCCATTTCACTCGGCGTCCATCGCCTCATGGTCTACGGTGACTCGGATTTAGTGGTTAATCAAGTAATGAAGGAGTGGGACGTCAGAAGCCCAGCTATGACTGGCTATTGTAATGCAGTGAGAAAGTTAGAGAAGAAGTTTGAGGGTTTAGAGCTCCATCACATACCCTGACTGAAAAATCAAGCAGCTGATGATCTAGCAAAGATAGGTTCCAAGAGGGAAGCCATTCCCAGCAATGTGTTTTTGGAACATATTCATACACCTTCAGTTCAGGAAGATCCTTTCACTGAAGAGCCCCCACAACCAAAGAGTGCCACTGATACGACTGAAGTCGAAGTCCCAGCCGTGGTCGACTTGATCATGGAGGTTTTGGTCATCACTCCCGACTGGACATGCCGTACATCGCGTACATTCTTAGGAAGGAGCTCCCAGTGGATGAAGAAGAGGCTCGATAGATCGTCCGTCGATCCAAAGCCTTTGCCGTGATAAGAGGACAACTGTTCAGAGAAAGTGTAAATGGAGTCAGCCAGAAATTCATAACACCAGAAGAAGGTCGAGTGATCCTCAACGACATCCACTCGGGGACCTGTGGTCACCATGCGTCCTCTCGGACCATTGTGGCCAAAGCATACCGAGCGGGATTTTATTGGCCACGAGCAAATGAAATGGCAAAAGAAATGGTCGACAAATGTGAAGGTTGCCAGTTTTACTCCAATATGTCTCACAAGCCTGCATCAGCCCTGAAGACCATTCCACTCGTCTGGCCCTTGGCTGCTTGGGGATTGGATATGGTTGGGCCTCTGAGGACTGGTAGGAGCGGCTTCACTCATGTGCTCGTAGCAGTCGACAAGTTTACTAAATGGATCGAAGCCAAGCCTATCAAAAATATTGAAGCCAGTACTGCTGTCAGCTTCATCAGAGAGTTAACATTCAGATATGGTGTTCCACACAGCATCATCACAGACAATGGTTTGAACTTCGATTCTGATGAGTTCAGAGCCTTCTGTGCTTCCCAAGGCACTCGAGTCGACTATGCCTCAGTCGCCCATCCCCAGTTCGAACGGACAAGCTGAAAGAGCAAACCGATTGATTCTCAAAGGACCGAAACCCCGATTGATGCGCGATCTCAAGCATGTAGCAGGCGCCTAGGTCGATGAACTTCCATCAGTGCTTTGGGGATTGAGGACAACTCCTAATCGGTCGACTGGCCGAACTCCATTCTTGTTGGTCTATGGAGCTGAAGCTGTACTTCTGAGTGACTTGCTCCACAATGCACCCCGAGTCGAGCTTTTTTCAGAAGATGAAGCATAACAGGCACGGCAAGATGCAGTTGATCTCCTGGAAGAGGAAAGAGAGATGGCCCTGATCCGGTCGACCATCTCTCAGCAAGACCTGCGTCGATTCCATGCCAGAAACGTGAGGGGTCGAGCATTTCAAGAGGGAGACTTGGTTCTTCGAGTGGATCAGGAGAAACCACACAAGCTTGCTCCTGCTTGGGAAGGCCCCTTCATTGTCACCAGAGTGCTCCACAACGGAGTGTACCACCTTTACAACGTCAAGCACAAGAAAGACGAGCCACGCGCTTGGAATGCGGAGCTGCTCCGCCCCTTTAACACGTAAGCTTTCAGACTGTTGACATGTAATAAGAAATACCTTCTAGTTTGATTATTAAACACACAGTTTTTACAGTCTCGTAAACAATTGTTCCTTTTTTACTCTCTAAATCCCCAGTGGGTGGCTTAGCTGCGAACCCGTTTCGCCTAAGTTCGAAAAGTCCTACCGAGTGGTGAGGAAGCCTCTCACTCGGGAGCTTAGCTGCGAATCCGTTTCGCCTAAGTTTCAAAAAAATCATACCGAGTGGTGAGCAAGCCTCTCACTCGGGGGTTTAGCTGCAGTCCAGTACTCGGCTAAGTTTGAAAAATCCTACCGAGTGGTGAGCAAGCCTCTCACTCGGGGGCTTAGCTGCAGTCCAGTACTCGCCTAAGTTTTAAAAAATCCTACCGAGTGGTGAGCAAGCCTCTCACTCGGGGGCTTAGCTGCAGTCCAGTACTCGCCTAAGTTTTAAAAAATCCTACCGAGTGGTGAGCAAGCCTCTCACTCGGGGGCTTAGCTGCAGTCCAGTACTCGCCTAAGTTTGAAAAATCCTACCGAGTGGTGAGCAAGCCTCTCACTCGGGGGCTTAGCTGCAGTCCAGTACTCGCCTAAGTTTTAAAAAATCCTACCAAGTGGTGAGCAAGCCTCTCACTCGGGGGCTTAGCAGCAGTCCAGTACTCGCCTAAGTTTGAAAAATCCTACCGAGTGGTGAGCAACCCTCTCACTCGGAGGCTTAGCTGCAGTCCAGCACTCGCCTAAGTTTGAAAAATCCTACCGAGTGGTGAGCAACCCTCTCACCCGGAGGCTTAGCTGCAGTCAAGCACTCGCCTAAGTTTGAAAAATCCTACCGAGTGGTGAGCAACCCTCACACTCGGAGGCTTAGCTGCAGTCATGCACTCGCCTAAGTTTGAAAAATCCTACCGAGTGGTGAGTAACCCTCACACTCGGAGGCCTAGCTGCTGTCCCGCACTCGCCTAAGTTTGAAAAATCCTACCGAGTGGTGAGCAACCCTCTCACTCGGAGGCTTAGCTGCAGTCCAGCACTCGCCTAAGTTTGAAAAATCCTACCGAGTGGTGAGCAACCCTCACACTCGGAGGCTTAGCTGCAGTCCCGTACTCGCCTAAGTTTAAAAAATCCTACCGAGTGGTGAGCAACCCTCACACTCGAGGGCTTAGCTGCAATCCAGCACTCGCCTAAGTTTGAAGCACATCCCCATCCCCAAGGACGACGAGGTGCAGGTCGACTGCAACCTTCTCGTCGGAGCTGCGCCATAAATACAACGTGCGCTCCATCCTCATCCGCAAGGACGACGAAGTGCAGGTCGACTGCAACCTTCTCTTCGGAGCTGCGCCACAAATACAACATGCGCTCCATCCTCATCCGCAAGGACGACGAGGTGCAGGCCAACTGCAACCTTCTCTTCGGAGTTGCGCCACAAATACAATGTGCGCTCCATCCCTATCTGCAAGGACGACGAGGTGCAAGTCGACTGCGACCTTCTCCTTAGAGCTGCGCCACAAGTATAACGTGCGCCCCGTCCTGATCCGCAAGGTCGACGAGGTGCAGGTCGACTGGGACCTCCTCCTCAGAGCTGCATCTCAAGTACAAAGACTATTCCGAGTGAAGAACAAGTTCCACTCGAAGGCAAACACAAGCATATTCAGAGATAAACCAAGTTCAGATAAATCCAAAGTTCCAGACCACGGATTAAAGTACTCGGACATCAAGCCCGAAGGAGTTTAACGATTACACGATCACTCGGCATTCCGAGGCAAATAAAGGTGGAGCATAATGTTTTTTGGTCACTCGTCAGGAGAAGGACTGGTTGGGTCACAGAAACTGTCAAGGTCTATGCTGTCTGCGATGCGAGTGGCGGCGTCAAGGAAAGTGTCCATGAAGGACTTTAAAGTGTTCCTTTTGGTGTTAGCAACCTTGAGCTCCGCCAGCTTCTCTTCTTTGAAATCCTTGTAGTGCACTCGGATCAGGGACAGGGCGACATCAGCGCCGCAGCGAGCAGATGACTTCTTCCATTCTTGCACTCGGTCAGGTATTTGATTCAGTAGCCATCAGAGACTCAAGGTCTTGAGACAGCTCCGCCTGAGGCCAGAGTTCAGCATCAACCCGAGTCATCGCCGCCTTCAGACGGGCAAGATAAGCAACCGCGTTGTCCACGCGAGATTCCAACCGCATCACATTCATTGCGACGTCATCTTTGACTGGACAATTTATGGGATCGAGACCCGTCTCGACCCGCCCAGTTTCCGCTTCAAAATCCTGGCAAAGTTCTGCACAGTCAAGTAAATAGTGAGTCGACAATATAATAAGACCTGTCAATCGACCACAACAAGTCAGGTTAACATCAGTACATTCAAGCTTTAAGACCAGTTTTGCAGCAAGTTGGCCCAGATAAGATTCTAACTCGCCCTTCTTGGCCTTGAGGTTTCCAATCTCGTTAGTCAACCTGTCCTTGTCTTTCTTCAGTTGCTCGACCTCCCGATTGGCATCAGAGACAGCGGTCTTCAGTTTGGAGTTCTCTTCTTCTAACTTGCCGACTGAAGCCAACTTCTTGTCAGCAAGCGCCGTTTTCTCTCGCGCCTCCTTCTGGGCAGCAGCAAGATCCAGATCCTTCTTCTCCAGGGCCTGCTTCATTTCTCTAAAGAAACAACATTCTTCAGACGAGCTTGGAGTTGACGGTTTTCATTATGCACATCTGTTTGAGTGGAGTCATCCGGTTCAAAGTGACTAAAAAAGGGAAAAACCCACGGAAAAGTGCTAACTGTAAGATGGACAATTGACGATTGGTTACCTCCCATGGTAGCTACTTTGTCACGAGCAGTCTTGAGGTTCTTCTTGGCCAGTTCCAGATCAAGGTTGAGGCTGATTTGCTGCTTGTTCAGTGTAGAAAGTTGAGCCCCAAGATCACAAGATTTCTACAGTCAACATACAAGACATATCAGTCGACAGAAGCAATAGAACATCACAGTGAAAGTTACCCTAAGACTACCGCCGAATCAAACATTCAACGGTAGTCTCGGGGACTACACCCAGTGGGTGCACTTAGCGTGCCCCCACTGGTTTGATTCAACACTCGGCATGGTCTGCCCAGCTCGAGTCGTAAAAAAAAGAGCGAAGAAAGTTGTTCTCAGACCATAGTCGACTGCCCGCAGTCGACCACGGTTTCGGGGACTACACCCAGTGGGTGCACTTAGCGTGCTCCCACTGGTTTAGATATCACTCGGCATGGTCTGCCCACGCCGAGTGAGAAAATTCAGGTTCTTAGACCACAGTCGACAGCCCGCAATCAACTATGGTCTCGGAGACTATACCCAGTGGGTGCACTCAGCGTGCCCCCACTAGTTCAAAAACTCAATCGACTTAATCCAAGTCGACTCAAGTGGAAGACCTATACAACTTTAAGGCAGACAAACCCCAGTGGGTGATCAGATGAGAAATAAGATCAGTCGGAAATCAACTAACCTAGACATTGGTTTGTAGAGCAACGCCGGCGTTGAAGGCCACCTGACTGGCCTCGTGCACCACTTTCATCTGCCGCATCACAAAATTCAACTGAAGAAGAGCTTCCTTGGCGGCACTCGGTGCGTCGTCTGGAGTCTGGTACGCAGTGAAAAGTGATGATGGCAGGGCAGTCGAAGCAGCCGCTGGGTCTGATGCGTGGAGTTGTATTGGAGCAGCAGGGGTCTGAGCAGCTGACCCTGATGGGAAATCAGTCGACAGCGGGATAGCGAAAGTGACGTTGGTGCGAGCCGGATCTGTGGATCGCTCGACCGCCATCCCAGGCATCAGTGTCGACTGAGGAACCTGAACCTCAGGCGCTTTCCCACTCAGTCCCTTGTCCCTCCTCCTCCTTTCCCTCAGGGGCACTTGTTCTTCATCGTCCGAAAGCACGACAACGTCTCGTGGAGCTGCAACAAACAGAAAAAAAATCAGAGATGCAACTGACGAACAATCCAATCGACCGAATAAATTCGAGTCGGGCAGACTTACTAGCTTTGGAGGTAGAGGCCGGGCTGGAAAAGTTCATCATCGGTTTCCTCGTCGTCTGGGACCTTGTCGATATCCATATCAGTCGCGGCAGAGGCCGGGCTGGAAAAGTTCATCATCCACTCGGTCAAGACAGGAGAATTAGTCGGAGCAAGAAAACACGGAAAGAACATTTGCCCGGAAGCAACAGGAACATCCATCTTGATCTTAGGCAAGGTCTTTCGAGCCTTCGAGGGGTTGATCTTGGGCTGCTTGGTGACTTTCTCCGCCAGCTCCGGAGTTGAAGACCGAGCGCGCTTCTGCGCTTGAGCGCTCGAGGCCACAGCCTTACCGCACCTGCCCGCGAGATCATGGTGCTGCTTGGATCGACGTTCTGAATGAGGCGGTGACTCGACTACCTCCTCCTCGTCTGACTCGTCGCTCTCGTCTTCATCATCGTCGTCTGGCGACTCCCAATCACCACTCTCCTCCGCGCTGTCCTCGCCCTCATGGTCCTGCTCCAGAGCTTGTTCACCATTGGGCATTGAGTACATCTCTGTATAAATCTACAAGACAAGAAGCCGAGTGGAAATCAGTCGGATTAACAAATAGTCGAAAAATGTATCCAAATGCAATCGGTTATAGCGGCCGAACCTTGTCTGGCTGATTGCTGTCGCTGAAAGGATCGACTCTCCTGGCACCCCAGGGGTTGTCCTTGTTTCCGGTGATACTCCTCAGCCATTGGGCCACTGTTTTGGCCAGCACCTCCTCTGGATGAACCCGAGCGGTGTCGCCGGCTCCGGAGTACATCCACATAGAGTGGTCACGGGCCTGGAGCGGTTGAATACGCCGACTGAGGAACACCTCCAACAAATCCATGCCGGTGACGCCTTGGTTGATCAGCTGGACCACCCTCTCGACCAGCATAGTTGTCTCCGCCTTCTCCTCGGCGGTCACTTTCAATGGAGAGGGAGTCTGAACACGATCGAAAGAAAAAGGGGGAAGTCCAGTCGACTGGCCTGGGGTCGCGATATCCTGGCAGTAGAACCAGGTCGACTGCCAGCCCCTGACCGACTCAGGAAGAGTCATCGAAGGGAAAGAACCCCTCTTCGTCTTCTGGATACCCAAGCCCCCACACATCTGGATAACGTGGGTTTTCTCGTCATTCGAATTTGCTTTCTTCACCGTCTAGGAGCGGATGGTGAAAATGTGCTTGAAAAGACCCCAGTGCGGTCGACACCCCAAGAAATTCTCGCACATGGACATGAATGCGGCAAGATATGTGATGGTGTTGGGAGAAAAATGATGGACTTGGGCCTCGAGGAAATTCAAGAAGCCCCTGAAAAAAAGGGTGTGGAGGAAGTGAGAAACCGCGGTCGACATGGGTGGCGAGCAGAACACACTCACCCTGCCGCGGCTGCAGCTCCGACTCCCCCTCCGGCAACCGTGCAGCTTTGTGGACGATCAGCCCGGACTCGGCCAGCTCGTTCAAGTCTTCCTGCCGAAGCGAGGATCGGATCCAATCGCCCTGGATCCAACCCGACGGCAGCCCCGACCGCAACGAAGATCCCCGATTCGTCTTCTTGCCTTTCGCTGCCCCCATCGCCTTCTTCGCGCGTTCCAGCGCCGCTGTCTTTTCCTTCCCCATGGCGGCGGAGCGGTGGCGTCGAGAGCGGAGAAGCCGGATGCGGTGGAGAAACAGAAGAAGAAGAAGGAGAATGGACGCGCACAGTGCAGACGCCTCGGCCTCGTCACTTTTAAAGGCCCACTTCCGAGTGGCTGACGCGTGGGCCCGGGCGATCCTGTCAAATCCCTCAACAGGTGCGCGCGGGATACGTGGCGAAAAAGATGGCACGGAAATCGAAACGTTCCTGTTTATCTACCCCGCTTACCACGGCGCGCTCCGCCCCACGCGCTTCCCCCGAAATTTCGAATCCCGTGAAATCCGGGATACGCCGTAACCAATTGCGCCAAAGATTTCGCGTCAAAAACAACACTCGACGGATGACGTTATAAATCCAATCGGCGATTTCTGAATTGATCAAGGCGACTGAAAGGAAGCCGAAGTTCCAACATTGGCCTCCGTTCAAAAATGAATAGTCGTGAAGCACGAGAGTCGAAGCAAGATCAACTTCAACCTTCTTTTCACTCAGACCTCAATCCATTCGGGGGCTAATGATGATGAGATAGACCTAGGGTAGGGTCATAGGCCTGGCCTATACGCCCTATCCAAAGTCACCGTCCTAGGAGAAAAGAAGCTCAAGAGACAACAGGGAGGGCTCAACAAAGATGTCGAGTGCAATCCACTCGACCTACCAACTACTCGGAGACCCCTCCTTCCTGAGGTCACTCGCCACTCGACCATACAAGAATCCATTCGACGTATTGAAGACCAGGAGTCATCCAGAACTGCAACGGACAAGCGTTCACTCTATAGTCTTTAAGGCCATTAAGGCATTTAAGGCTGGCGTTATCAGTAACGCCTCCTCTTTATGTACATTGAACTCTTGGTAATGGAGGGTGGCTGGGATCCTGGTGCACTCTATATAAGCCACCCCCTCTTCTGGCACAAGGGTTCGGACCCCCTGTAACACACACACACACATAATCCAGTTGAGCGCCTCCGGGCACAGAGACGTAGGGCTGTTACTTCCACTGTGAAGGGCCTAAACTCGTAAAACTCGTGTGTAGAACATCTCCATAGCTAGGATCTTGCCTCCTCATACCTACCCCCCATTCTACTGTCAGTCTTAGATCCACGACAGCGTCCCCCCTTGCCCTTTCCTACTCCCTCTCTCTTTCCCTCTTTCTTCTCTCCTACTCCGGAAAGGAAAAGGGGAATCCTACTAGGACTCGGGAGTCCTAGTAGGACTCCCCACACTTGGCGCGCCCCCTCTAGGGCCGGCCTCCTCCTCCTCCCTCCTTTATATACGTGGGCAGGGGACATCCCAAAGGCACAATAGACAATCTCTTAGCCGTGTGCGGTGCCCCCCTCCATAGTTACACACCTCGGTCATATCGTCGTAGTGCTTAGGCGAAGCCCTGCGCCGGTAACTTCATCATCACCGTCGCCACGCCGTCGTGCTGACGGAACTCTCCCTCGACCTCAACTGGATCAAGAGTACGAGGGACGTCATCGAGCTGAGCGTGTGCTGAACATGGAGGTGCCGTACATTCGGTGCTAGGATTGGGCGGATCGTGAAGACGTACGACTACATCAACTGCGTTGATAAAACGCTTCCGCTTTCAGTCTATGAGGGTACGTGGACACACTCTCCCGCTCGTTGCTATGCATCACCTAGATGGATCTTGCGTGTGTGTAGGAATTTTTTTGAAATTACTGCGTTCCCCAACATAAACTCCTTCAACATTTTTGAACCAAGGTGATCTATGACACCTCGGATATAGTCCAGCGTTGGAGCTTAGACATAGTCCGGTGTTGGAGCTTGGATACAGTCTGACGCTGGAGCTCGAATGCAGTCCGGCATTGGAGCTCAACTGTAACAAGACTCTTTGGATACAGTCCGGTGTTGGAGCTCGGATACATTCTGGAGTTGGAGCTCGGAAGCAGTCCGGCGTTGGTGCTTGGCTACAAAAGATACCTCGAATGCAGTCCGGCGTTGGAGCTCGGATGTAAGAGGGCACTGCCGCACGAAAAACACTTCAAACCCGAGGTGTGGCATAAAAATAACAAGGCATTGATAAAGGCCGAAGACTTAAAGGGCTCCTCAGATACCCGACGTGTGATCTTCAGATTTAGCTCGGCAATCCTCAAGATAGAAGATGGGAAGATTTGTTGAACCAGTTTTCAAGACCGACGACCGAAGACGAAGAACAGTTCGAAAGAACCAAGGAGCGTCCCCAACTTGAAGACCGGTTTAGGGGGCTACTGACAATGTCCTGGACTAGGGGGTACTCACCACGTCGTCTCCCGATCAGTTGGATTGAGCCGAGGACCCCCATGGCCGTTTACTCATGGGCCAGTTCGGATAGCCTATGTATACACGAGGAAGATTCCACAAGACTTGGTGATCAAAGACAAGGACTCCTCTCCACCGACGTATTCGACTAGGACTCTTGTTATCCTAGGCCTCTGGTACATTATATAAGCCGAGGCCGGGCTAGTCGATAGGGATATGCTAGATCATATGATATTATTCATCATACCCTTAGGTCTTAGACCACAACATATGATCTCGAGGTAGATCAACTCTTGTAATCTCTATATTCATCAAGATCAATCAAGCAGGAAGTAGGGTATTACCTCCATTAAGAGGGCCCGAACCTAGGTAAACATCGTGTCCCCTATCTCCTGTTACCCATCGATCCATGACACACAACTTGGGACCCCCTACCCGAGATCTGCCGGTTTTGACACCGACACTTGGTACTTGCGAACCATGCCTCATGGGCAAGATGACTAAAACATTGTTCTCCGGAACAATGGAGCGAGCAACAAATTTGTTGGAAATCATACATACTAATGTATGTGGTCCAATGAATATTGAGGCTCGCGGCGGGTATCGTTATTTTCTGACCTTCACAGATGATTTGAGCAGATAAGGGTATATCTACTTGATGAAACATAAGTCTGAAACATTTGAAAAGTTCAAAGAATTTCATAGTGAAGTGGAAAATCATCGTAACAAGAAAATAAAGTTTCTGCAATCTGATTGTGGAGGAGAATATTTGAGTTACGAGTTTGGTCTTCATTTGAAACAATGCGGAATAGTTTCGCAACTCACGCCACCTGGAACACCACAACGTAATGGTGTGTCCGAACGTCGTAACCGCACTTTATTAGATATGGTGTGATCTATGATGTCTCTTACTGATTTACCGCTATCGTTTTGGGGTTATGCTTTAGAGACAGCTGGATTCACGTTAAATAGGGCACCATCTAAATCCGTTGAGACAACACCTTATGAACTACGGTTTGGCAAGAAACCCAAATTGCCGTCTCTTAAAGTTTGGGGCTGCGATGCTTATGTGAAAAAGCAACAGCCTGATAAGCTCGAGCCCAAATCGAAGAAATGTGTCTTCATAGGATACCCAAAGGAGACTGTTGGGTACACCTTCTATCACAGATCTGAAGGCAAGACATTCGTTGCTAAGAATGTATCCTTTCTAGAGAAGGAGTTTCTCTCGAAAGAAGTGAGTGGGAGGAAAGTAGAACTTGATGAGGTAATTGTACCTGCTCCCTTATTGGAAAGTAGTTCATCACAGAAATCAGTTCATGTGACTACTACACCAATTAGTGAGGAAGCTAATGATGATGATCATGTAACTTCAGATCAAGTTACTACTGAACCTCGTAGGTCAAGCAGAGTAAGATCTGCACCAGAGTGTGTTGGGGAACGTAGTAATTTCAAAAAAAATCCTACGCACATGCAAGTCATGGTGATGCATAGCAACGAGAGGGGAGAGTGTAGTCCACGTACCCTCATAGACCGTAAGCGGAAGCGTTATGACAACGCGGTTGATGTAGTCGTACGTCTTCACGATCGACCGATCCTAGTACCGAACGTACGGCACCTCCGCGATCTGCACACGTTCAGCTCGGTGACGTCCAACGAACACACGATCCAGTAGAGCTTCGAGGGAGAGTTCCGTCAGCACGGTAGCGTGATGACGATGATGATGAAGCTACCGATGCAGGGCTTCGCCTAAGCATCGCTACGATATGGCCGAGGTGGATTATGGTGGAGGGGGGCACCGCACACGGCTAAAAGATCAATGATCAACTTGTGTGTCTATGGGGTGCCCCCCTCCCTGTATATAAAGGAGTGGAGGAGGGGAGGAGCCGGCCCTCTCTATGGCGTGCCCTAGGGGAGTCCTACTCCCACCGGGAGTAGGATCCCCCCTTCCCTAGTTGGAGTAGGAGAGGAAGGGAAGGAGGAGTAGGAGAGAAGGAAAGGCCCCCCCCCAAACCTATTCCAATTCGGCCTCCTACCCAAGGGGGGCGCACCAGCCCCTTGTGGGTTGGTGTGCTTCCTTCTTATGGCCCATAAGGCCCATAACTTCTCCTGGGGGGGTTCCGGTAACCTCCCGGTACTCCGGAAAAATGCCCGAACCACTCGGAACCCTTCCAAAGTCCAAACATAGTCATCCAATATATTGATCTTTATGTCTCGACCATTTCGAGACTCCTCGTCATGTTCATGATCATATCCGGGACTCTGAACTACTTTCGGTACATCAAAACACATAAACTCATATTACTGATCGTCACCGAACATTAAGCGTGCGGACCCTACAGGTTCGAGAACTATGTAGACATTACCGAGACACGTCTCCGGTCAATAACCAATAGCGGAACCTGGATGCTCATATTGGTTCCTACATATTCTACGAAGATCTTTATCGGTCAAACCGCATAACAACATACGTTGTTCCCTTTGTCATCGGTATGTTACTTGCCCGAGATTCGATCGTCGGTATCTCAATACCTAGTTCAATCTCGTTACCGGCAAGTCTCTTTACTCGTTCCGTAATGCATCATCCCGCAACTAACTCATTAGTTACATTGCTTGCAAGGCTTATAGTGATGTGCATTACCGAGAGGGCCCAGAGATACCTCTCCGACAATCGGAGTGACAAATCCTAATCTTGATCTATGCCAACTCAACAAGTACCATCGGAGACACCTGTAGAGCACCTTTATAATCACCCAGTTATGTTGTGAAGTTTGGTAGCACACAAAGTGTTTCTCCGGTATTCGGGAGTTGCATAATCTCATAGTCATAGGAACATGTATAAGTCATGAAGAAAGCAATAGCAATATACTAAACGATCAAGTGCTAAGCTAACGGAATGGGTAAAGTCAATCAGATCAATCTCTAATGATGTGATCCCGTTAATCAAATGACAACTCATGTCTATGGCTAGGAAACTTAACCATCTTTGATTCAACGAGCTAGTCAAGTAGAGGTATACTAGTGACACTCTGTTTGTCTATGTATCCACACATGTTCTAAGTTTCCGGTTAATACAATTCTAGCATGAATAATAAACATTTATCATGAAATAAGGAAATAAATAATAACTTTATTATTGCCTCTAGGGCATTTTTCCTTCAGTCTCCCACTTGCACTAGAGTCAATAATCTAGTTCACATCGCCAAGTGATTTAACACCAATAGTTCACATCACCATGTGATTAACACCCATAGTTCACATCGCCATGTGACCAACACTCAAAGGGTTTACTAGAGTCAGTAACCTTAGTTCACATCGCCATGTGATTAACACCCAAAGAGTACTAAGGTGTGATCATGTTTTGCTTGTGAGAGAAGTTTAGTCAACGGGTCTGCCATATTCAGATCTGTATGTATTTTGCAAATTTCTATGTCAACAATGCTCTGCATGGAGTTGCTCTAGCTAATTGCTCCCACTTTCAATATGTATCCAGATTGAGACTTAGAGTCATCTGGATCAGTGTCAAAACTTGCATCGACGTAACCCTTTACGATGAACCTTTTGTCACCTCCATAATCGAGAAACATATCCTAATTCCACTAAGGATAATTTTGACCATTGTCCAGTGATCTACTCCTAGATCACTATTGTACTCCCTTTCCAAACTCAGTGTAGGGTATACAATAGATCTGGTACATAGCATGGCATACTTTATAGAACCTATGGCTGAGGCATAGGGAATGACTTTAATTCTCTTTCTATCTTCTTCCATGGTCGGGCTTTGAGTCTTACTCAATTTCACACCTTGCAACAAAGGCAAGAACTCTTTCTTTGACTGTTCCATTTTGAACTACTTCAAATTCTTGTCAAGGTATGTACTCATTGAAAAAACTTATCAAGCGTCTTGATCTATCTCTATAGATCTTGATGCTCAATATGTAAGTAGCTTCACCGAGGTCTTTCTTTGAAAAAACTCCTTTCAAACACTCCTTTATGCTTTCCAGAAAATTCTACAATATTTCCGGTCAACAATATGTCTTCCACATATACTTATCAGAAAACTGTAGTGCTCCCACTCACTTTCTTGTAAATACAGGCTTCACCGCAAGTCTGTATAAATCTATATGCTTTGATCAACTCATAAAAGCATATATTCCAACTCCGAGATGCTTTGCACCAGTCCATGGACGGACCGCTGGAGGTTGCACATTTTGTTAGCACCTTTAGGGTCGACAAAACTTTCTAGTTGCATCATATACAACTCTTCTTTAAGAAATCCATTAAGGGATGTAGTTTTGACATCCATTTGCCAGATTTCATAAAATGTGGTAATTTGCTAACATGATTCGGACAGACTTAAGCATCGCTACGAGTGAGAAAATCTCATCGTAGTCAACACCTTGAACTTTGTCAAAAACCTTTTTCGACAAGTCTAGCTTTGTAGATAGTAACACTACTATCAGCGTTTGTCTTCCTCTTGAAGATCCATTTATTTTCTATGGCTTGCCGATCATCGGGCAAGTCAACCAAAGTCGAAACTTTGTTCTCATACATGGACCCCATCTCAGATTTCATGGCCTCAAGCCATTTCGCAGAATCTGGGCTCATCATCACTTCATCATAGTTCGTAGGTTCGTCATGGTCAAGTAACATGACCTCCAGAACAGGATTACCGTACCACTCTGGTGCGGATCTCACTCTGGTAGACCTACGAGGTTCTGTAGTAACTTGATCTGAAGTTACATGATAATCATCATTAGCTTCCTCACTAATTGGTGTAGGAGTCACATGAACAGATTTCTATGATGAACTACTTTCCAATAAGGGAGCAGGTACAGTTACCTCATCAAGTTCTACTTTCCTCCCACTCACTTCTTTCAAGAGAAACTCCTTCTCTTGAAATGATCCATTCTCAGCAACGAATGCCTTGCCTTCGGATCTGTGATAGAAGGTGTACCCAACTGTCTCCTTTGGGTATCCTATGAAGACACATTTCTCCGATTTGGGTTCGAGCTTATCAGGATGAAACTTTTTCACATAAGCATCGCAACCCCAAACTTTAAGAAATGACATTGGTTTCTTGCCAAACCACAGTTCATATGGTGTCGTCTCAATGGATTTAGATGGTGCCCTATTTAACGTGAATGCAGTTGTCTCTAATGCATAACCCCAAAACGATAGTGGTAAATCGGTAAGAGACATCATAGATTGCACCATATCTGATAAAGTACGGTTACGATGTTCGGACACACCATTACGCTGTGGTGTTCCAGGTGGCGTGAGTTGTGAAACTATTTCGCATCGTTTCAAATGAAGACCAAACTCGTAAATCAAATATTCTCCTCCACGATCAGATCGTAGAAACTTTATTTTCTTGTTACGATGATTTTCCACTTCACTCTGAAATTATATGAACTTTTCAAATGTTTCAGACTTATGTTTCATCAAGTAGATATACCCATATCTGCTCAAATCATCTGTGAAGTTCAGAAAATAACGATACCCGCCGCGAGCCTCAACACTCATCGGATCACATACATCAGTATGTATTATTTCCAATAAATCAGTTGCTCACTCCATTGTTCTGGAGAATGGAGTCTTAGTCATCTTACCCATTGATACGTCTCCAACGTATCTATAATTTATGAAGTATTCATGCTATTATATTATCTGTTTTGGATGTTTATGGGCTTTACTAAACACTTTTATATTATTTTTGGGACTAACCTATTAACCGGAGGCCTAGCCCAAATTGTTGTTTTCTTGCCTATTTTAGTGTTTCGAAGAAAAGGAATATCAAACGGAGTCCAAATGGAATGAAACCTTCGGGAGAGTTATTTTTGGAAGGGAAGCAATCCAGGAGACTTGGAGTAGACATCAGGGAAGCTTCGAGGAAACCACGAGGCAGGGAGGCACGCCCTACCCCCTGGGCTCGCCCCCCACCCTCATTGCCCCTCGTGGCTCCCCTGACCAACTTCTTTCGCCTATATATATACATCCATATACCCTAAAAACATCGGGGGATAGAATAGATCGGGAGTTCCACCGCCGCAAGCCTCTGTAGCCACCAAAAACCAATCGGGACCCTGTTCCGGCACCCTGCCGGAGGGGGGATCCATCACCGATGGCCATATTCATCATCTCGGCGCTCTCCATGACGAGGAGGGAGTAGTTCAACCTCGTATGTACCAGTAGCTATGTGTTTGATCTCTCTCTCGTGTTCTTGAGGTGGTACGATCTTGATGTATCGCGAGCTTTGCTATTATAGTTGGATCTTATGATGTTTCTCCCCCTCTAGTCTCTTGTAATGGATTGAGTTTTCCCTTTGAAGTTATCTTATCGGATTGAGTCTTTAAGGATTTGAGAACACTTGATGTATGTCTTGCATGTGCTTATCTGTGGTGACAATGGGATATTCACGTGATCTACTTGATGTATGTTTTGGTGATCAACTTGCGGGTTTCGTAACATTGTGAACTTATGCATAAGTGTTGGCACACGTTTTCGTCTTGACTCTCCGGTAGAAACTTTGGGGCACTCTTTGAAGTTCTATGTGTTGGTGGAATAGATGAATCTGAGATTGTTTGATGCATATCGTATAATCATACCCACGGATAATTGAGGTGACATTGGAGTATCTAGGTGACATTAGGGTTTTGGTTGATTTGTGTCTTAAGGTGTTATTCTAGTACGAACTCTATGATAGATCGATCCGAAAGAATAACTTTGAGGTGGTTTCGTACCCTACAATAATCTCTTCGTTTGTTCTCCGCTATTAGTGACTTTGGAGTGACTCTTTGTTGCATGTTGAGGGATATTTTTATATGATCCAATTATGTTATTACTGTTGAGAGAACTTGCACTAGTGAAAGTATGAACCCTAGGCCTTGTTTCTACGCATTGCAATACCGTTTTCGCTCACGTTTACCACTAGTTACCTTGCTGTTTTTATATTTTCAGATTACAAATACTCATATGTATCATCCATATTGCCCTTGTATCACCATCTCTTCGCCGAACTAGTGCACCTATACAATTTACCATTGTATTGGGTGTGTTGGGGACACAAGAGACTCTTTGTTATTTGGTTGCAGGGTTGTTTGAGAGAGACCATCTTCAACCTACGCCTCCCACGGATTGATAAACCTTAGGTCATCCACTTGCGGGAAATTTGCTACTGTCCTACAAACCTCTGCACTTGGAGGCCCAACAACGTCTACAAGAAGAAGGTTGCGTAGTAGACATCAAGCAGTTTCTGGCGCCGTTGCCGGGGAGGTGAGTGCTTGAAGGTATATCTTTAGATCTTGCAATCGAATCTTTTAGTTTCTTGTTTTATCACTAGTTCAGTTTATAAAAGAAAACTACAAAAAATGGAATTAAGGGTACCTCATATGCTTCATCTTTTTAATGTCTTTCGTGAAAATGATGGGAAGGAAAATTGTGCCAAAGTGTTAGAAGAAAAATCCATTAGAATGTTTGGCACTAAATATTTGAATGATGAGCATGATTTCAATGTTGTTAGTATGAATTCTTTGAATATCCATAGTACTAATGATGATTGCACTAGTCATGATGAAAATGTCTCTTATAAACATGTCAACTTTTGCGGTATACATAGAGCTTGCAAGTACACACCAAATAGGGAAGATAGATCTTGCAAGAGGCATAAGTATTTGGAAACTAAATGGTTGCAAGAAAGGCTAGATGATTGTGCTGAAAGATTCAATATTTATCGCTATCCTTGTGAACTTTGCAATGAACATGGTCATTTAAAGCTCCAATGCTATTTGTTTCATGATCGAATCGTGTCCAAAAATTGTGATAACTTGATTACCCTTGAGCATCATAAAGAGCTTAGTCTTCTTTTGGGGTATGAAGAAATGAAACATATAACTGAGGGTATTCCAAAATTTAATCTTGATAGATTTCTTGATTTTGATCTAGAAGAAATTTATATGTATTGTGCGGTGAATTGCATTGAAAATCCTTATATCGCCAATTACATAAAGACAAGAAAACAAATAGAAGATGAAGAGAATACTAATGAAAGGGAAGAGATTTCCCAATATCCTCCTATTCTTTCTTATGATGAATCAGGTAACGAGGAGGAGCTTTCTATTCAACCAATCTCATTAATAAGGAGCTCCAAAAAGAGGATTAAACCCACACATGATGTGAAGAAGAAAAAGAAAAGATGGGGAAACAAAGGTAAAAAGGTATCCCTCCCAAATGATGTTGCTCCTATTACTCATTGTGATGATGATAATTGCTATACTATTGATGCTATCCATACTATTAATGATGAGAGTGATTATGCTTATGATATGAAAAGGCCCAAGCTTGGGGATGCCATGTTTGATGAGAATGATATGTTTGAGAATTTGTTTGCTGCAATTAATGTTTGTCCCAAGATTGGGGATGCCATGATTTACGAAGATGATATTTTTAACCTCCCAAGTTTTGATATGCAAATTTATTATGATGATAGCATGCCTCCTATTTATGATGGTTATATTGATAAAAGTGGGTTTAGAAGAGTGTCAACTTTAGGAAGTAATGATCCCACAATTTGGAGGGTGTTGAATCTTATTGTGATAATTATAAAAGTGGGCTTGGAGAGGTCATGACTTTATCTAGTAATGATTCCACTATCTTGGAAGAGGTTTCAATCAATTACGATGAGAACAAAGTTGCTACTTATGATGATTATTGTGATGATACTTATGCTATAAAAAGTAATGATGATTATATTTATAAAACTTGTCATGATTATGATTACCCCTTTTCTGAACATTACTCTTTTAGTGTGGAAACAATTTATTGTATTCGAGTCTCTTATGATACTCCCACTATTCAATGAGAAGCATTTTGCTTATGTGGAGAGTAATAAAATTTCTATGCTTGTAGATCATGAAAAAGAATGCTTTATGTGATAGATATATTGTTGAATTCATTCATGAAGCTACTGAAAATTATTATGAGGGAGGAATATATGCTTGTAGGAATTGCAATAATATCAAGTTTCCTCTCTATGTGCTTAAAGTTTTGAAGTTATGCTTGTTTTGCCTTCCTATGCTAGTTAATTATTGTTCCCATAAGATGTTTGCTCACAAAATCCCTATGCATAGGAAGTGGGTTAGACTTAAATGTGCTAGTCATATTCTTCATGATGCTCTCTTTATGTGTCAATTCTCATCTTTTATGTGAGCATCATTGAAATCATCATGCCTAGCTAGGGGCGTTAAACGTTAGCGCTTGTTGGGAGCCAACCCAATTTTATTTTTGTTCATGTTTAGTCATAAATAAATCATCTAGCCTCTGGTTAGATGTGGTTTTATGTTTTAATTAGTGTTTGTGCCAAGTAGAACCTTTGGGAAGACTTGGGTGAAGTCTTTATGATCATGCTGTAAAAAAACAGAAACTTTAGCGCTCACGAGATGTGCTGCCATTTTTTACTGGAGAGATCTTTTAGGTTGATTCTTTTTGCAGATGATTAATAGATAAATTCCTCACGTCCACCAATTTATTTCAGAATTTTTGGAGTTCCATAAGTATACGTTTGATATAGATTACTACATACTGTTCTGTTTTTGACAGATTCTGTTTTCTATGTGTTGTTTGCTTATTTTGATGAATCTATGAGTAGTATCGGAGGGTATGAACCATAGATAATTTGGAATACAGTAGATATTAAACCAATATGAATTTATAATGATTTCACAACAGTACCTAAGTGGTGATTTATTTTCTTATACTAACGGAGCTTACGAGTTTTCTGTTGAGTTTTGTGTTGTGAAGTTTTCAAGTTTTGGGTAAAGATTCGATGAACTATGGAATAAGGAGTGGAAAGAGCCTAAGCTTGGGGATGCCCAAGTGTAACGCCCACGATGCGGCTATATCTCCCACGTGTCGAGGCACGACTTGGAGGCATAACCGCATGGTGGTTTTGTCGCAAGAAGGGTCATCTTCACACAATCGCATGTAATGAACAAGAATGGGATAAAGAGTTCGCTTACAATCGCCACTTCACACAATACATAAATTAAACATACATCATTCAGAGTACAATCAAGGTCCGACTACGGCACCAAAAATAAGAGAAGACAACCCCAAATGCTAGATCCCCGATCGTCCCAACTGGGCTCCACTACTGATCATCAGGAAATAAAACATAGTAACGACCAAGGTCCTCGTCGAACTCCCACTTGAGCTCGGTTGCATCACCTGCACTGGTATCCTCGGCACCTGCAACTGTTTTGGTAGAATCTGCGAGTCACGAGGACTCAGTAATCTCACACCCGCGAGATCAAGACTATTTAAGCTTATGGGTAGGAAAGGGGTAATGTGGTGGAGCTGCAGCAAGCACTAAGCATATATGGTGGCTAACATATGCAAATGAGAGCGAGAAGAGAAGCAACGCACGGTCGAGAAGCTAGAAATGATCAAGAAGTGATCCTGAAGCTACTTACGTTCAAGCATAACACAAGTCCGTGTTCTCTTCCCGGACTCCGCCGAAAAGAGACCATCACGGCTACACACGCGGTTGATGCATTTTAATTAAGTCAAGTGTCAAGTTCTCTACAACCGGATATTAACAAATTCCCATCTGCCACATAACCACGGGCATGGCTCTCGAAAGTTTATACCCTGCAGGGTTGTCCCAACTTAGCCCATCACAAGCTCTCACGGTCAACGAAGGATATTCCTTCTCCCGGGAAGACCCGATCAGACTCGGAATCCCAGTTACAAGATATTTCGCCAATGGTAAAACAAGACCAGCAAAGCCGCCCGAATGTGCTGACAAATCCCGATAGGAGCTGCACATATCTCGTTCTCAGGGCACACAGAGTTGTCGAAAGCTTGATCCTCGTAAGCGTTCTCAACAGGTTCCTCGTTCACGTACTCGTCTCCCGGCTCTACCCAAAGCAAGAACACAAGCAACGGAACAACAATCAATCACGGTGCAATGCACAAGCAACATGATGCAAGACATGGCATTGAATGCAAGATATGATGTGCAATGCATATGAGTACTCCGGAAGGAAAAAGGTTGAACAAGGCATCAACTTGGCAAACCAAGTATGCCGCTGGAAAGATGAGACGATATCGGTTGAAATCGATATAAAGATCACCGGAAACGGATGCACGGTGTTGGGGATATAACTACTAGTGTAACCCGCCCAGAAGGGGCCGGGTTACGCTGTGGTGATTCATCATATGAAGCCCAATATCAAGCTTGAAGATGGCGGTTTAGTTAAGGGCCCAAGGCCCAAAGGCGACTTAAGGCATGTAGTGATAAACCGCCATAAGGGCATAACTTGTATTGTAAGGCAGAATTAACTAGTCACCGAGCCGGTCACTGTTTATGAGCCGGTCGGGACTCTATGAGCCACTGGGCGTCGACCTCTGTATATAAAGGGACGACCCGGGGGCGGTTTAGGGCAAGTAACAACAAATCGAGAGCCAGGCATAGCGGATTCGCTCCCTGGTCATCGAAACCCTAGCAATTCCACCTCAACTGGATTAGGCTTTTACCTTCACCGCAAGGGGCCGAACCAGTATAAACCCTCGTGTCCTTTGTCCTGCTTTAACCCCTTTAAGCTTCCTAGTTGCGATGGCTCCACGACTAAGTCCTTTCACGAGGACATCTGCCGTGACAATTCCACGACAGTTGGCGCCCACCGTGGGGCCAGCGCACTGTGGATTTGAGTTCTTGAAGGGCAGCTTCGAAGGGCTCAAGGGATACGCTGTGGGCCGGATGACCAGGAGTCGTCGCGGCAAGCTCTACATCGACGACGCCGGCTGGGGCCCTGACGCCGGCTCAATTGAGTACGGGTACCGGGTCCCCTTTGGCGGAATCCACGTCTTCATCGGCCGGATTGGCGAGCCGGGCCCTGAGCCGGACATCTGCACCGACATCATTGAGACGGCTCAGCGTGCGAGACCCGCCCGGGCTCAGCCCGCCATGAAGCGTGCCTTCGTGGGTTGCATCCATGGAGGAGAATTTTCTGAAGGAACCGTGGACGGTGGTGAGACGGCCGTCTATTCTGACGGTGAGTCGTCCACAGGTGAGAATTCATTGTATCAACTACAAGACGGCGGGCTTGGGGCTGTTCCGATGGCAGCTGTATTCTAGACCCCTTTGAGCCGCCGAGCAGGGTAGGGATCTTCATGGCTGGTACTCATCCCGGACAAAACTCTACGGCTGTGGCAGCAATAACCCCCGGGTCAGGAGCGGCCGGGGCAGGAGGCCCTGTGCACCCGTCGGCTCAGGTGCTGATTGATCTCATGGAAAAATTGACAGTTATTCTGGCAGATCAAGCTGAGCACGATGCAGAGGTAGCACAGGTGCGTGAAGAGATAGCCCGAGCCAAAGAAGCCCTAGCACCTGAAGACACCAGATTGGCCGTAGAGCGGGCGGCTTTGGATGTTCGAGCCCAACAGATTCAATCAGAGGCTTTCCAGCTTATGATGAGTCTAAACGCGTCTAATGAGGTGATGAGGAGGAGGCACCAGAAGGCTCAATCCCGACTGCCTCCGGTTTATGATCCTCGGAATCTCTTCTGCACACCCGGAGCCGGCCCTAGTAACCCGCCGGAGGCAAACCGGTTTGTAACACCCGGAGCGGGGGCGCCGGTTCAGCCTCGAGTGGTGGAACCTCCTCACGTGAATACTGCCCCGCCTCGCTACGTACCAACACCACCGGGTCATTTTTCCAACCCTTTGGAGAACCTGATCGCTGCATCGGCGCGTCTGGCGGCTCTCCCAGTGGATGGCGACTCTCCAACAGTAGTTGAGACACGAAGGGTCAGAGAACTTCTTCAAACAGCTATGGCGCAGCAGGAGGCGTATTCCTATAGTCGAGACAGGATTCATTCGACTCCTCGCCCAAGCCGGAGCCCGAGTTACAGCAGACATATGGATTCGGAGGCCTTGTCAAGCAACACCCAGCGCCGTAACCAGCCAGGTGGGTATAATCCAGTCCAGGACAGGATACGTCGAGAGGATGAGCGGGCGGCTCAGCAGGCGGTTCACCAAACCTTCCCGGATTATCCAACGACTTCTATTGAGGCAGGTGTGGCCACGAGAACCGGCGGTGTTCCTTGTTTGATACCGGCTCTGCGTAATGACCGTCTTCCCAAGGATTTCAAGGGACCTCGTAAGGTGCCGAATTATACAGCCCATTTACAGCCTGGGGCGTGGATTGAAAGCTATGAGATGGCCATGGAATTGTTGGAGGTCAGTGATGCAGCAATGGCCAAGTACTTCACCATGATGTTGGATGGAACGGCCCGCACTTGGCTGAAGGGGCTTTCGCCTAACTCCATTGGTTCATGGGCAGAGTTAAAAGCCCGGTTTATTCAGAACTTCAAGGACACATGCAAGCAGCCCATGTCAATTGTAGATTTAACTAATTGCAAGCAAGAGGAAGGTGAATCCACGACCCATTGGGTGCGTCGGGTCAAGGAGATAATACGTTCATCTGATAAGATGGATGCCGGCTCTGCGGTCTTAATGTTGGAGAAAAACTGCCGGTTTGAACCTCTGAAACAGAAGTTGGGGCGGCTCAAGCGAGATTGTAATGACATGGGACAGCTGATGGCGGCTCTAGTCAAATACGCCGATTCTGATAGTACCAAGGATCCCGCGTCTGATGAAGAGAAGACAGGGAAGGGAAAGAAGAACGGCAATGGAAAGGGTCATCAGCATAAACCGGCAAGTCAGGGAGGCAATAAACGTAAGGCCGACGGTAACCCGGAGTTTGTGGCTAACACTAATTCACAGGGTAACAATCAACGACGCAAGGGGAGGCCGCCCCCTCGGTCTGGCGGTTCAGGTCCTACTCTTGAGCAATTGCTCAATGAGCCCTGTCCAAGACACGGCACTCGGGAAAGACCAGCCACTCACCTATGGAAAGATTGCGCGATCATGAAGGCTTTAAAAAATTCTAACATGTTCGACGGCAATCATGGGCCTGGCGGCGGTTCAGTGGAGGCATTTTTCATGGCCCGGGCGGCGGCTCAAGTTCCGGCTTTCAAGGAAATGAAGGTGGTTATAATCAACAGTCCGGTCAAGGAGGTCAGCAACAGCAGCAATCGGGTTATCAGAGCAATCCAAAGCAGCTGAATAGTGGACAGTATCATGTTTTCACCACTAGTCTGTGCAAACGAGACCAGAAGCTTCACAAAAGGGCTGTGAACGCTGTTGAGCCGGCAGTCCCTCATTATTTGAGGTGGTCAGAGCAGCCCATTGTATGGAGCAGAGAAGATCACCCTCTCCGAGTCGACAATCCGGGTCAGTTGGCTTTGGTGGTGGCACCTCAAGTTGGTGGATATAAATTCACTAAGGTACTCATGGATGGAGGCAGCAGCATCAACATCCTCTATTATGAGACCTTTCGTCGTATGGGGTTGACTGATAAAAATCTTAAGACATCCAACACTGTTTTCCATGGAGTGGTGCCTGGTAAGTCGGCATACCCAGTTGGTAAGATTGAGCTGGAGGTAGCCTTCGGAGATGAGCATGATTCCAAGGCTGAGAAATTAACCTTTGAAGTGGTCAAGATCAAGAGCCCGTATCACGCTCTATTTGGACGACCGGCTTATGCCAAGTTCATGGCGCGGCCGTGTTATGTTTACTTGCAGCTCAAGATGCCGGGTCACAAGGGCACCATCACGGTACATGGGAGTTGGAAAATAGCCCTGGAATGTGAGGAAGGTGATGCTGCTTATGCTGAATCTGTCTGTGCAGCGGAGGAGTTGAAATTTTATAAAGATAATGTTGACCCGACAGACATGACGTCTCTGAAGAAGCCAACCACGGAACACGAGCCGATGATGAAATTCAAGTCGGCCGATGGGACCAAGCTTGTTGATTTTGTTCCAGGCGACTCATCTAAGCAATTCAGTATCAGTGCCAATCTGGATCCCAAATAGGAAAGCGCGCTCATCGAGTTCATCCATGAAAACCGGGACATCTTTGCATGGAAACCTTCTGACATGCCAGGTGTACCGAGAGAACTCGTTGAGCACACTCTCAATATCGATCCAAAGTTTAAGCCGGTCAGACAGTTTCTTCGGCGTTTTAACGAGGAAAGGCGCAAATCTATCGGTGAGGAGGTGGCCCGGCTTTTGGCGGCCGGGTTTATTGTTGAAGTTTTTCACCCAGAGTGGTTGGCTAACCCGGTGCTTGTACTTAAAAAGAACGGCACCTGGCGTATGTGTGTGGATTACACGTACTTAAACAAGGCTTGTCCGGCTGATCCTTTCGCTCTCCCCCGTATAGATCAGATCATTGATGCTACGGCGGGTTGTTGGCGTTTGAGTTTCTTGGATGCTTATTCTGGTTATCATCAGATCAAGATGGCAATTAAGGACCAGGAGAAGACGACTTTCATCACTCCGTTTGGAGCCTTCTGTTATGTGTATATGCCTTTTGGGCTTAAGAGTGCCCAGGCGACTTATCAATGATGTGTGCAGAACTGCCTCCATAATCAGATTGGACGAAATGTCCATGCTTATGTGGATGACATTGTGGTGAAGTCCAGAGGGAAGGAGACCTTGATAGATGATCTGAAGGAAACCTTTGATAATCTCTGGGTCTACAAAATGATGCTTAACCCGGCCAAATGTGTGTTTGGCGTGCCAGCAGGCAAGCTTTTGGGTTTTCTGGTCTCTAACCGAGGTATTGAAGCTAACCCGGAGAAGATCAAGGCAATCACCTCTTTGGCTAAGCCGGCGTGCATCAATGATGTTCAGCGACTGGCGGGTCGTGTCGCTGCTTTAAGCCGGTTCATAAGCCGGTTAGGTGAGAAAGCCATACCGCTGTATCAGATGATGAAGAAAACAGACAACTTTGTCTGGAGTGATGCCGCTAACGCTGCCTTTGAAGATTTAAAGAGACAGTTATCTGAGCCACCGGTCCTTGCGGCTCCCATTGATAAGGAGCCCTTATTGTTGTATGTGGCTGCTAACTCAGGTGATGTCAGTGTTGCAATTGTGAGAGTGCAAGGAGGCTGGCAAGGAACATCCGGTTCAACGGCCGGTTTACTACATCAGTGAGGTGCTTATTGAGTCTAAGCAAAGATATCCACATTGGCAGAAGCTCGTTTATGGGGTGTTCATGGTGAGCCGGAAGCTTAAGCAATACTTCCAGGGTCACCCCATCACTGTGGTAAGTTCTGCTCCTTTGGGAGACATCATTCAGAATAGAGAGGCCACAAGACGAGTCGCCAAGTGGGCCATTGAGCTTGGGCCTCATGGCTTAAAGTATATGCCACGTACTGCTATTAAGTCTCAGGCATTGGTGGACTTCATCAACGATTGGACAGAGCTGCACACGCCTGAAGAAACGCCGAACAACACATACTGGACTATTCACTTTGATGGGTCCAGGCAATTGGAGGGCTCGGGGGCTGGAGTTGTTTTAGCTTCCCCTCGAGGTGACAAATTTTGTTATGTGCTCCGGTTGATGTTGCCCTGTACTAACAATGTAGCTGAATATGAGGCCTTGCTCCATGGTCTTCGGATGGCTAAGGAGATGAACTTAAGCCGGGTAAGGTGCTTTGGCGACTCAGATTTAGTGGCTCAACAGGTGTCAGGCAAGTGGGATTCTAAGGATCCTCTCATGCCGGCTTATCGCCGTGAAGTTGATGCTATCGCTGGACACTTCAAAGGTTATCAAGTGGAGCATATTGATCGAAGAAAGAATGAGGCGGCTGATGCTTTAAGCTGGCTGGGATCTCAGCGTAAGCCGGTGCCACCTAACACCTTCTTGGATATTCTGCATAACCCTTCTATTCAGCTACCCACAGAGGAAGACTTAGTTGTTCCGGACCCAGAGGCGCAATTGGTGGCGGCTCTTCACGTCATCCCAGATTGGACAGTGCCATATTTGGCTTACATGACCCGGGGCGAGTTGCCTGAGGACGAGACCTTGGCTAGAAAAATCGTCCGGTGGTCTAAGTCAATGGCAATTGTTCATGGTGAGTTGCATCATCGCAGTGTTAAAGGGGCGTTTCAACGTTGTGTGTCACCTGAGGAAGGTCAAGAAATCTTTCGTGAGATCCAGGAAGGCGATTGCGGTCATCATGCCGGCTCAAAATCTATTGTGGCCAAAGCTTTCCGTCATGGTTTTTATTGGCTGACGGCTCATGCTGATGCGGAGGATCTGGTCAGTAAATGTGATGGTTGTCAAAAATTCTCACAACGAGCTCATGTGCCGGCTCAAGAATTGAGGATGATTCCAATCACTTGGCCATTTGCAGTCTGGGGGCTTGACATGGTTTGGCCTTTCAAAAGGTCCAAGGATAAAAAGACGCACCTCCTGGTGGCGGTTGATAAATTCACGAAGTGGGTTGAGGCAGAGCCGGTCAGTAAGTGTGATGCGGCCATGGCGGTTCAATTCATGAAAAAGGTGATCTTTCGTTTTGGCTTCCCACACAGCATCATAACTGACAATGGTACTAATCTATCCAAAGGTGCCATGGAAGAATTCTGTCAATGTGAGCATATCCGGCTCGATGTTTCCTCAGTAGCTCACCCTCAATCCAATGGTCAAGCTGAAAGAGCCAATCAAGAGATCTTGAAAGGTATTAAGCCCCGGCTCATGGTCCCTTTACAACGGACGCCGGGATGTTGGGTGGAGGAGTTGCCTTCTGTGATTTGGAGCATCAACACTACACCTAACAGATCTACGGGTTATACGCCTTTCTTCATGGTTTATGGAGTAGAGGTGGTTCTACCAAGTGACATCCGTCATGACTCGCCCCGTGTGGCGGCTTACGTTGAAGCTAATAACGAGCAAGCCCGTCTGGATGCACTTGATTTGTTGGATGAGAAGCGTGACTTAGCAGCAGCCCGCTCGGCGATTTACCAACAGGACCTGCATCGCTATCACAGCCGCCGGGTTAAGTCCAGAACCTTTCAAGAAGGCGACTTAGTGCTCCGGCTTATCCAGGATCAGTCTGATATGCACAAGTTATCCCCACCTTGGGAAGGACCCTTTGTGGTCAGCAAGAACCTGAATAACGGGTCATATTACCTCATCGATGTTCGAGAGCGCCAAGACTCACGTAAGTCGGAGGAGGAGACCCGCCGGCCATGGAACATTGCTCATCTTCGGCCTTATTATACTTGAGCCGCCGGCTCTCACGGTGTACATATTTGGACGATGTATATATTATGAAAAGTAATAAAGCAGGACCTTTTTCCTTTTTCATCCTTAAAGTTTATATGTCTTCATTATTATATCTTTGAAACAACCAACAGGGAGCTGATCATATTTGAATCCGGTTTTCCCTTTGGTCCGGCTTATGATCGTATTCGAATCTAGCCGTTAAATATCATGATCACTAGGGGGCTTCCTATGCAAACATAGGTCGTATTCGAACCAAAGAGAACATAGCTGTCGATACCCTCTTGATTGGCACACTGCCAAACCTACTAGGGGGCTTCTTGATCGTATCCGAATCATAGCTCAACCCTTTTGGGTCTGACGTGGATCGTATTCGAATCAGCGTCATTAAACAACTCTCAAGGTCATTTGGGGGCTTCCTGTTCAAACATAGGTCGTATTCGAACCAAAGAGAACATAGCTGTCGATACCCTCTTGATTGGCAATGCCAAAGCCACTGGGGCCTATATGATCGTATTCGAATCTTAGCTTAACCCCTTTGGAACGGTTTCCTGATCGTATTCGAATCAGAAGCCTCAAAACTTTGTTTATTTCTTATAAAGTTCTTTGCAATCACAATTCTTTTTGATTTTGTCTTGTGACTTGGGAAGCATCCAATGAGTGGCTTCTATTTAACTCGGCTTGGCCTTGGTAAATACATTGCCCGTATATAACAATCATCATATGAATGGAAGAACCAGCTTATACAAGATTGGGTTGTCACCCTTACTGTTCGGATCACATAATCTGGCAGCATAAATCAAAGGATCACAGGTATGATGTTATGGTTATATTTCAAAGATATAATTTGTAGCCGGTTTATCTATGATTCTTGTTCATATTCCGGGTTACATGTAAGATGTATGACCCGTCATGCGGTAAGCCGCCAAGGGACTTGTGATTTGTTTCTCTATCCAGGGCAGTTAAAAAGCTCTTTTAAACATAAGGAAAACAAATGATCAGCACAATATGGAAGGATATAAGATGGCGGCTTAAACAAAGTTGAGCACCAGACACGTGCATGATGGCACGACAAAACAAAGTGTTTTTTCTACCCTATTACATGATTCCCCGAGTCCAAATGATGAAACATTGTTTTTCAGCAAAGCGTAAATATGAGCCGCCTGATGGATCAATTGAGTTGTTGGCCTGAAGCTTCCGGATCATCCCCTTCCGCTCCTCCATCTTGTTCCCTGTCCTGGAAGGTTGATGATGACCAGTCAATGCCACTCAAAGCTTCAAATTCAGCTTCATGATCAATTAATCCGGCCGGGTCAACTTCAGGGGTGAAGGTATGCTTACGAATTGGAGGGATCAGGCTGATCACTTCATAATGTGGCGTTGGAATCCTCCAGTTTTCAGCGTCATAGCCTGGATGATACTTGGTAAGATCCGTGTCATTAGCAATCAGCGTGGCCACAGGGCGGATTTCTTTAACACAAGTGGTAAAGTCCTCCTGTCCAAACGGTGTGCCGTTCTCTTTTAAGCTTGGATACCCGATGGCGAGGTCGGCCGGGTCTAGCTCCGGTAGCCACGCCTTGGCCCGGCTTAATGCAGCTACGGCTCCGGCTCTCGCAGAAGATCGCCTTAGTTCATTGAACCGCTGAGGTAACACAGCAAGCCGCTTTAATACATCTGACAGGAGGGTGGGAACTTCATTTGACAGGGCCACTGCAGCTAAGGCACGCTGAGACTCGGTGTAAAGTTGCTCCACCAATGTGTAAACCGCTTTCAGTTTTATCAGCATGCTCTGGTTAAGGTTTGAGCTCCTGGGGCCTGCGTTACGAGGTCAGATGAGTTGACAACAATTGATATGCTTGTTATGAAGGTTTATATACTTAACACTTGCAGAGTAACTTACCAAAGATTGCTGAGACCATTTGAGATACATGGCGTTTTAAACCGGATAATTCGGCGGTTGTTTCTGCAAGAGCCGCCTCTGCCTTCTCAGCTCGATTGATCAAGGCAATCTTTTCCTCAGCCCAGGCCTTCTTCTCAGATTCAAAGCCTTTTTTCAGTTTCTCTTGTTCAGATATACTGAATTCAAACTTGGAGTTGGCTTTTTGGGTCTCAATCTCCTGTGCTTCCAGGCGATTCTTCAAGTCAGATATTTCCGATTCAAATTGACTAATGGTGGCCTGCACACATGCCGGTTTAAAATTAGGATTATCATAATGCCACATTTATGTCCCAAGCCTCTTTGCAAGCAATGACACTTGGCACTTGGGGGCTAATGTGTGTTGAAGAAATCTACTTACAATAGCGGTTCATAAAAGTAAGTCCCAAGCACTTTGCAAGCAAAGATACTTGGCACTTGGGGGCTAATGCATATTGCTGTTACAAGCACTTTTCGATTTAAACATGATAAGAACTAGTTTAAACATACTGTTTAAGCCGGCCCTTGGGGGCTGCAGGATAAGCCGGAATTCTTACATATATTGCTAAGCTAGTCTTAAGTCTACAGCATATTTCATCATAAGCAATAGACTTGGGGGCTGGTATGGTAAGGATAAATAAAGTACAGCAAGAAGAGTTATACCTCAGATTTTTGGTGCATGTGTTTCACCATGTCAATTTCCATATCACGGCTGGTGTGCACTTGACTCATATAGCCAGAGAAGATTTCTCCAATACTCATGTGAGTATAATCAATGACATCCAGTTTAGCCCTGCGGCGTTCCAGAAGTTCTTCCTTGGCGGAGCACTTGGCTAGCACGGTCGGTCTCCCCGGCTCAACAAAGGCAGTCTTGATGATTTCAACATCCGGGTCATCTGTCTTGGCCGGGCTAGGGATCTCGGGGTTCTCAGAACCATCAATGGCTTGCTCGACAGGCGGGTCAACAATAGGCGTTGGAATATCGTGGGGTGGTTCAGGCGGCGGCTCATGAGCGGAGGTGTCAGGAGCAGCCGTTCTGAGCTCCGGTTCATTTAAGATCGGCTCTTCAGCCGGCTTGTTCTTCTTCGCCCTTTTGCTGGGCTTTGCTTGACCACTGCATAAAATCAAAAGGTCAGTAAAAATACAACAAGTTGAACTAAGAACAGATTAAGCAGGTTATCATTACCCTGGAGCGGTTTTGAAAGCCGGCAAATTGGACTGCATTGATTCGCCAGAGGAAGGTGAAGTTCCCTGATAATTTGAGTCAGAAGAATTGAGCGGTTGACGAGTGAGACCCGCCAAAGGATAAAAGGAATGTAAATCAGAGATGACCTCGGTCCGGCGTTTTCTTGTTACATCGGGTAAGCCGGAGGAGAGTTCCGCATCTTTACTGGTCCGGGTCTGCCTCCAGCTCTCATGAATTTGTCGCTTCAAAAGAAATTGAGGATCTTGGTAAGCTAAAGGATATGAAAATCTTACTTTCCGAGTTACTCTTCGGACTTTCTGTCTTGGCAAAGGCTCGGAGTCAGAGGAAATTATAGTTACCTCTTCAACCGCTGCATGACTCGCTCCTGTATCCTCCTGATGATAATTAGTGTCAATAAGATAGTTAAAAAAGGAGCCTAAAGAGTCAAGAGCTACCTCTGACTCGGAGGTATCTTCTAAATGAAGCATATCTGAGGCGGTAGGCTTATTCCCCTTCTTCCGAGCAGCGGCTTTCCTGACGGCTTTCTTGGTTTTCCTGGCCTTCTTGGCAGCTTCATGGTCATACTTGACCTTCCAAAATTCGTCATCAGCCAGTGAATTACAACAAGGATTTTTGAATAAAGATGAAATTGTAAAAGTTGAAGGTAAAAATGCTTAAGTCAATAGGCTTACCGCTGGAGCCGGGTTAGCTTTGCAGAAAGGACTTAAACCTACTTTGCCGCAATCTGCCAGGCTCTCATTTAGAAGAGATTTTGTCATATCATAAATGACATCCTCAGTTAAGTCATCAGGGCTCTGCCGCAGAGGATCATTCTTTTGGCCTGTGTAATCGCACATCAAGCCGGGGCGGCGGCTCAAAGGAATAACCCGCCAGGCAAGCCAAACCCGGACCAAATCAATGCCGTTTAAACCATTCCCCAGAAGAGCCTTGACCTTACTCATGGTGGGGGCAAGTGTTTGACGTTCAGCCGGAGACAATTTATCTGGCAAAGGGTGAGTGGACTCGAGGCACAGGGCGCGAAAGCCGGGCAGAGGGTTCTCATTAGCCGGAGAAGTATCTTGGCAATAGAACCACGTCTGGTTCCAATCTTTAGGGTGACTTGGCGGTTCGGCATATGGAAAGAGACAGTCTCTCCGTCGTTGGATTGAGATTCCACCAATTTCCAAGCTGGGCCCATTGGCACGTTCATTCTGACGATTCAGATAAAATAACTCTCTAAAGAGTAGCAAGCTGGGTTCTTCTCCAAGGTACACCTCGCAGAACACTTGAAAATTAAAAATATTTGACACGGAATTGGGCCCGATGTCTTGAGGTCGCAGGTCAAAAAAGTGCAAGATGTCTCTGAAAAACTTTGAGCCGGGTGGAGAAAAGCCCCGGTTCATGTGATCAGTAAAGACGATAACTTCCCTTTCCTTGGGTTGAGGCTTTTCTTCTGTCGGATTAGGAGCATGATAGGACATGACTTCCTTCTTCGGCAGATAACCAGTCTTCACAAAATCATTAAAGGTGTTATCTATGACGATGGATTTAACCCAGTTGCATGTAACAGGTGCTTTGGGAGCCTTGGGCGGCATTATAGAGATGGAAGCCTACGACAAAATAAAAATTTCCGGTTCAAATTTAAGCCGGAGAGAAATACCTCAATTCATATTCAAGATGGCGGCTTACGAAGGGGCCTAATGGTGTATGGTTAATTATGTCAGATTATTTAAGCCGCCATGAGCAGTTGAGGTTATCTAAGCCACCATGCGCGTTTGAAGTTATCTATTGAGCATCTCAAATTAGAGCCAGTGGTGTGAGCCGCCATGGCTAAGTGGATCTATCCAGATACAGGCATCGGCTAAGTGTACAAAAACATGTTTCACGGGACGCAGCAATTAATTTGGATCAAATGGCTGTTCAGAAAAGAAAATATTCTAGACCTAAAAATCTAGTACAGATGAGCTCGTGAACTCTAATGAGGCCTCTGAACTGGAAAAAGGGATCTACTAGCATTTGAAATGGATGCAAAACAACTACCGCATGAGTTTAGTATTCCTTTTGAATCGAAAGAAGATGCAATGAAGGAGCCACGGAGAAATTTGTGATGAACAACGGAAGACACAGAGGAACTCGCAAACCCTAAATGCGGATCTGAGGTGCGGGACGGCGAGGACTTACAGCTGCAGATCTACTACGGAGGATCACCGCCGTTCTCTAATCGATTCAGGTTGATGCAGCGGCCAAGGTCGACGAAGACGAGGTGCTCTGCGGTGGCGGTGGCGGCGGAGCTCGAGCAGCAGTGGAGTAGCGAGAGGAAGAAGACGACGAAAGGGGAGAATGAAGAAAGACCTAAGGTCGTGCCTATTTATAAGGGAAGACTGATAAAGCGGGCACGAAAAATGAGGAGGCCAAACATGGTTATCCAGCTACTCAGATGCCTCGATTCTCGGGACGGTCATTAAGATAAGGATCCATTGGAATATGATTGAATAAAAAAATGAATTAAATAAGCAGATGACGTCACGGCGGGTTACCATGAATCCAGAAGATGACGTCATGGCGGGTTATAAATTCTCGCACAGATGGAAGACAGAAGATTTTTTCTTAAATATTGAAGATTAACATGAACCGGTTCAAATCAATCTGGGCCTAATGTTGGGGATAAACTACTAGTGTAACCTGCCCAGGAGGGGCCGGGTTACGCTATGGCGATTCATCATATGAAGCCCAATATCAAGCTTGAAGATGGCGGTTTAGTTAAGGGCCCAAGGCCCAAAGGCGGCTTAAGGCCTATAGTGATAAACCGCCATAAGGGCATAACTTGTATTGTAAGGCAGAATTAACTAGTCACCGAGCCGGACACTGTTTATGAGCCGGCCGGGACTCTATGAGCCGCTAGGCGTCGACCTCTGTATATAAAGGGACGACCCGGCGGCGGTTTAGGGCAAGTAACAACAAATCGAGAGCCAGGCATAGCGGATTCGCTCCCTGGTCATCGAAACCCTAGCAATTCCACCTCAACTGGATTAGGCTTTTACCTTCACCGCAAGGGGCCGAACCAGTATAAACCCTCGTGTCCTTTGTCCCGCTTTAACCCCTTTAAGCTTCCTAGTTGCGATGGATCCACGACTAAGTCCTTTCACGAGGACATCTGTCGTGACAATTCCACGACACACGGTTTGCAAATGGCAAGCAAAACAAGAATGGCACAATTCTGCGATTAACAGCACGATGCCATCTAGAATGCAACAAAAAACTAAGCTACTGCACTCCAACATAGCAACAAAGTATATGGCAGTGATGTACACAAGATGCTTGACAAAACATGAACACTGAGCTACGGCTAAATCACACAAGAGCAGGTTCAAACAAGCATGGCAAAAGTGCAAAAGATATCAGTATCACAGACTGTGTGAAAATACTAACATGGCATAAACCGCATCAGGAAGCAATGTTTAGATCAAGCAAACAACATGCTACAGGAACATATCATAGTAACTAAAGGCATTTCATGACTCTACTAAATGCATAGAACAAAAGTTCCTAACTGAACATGAGCCAAAAAGGCACAGAAGGTATCATGGCACCCATGTAAACATAGCAAGATTTATTAACAGTTTCAGACTTGGCAGAAAAACAGAGAATGGCATGAACAGAATTATGAAGGCATCTTTGCGAGCTCAAACCACTCATCACAAAGCCTTTCATGACAAAACAAGCATACTAACAGCAAGATGACATGTTCATGAAGCTAACCATGGCAAGAGCAAGTGCATAGCATGCATGGATCACTAGCAACAACCATGGCAATATTGATTAACATGTTAACATTCTGCCAGGAACATTTTATAGCAAAAGTGGAGCAAGAACAAGACATGCTAGGGCACTCCATAATTGCAAGCAGGGGTATGGATGGATATAGCATAACCATATATTCAAAACATCTTTACTGAAGTATCCCAAAACAAGCATGGATTTCACTATAGCATGAGGTTTACATGGCATCAAAATAACAGCAGAACAAGGACTTGGCAAAATCCTAAGTCACTGAAAACAGCAGCATCACGAAGCCTAGTTTGCATGCTTGTGCTAGTCACCAAATAGATCACAAAAATACATGGCAAGCACCTATCTAAATATGGCATGTTGTAGATCAAAACACATTTAGATCTCATGCTCATATGATGCACACATCAAATGCAACAAAAATGACAAATCATCATAAACTGACAAGTAGCAGCAGTAAACATTTTCTAGCACTCTTGCATCAATGATTTGGGCATCAACATGAACTCAAACAAGCATGCCACAATGGAATGAAATTGAGAGCATATTACAATGAGCATTTTGATATTCATATGCATGAAACGGAGCTACGGTCATGGAGATATGAGGCGATGAACAGGGGCATAAAAATGTCACAGGGGAAAGACTTGGTGGAAAAATCACCTCCGAAATCCCAGATCTAGGGTTCGGGCACGGATGTCGAGGTCCGCTGGAGCAACTCGCCGGAGATGGAGGTCGCGGTGGCCAGAGCTTGCGGACAAGGAGGGTGTCCGCCGGAGGAGAGGAGGTGGCCGGAGCGCTGGGGCGCCGGATACGGTCGCTCCTCGACCGGATCTGGCCGGAGCTTGGGACGGAGGTGACTCCGGCGAGCTCCGGTGGCCGGCGGGAGGCGCGGGCAAAGGCGGCGGCGGCGAGGGAGTGCGGCGGCGCGGGCAGGCGGACGCGCGGAGGAGGCGGCGCGGGCGCGCGCTGACGCGGGTGGCGGTGGACGGGCCCGGCGGGCTTCGGCGGCGGCGGGCGGTGAGGAGCCACGTGGCGGCGTCTGAGTGGACGGGGTGCGGCGGCGGACGCGTCCGGCGCCGTCCGGACGTGTCCGGCGCGGAGGGAGAGGGTGGATCTAGGGTTTCGCCCGAAATTTCGGAGGAGGAGGCCTTTTTATAGGTAGAGGGAGGTAGGAGAGTCCAAATGAGGTGCGGTTTTCGCCCACACGATGGTGATCCAACGACGGAGAGCATGGAGGGGTTTAGATGGGTTATTGGGTTGTTTTGGAGGGGTGTTGGGCTGCAACACAAAAGAGGCCTTTGCGGTTACCCGGTTAACCGTTGGAGCATCAAACGGCCTCCAAATGGAACGAAACTTGACAGGTGGTCTACCGGTGGTGTACCAAGGCCACTTGGCAAATCTCGGTCCATTCCGAGAACGTTTAGCACCCCACTAGTGCAGAACCGGGCTTTAGCGCCGGTTCGTAAGGGCCTTTAGTGCCGGTTCTGCAACCGGCACTAAAGAGTGGAGACTAAATGCCCCCCTTTACTACCGGTTCGGCACGAACCGGCGCTAAAGTGCCACCACGTGGCACGAGCCAGGCCCGGGTGCTGGTAGACCATTAGTACCGGTTGGTAGCACCAACCGGTACTAAATGTTTGGGGGGGTTTTGGTTTTAATTTTTATTTTTTCCATTAATTTTGTGTTTTCCATTTAATTCTTTTTTGTTTGCTGGTATTTTACGATACTACATATTGTACACGTTATGCATATATATAAATAGATTTTCTCGTAGAACCGATCATATATATATATATAATCGAATGTCTCACAACCACCATTAATTATTCACACATACACATGTATATATATACAATTTCTCCTACATGTTGCCTTGGTGCCTTCGGAGCACGATGACAAGTGGTTCATGGGGGCGGTAGCGGGTAATAGTATTCTCCTTTGGGATCTATGACCTGGTCGAGCAAAAATCCCGCTATTTCCTCTTGAAGTGCTCGTATGCGCTCTGTTGGTAGGAGCTGGTCCCGCACCTCTTTGAACTGTTAAGAAGGAGATCAATATGCATGTGTATTAGTTGTGTGACTAGATATCGACAATCATGTAAGATTTGTGAATAGTGTTCTGGCAAACGTACCCAGTCCTGTCTATCAGATCTGCTCCTTTCGGACGCCATCATGCGAATGTTCTCGCAAACGTAGTATGCACACACTTCAGTCCCCGGCGCCTGCTTCAGGGCCTTTACGAGAATAGAATTTAATCAGATAATAATTAATCAAGCATGTTAATTAATTAATGGTATTGAAACAAGAATTAAAGAGATGGTAGCTAGCTAGCTAGTACTACTTAATTACTTACCTTGGGTCGATACCAACATAGCTTTTGTCGCCATTTTCCTGGAGTCACCTTGATGTACTTTGCCCAAGCCCTGCCCGCCGGCAAAGAAAATTAATAAAGGGGTTATTAAAAATAGTTCATATCAGGAAATGACGAACTAAATAGGCCGAGATATAGTTAATAATGATTGAAATAACCTGTCGACTATCCCCTTCACGATGCTGTAGTCACTATCTTTTTTAAGTAGTGAGTCCAGTACTTCAACTTTTCCTTCGTCAACTTTAATGTCTAACAAGATCCAGTGGAACCTGCATGCGCATACGTTTGCATGTATAAATTAAGCGGGCATGTGCATAACACTAATCAACTATAACCCTAAACCCTATACACTTATTAACATCTAGCTAGTAAGCAAAAACAGAATTTGTAGTACAAGACAGTGTGACTCACTCGAAGTTGTAAGGAAGTAGTATATCTTCATTGCTATTGAGGCGCTTCAAGAACTCTAGCATGTTTTTCTCTACATCTTGTCTACACCATTCCAATTTCCATGTGTATTCATTAACGGTATTTGGGTCAATGAACCCAATGCCATAGCGTCCAGCTTTTTTCATTTCATACATCTTCATCCTGCATAATACCACAGAAAAGAATATATAGTGAGGATATATAATTACAGGTAATTAATGATCAATCAATGAGCACTAGAGCTAGCTTGAGACTTAAATTACAGAAAGAAATCACTTACAGACAATAGCAACTGACGATAGATTTGTCGAGTGCATCTTGATTGAATAACTGAAATAGTTCTGAATACTCAACGGACAGAGCTTTCTTATTGAAGTAATGATCTTCCTCGACTTGCACCATGAGGGACTCTCGATTGGAAATCTTGGTAATTTTCATGTACCAATCATGCAATTCATACATTCTCGTTGGGAGGTTCTTGACCTCCTCGGGCTCGACCAAAGGTTGGCCCCGGACATATTTCCGTTTTATTTCCTCCTCTCTAAGCGGAGACATGGGCTCGATATCGAGGAGTTGTCCAACAGTGATCTTGAGCATTTCAGCCTGCATTATATGCTCCTCGGTTATTACCACATCGCCCAGCTCGGGAACGTAAACGGTTTGCCCACAATAATATTGGGCGCGCGTACTCTCATGTGTTGTTGGCACAACAAGCGGGGGGATCGATTGCGCCGCCTGTTCTCCCAGCTGGGGAACGGTTTTCCCGCATTTTTTGACAGCTGCTTGTTGGCTCGAGCTCGAGCTCGCTTCTTTCTGTAGTCGTGCTCGATGTGCCTTCCTGATTTGGCGCTCATAGTCTGAGTCAACAGGCTTGGGAGCTGGTGGTCTAGCCATACGAATGAAGTGGTCAATCTTTTCCTCAGGCACTTTCTCCCTCGGCGGCGGTGCCAGTTTCGGTCCAAAATGGGCGTCCACTTCGGCCCGCACTATTGCATCGTTTTGCTCCTCGGTCATGTGGTAAGGCCTCTGAGGAAGAGGAGCGAGGCTGCTTGGACCATATTTATATCGCTTGTCTCCGCCTGTACTTCCTGTACTACCTCGACTCGTACCGCTACGCACCATAGCTGCGGCGTGTCTCTTCTGCGATTGCTTAGGCGGCGGAGACGGCTGACGTGGCTTAGTTGGAGCAGGAGGAGTGGCCTGACGCTGTGCCGGACTTGAAGCAGGAGGTGTGGCCTGACACGGTGTCGGACTTGAAGCAGGAGGTGTGGCCTGACGCTGTGCCGGACTTGAAGCAGGAGGTGTGGCCTGACACGGTGTCGGACTTGAAACAGGAGGAGTGGCCTGACGCTGTGCCGGACTTGAAGCAGGAGTCTGCTCACGCGTTCGTGGACTTGGAGGAGCGGGAGTCTGCTGACACGGTGGCGGACTTCGAGGAGGAGTCGGCAGACGCGGTGTCGGTGGACTTCGAAAGATGATGCAATCCTTTCTCCATAGGATGATACGATGTATGGCCTCTCCCAGTGTGTGCTCGTCGTCACCTCCAGGAATGTCAAGCTGTAGCCCCGAATATGGGTCCACCACCTCATCAACCAAGACACGAGCATAGCCCGCTGGAATCGGGGCGCAATGGAAGGTTGCTTCGGGGGTAATTGTAAAAGCAACGGCGTCCGCCACCTTCATGGATATGTTCTTCATTTTGAAGTGTAGCTCACAGTTAGTGTTCTCTATGATGTCATCCACAGGGTATGTATCCAGCAGTGCGTCGCCCGGGGCGGAACCAACGCTGCTTCTCGGCATGGATGGGACGGTGCTATCCAATGCTGGATGATCATCCGCTTGCTGCTGCCGCTGCTGAGACCCCCTTTCCTGGCTAAGTGAGTCGATCTGCTGCTGCTGCTGGAATTTGAGTGCCAAGTCCGCGTGCCTTGCTTCTAGGCCTTGAAGGCGTTCCGCGTCCTGCTTCCTCTGCTCCTCCTCCAGCTTCCTCTTCTTCTCCTCCTCCATCTTCTTTCTTGCACGGGTCCTGTAGTCGTCGTTCCATTCCGAAAAGCCCTCATACCAGGGAATAACGCCCTTGCCTCGTGTTCTTCCCGGGTGTTCAGGATTTCCCAGGGCGCGCGTAAGCTCGTCGTTCTCTCTGTTGGGCGTGAACACCCCCTTTCGAGCATCTTCTATTGCGTCAAGTAACTTTTGTTCTGCTCCTTTTAGACTTGCCTTCTTCGAAACCAGGCCTGTCTTCGGGTCCAACGCCCCCCATGCGCATAGAACCAAGTTCTGCACCTGGGGGGCCAGCTCCTAGTAACCGGAGTGACCCCTGCATCCTCCATCTCTTGCTCAGACTTATCCCACTTAGGCATTGCCACCGCGTAGCCACCTGGACCCAGCCTATGGAACTGCGTCTTTTTTGCGGCATTGGCCTTGTTTTTTCTCGACCGTTCCTTAGATAATTCTGATTCCTTGAATTTCACGAAAGCGGGCCAGTGTTCTCTTTGCTTCTCCAGTGTTCCCTTGAATTCTGGAGTCTTCCTTTCTGCAGCGAGGTAGTTGGCCCATACAGTTTTCTTGTGGGTGTTGAATGCAATTGCCATCTTCTTAAGAGCAGCGTCCTTGACTTTCTGCACATCTGCATCAGTGAAATAATCTGGTAGGGTGAAATGTTCCATCAGAGATTCCCAAAGCTTTTGTTTTGCTCTGTCGTCGACCCAAGTAACATCTGGGCGTTTAGTTTTTGGCTCTTTCCATTCTTGAATGGAGATCGGGAGTTGGTCCTTCACAAGAACTCCGCACTGACGAACGAACTTGTTCGCAATGTTCTTAGGCGTGAGGGGTTCGCCACTAGCTTTGATGGAATCGATGTTGTACTTTACACCCTCCTTCAACTTTTTGCCCGGGCCGCGCTTTGTCCTGCTGTCTGTAGAAGCAGATTTGCTCGATCCGGAGGGCTGAAAGAAGAAAGATCGATTCGTTAATATATCTTCAAATAAAAAAACATGTGATGATCACTAGATGCCTGCTTATATAAATATACCTCGCCGGTAGTCTTTGTTATTTCAAGATCAACATTGTATTCGTCATCATAATCATTGTCTGCGTCATCATAATCATAATCATAGTTCATGACTTCATCAGCTCGGTCGTCGAGATCGAATATCTTATCATCACCCTCCCCGGTATTGTTCAGATATTGGGAGCCGTCATTTGCTTCATTCAGATCATCTGGCCTGTTAGGGCTGCGTATGATCTCGAACAGGGCCTCTTCTCCCTCTCTGCCGGTATTGTCCGCCATAGCTTTTATTTAACTAATACAGAAGAAATATAAAACAATTTAGTATTCAAATTACAATGCATGGATGCAATCAATAAGGAAAAACTGAATCATATAGTACATAATATGCATCGTCTCGAATAATATATAATCTCGAATACATCGTCTCGAATAATATATAATCTCGAATACATCACTGGCTAGGTAGCTAATAAAGATCGAATACTATAGAAGAATCTAGGCCACTCACGGTTCCTGGGGCGCGGGCGGTGGACACCCAAAGACAAGGAACCATCACAGGATCATATCTCCGGTCATCTGCCCAAAGAACCTGCCAGGTATTGGAGAACCTGACGTCCATAGCAGCCATGTAGCGATGGACGTGCTTGTCCTCCTCCCTGACACGACGACGCACCACCTCCGGCGGGGCCGGCTCCCTCTGCACCGAATGTGGCCCACGCGAACGCCACCAAAGGAGATCAGGGTCGACGACGGGACCCGAGGTCGGGTTCCTCACCAAGCGGCGCGCCCCTCCAGGTAGCACCTCCCAGTGCCAGCCCGGTGGAGCCCAATCCCGGACATGGGTCAGCCGGACGTCGTCGCGAACGGGTCGACGGCGAGGATGCGGGCCGGGCATCGTCGAGAACAAATACTATATGCCCGCAAAAAGTAACATTTTTTAAATGATTGGATTATGATAACTAAAATTCTATATGCAAATTCTAACAGTTTGGCATTAATCTAATTCATCTAACTAAAACTAATTCTAAAATTTCTAACATTTCTATATATATAACTAACATTTCTAATATTTCTATAACTAAAAAACAGAAAAATTGCTAACATTTCTATAAATATTTCTATAACTAAAAAACAAAAAAAAATTATAACATTTCTATAACATTTCTAATATTTCTATAACTAAAAAACAGAAGAAAAAAAATTATAACTAAAATTTATACTAAAAAACTAATGTGTGTGTGTGTGTGGACATGGCGGTCGGGGCAGGAGCTCACCGGCGAGGCGCGGCGACGGGAGGCGGCGACGAGGACGGAGACGGGCGGTGACAACGGGGATGGGGACGGGGCGGCGACGACGGGGACAGGGACGGGCCGGGCGGGGACGACGGGACGACGGGGCGGGGACGACGGGGACGGGGACGGCCGGGGCGACGGACGCCGACGGGGACGGCTACGGACGGCGACGGGGGCGGCGACGAGGGGCGGCAGCGATGGGGCAGAGGAGAAAGAAGCAGAGGGAGAGATGAGAAACTGAATTTTTTAAGTGCTTTCTTATATAGAACACCTCTTTAGTACCGGTTGGAGCCACCAACCGGTACTAAAGGTCTGTTTTGGCCAGGCCAAGCGGCGGGAAGCGCACACCCTTTAGTACCGGGTGGTGGCTCCAACCGGTACTAAAGACCCCCCCTTTAGTACCGGTTTGAGCCACCACCCGGTACTAAAGGGGGTGCACTGGCGCAGGTGTGGTGCATCATGTTTAGTCCCACCTCGCTAGCCGAGGGGCGTCCGCACTGGTTTATAAGCCCCAGTGCGGTAGCTCTCTCGAGCTCCTCTCCAAAGCAGGCCTACTGGGCCTAAATGTTCTGTGCTGCCCTGTGGGCCTACTGGGCCTTTGCGGGCCTGCATCCTGGCCCAACAACAGGTTGGGTTTCTAGTCGTATGCAGGCCGCTATGGCGCAGTAGGCGGGCTTTTTTATTTTCTTTTTCTTTTTTGCTTTATTTATTTTTGTTTTATTTATTTTTGAGTTGTTTTTTGCTGTATTTAGAGTTTCTTTGTGAATATTTTTGCCTTAGGTATAAAAAATTACAAACTTTCTATTAGTGCCGATAGTTTACAAATTTGAATAGTTTACATTTTGAATTATTTGAAATTTGTGTGAATCACTAGTTTGTGAATAACTTAACTTTGAAAATAGATTTTTCAGTGATTCTTTTTTCTTATGTTTAATATTAGTGTGTTTTATCATTATATTCAATTTGGTAATGCTTAGGTTATTTAAAAAATGAAATACCTTTGTAACGGGTGAGTTTTCGTCCGAAACCCTGATACTTCGAAAGAGATTGTCCATTTTGTACACGAAGTGCATCCAGTTTTTGCGGTAACCCTCTCTACTTTTTTGCACATGCTATGTGGGTGAAATTATGATACCATGCCAACTTTCAACCTTTTCTGAGTTCATTTGAAATGCTTTTCAATTTCAGGGTCATTTAGCTGAAAAAATCAGTAAATGCATGAAAGAATTTGTTTGCACATAAAATTTCTTCGCGTTTCAAATGCCAAAACACATAACTACCCTAACTATTACAGAGATTCCCTCCTGGGTGTGAAACACAGAAGAAAGTGATGATAGTGAAGCCGATCACATCCCAGATCTTTGGGTGTGAAACTTTTTCTTCGCGTGTGTCCCTTTGCGCCGTAGCCATGGAAAATCTTCATCATTTAACTGGATGCTCGGGTCAATATTCACTGTGAATGGAGCAATTTCATCAAACTTTTCATAATCTTCTGACATGTCTGTCTTGTCATCCACTCCCACGATGTTTCTCTTCCCAGAAAGAACTATGTGGCGCTTTGGCTCATCGTATGATGCATTCGCTTCCTTATCTTTTCTTTTTCTCGGCTTGGTAGACATATCCTTCACATAGAAAACCTGTGCCACATCATTAGCTAGGACGAATGGTTCGTCTGCATACGCAAGATTGTTGAGATCCACTGTTGTCATTCCATACTGCGGGTCTTCCGTTACCCCGCCTCGTGTCATATTGACCCATTTGCACCGAAACAAAGGGACCTTCAAACCACGTCCATAGTCAAGTTCCCATATCTCCTCTATGTAACCATAATATGTTTCCTTTCCCGTCTTGGTTGTTGCATCAAAGCGGACACCACTGTTTTGGTTGGTGCTCTTCTTATCTTGGGCGATCGTGTAAAATGTATTACCATTTATCTCGTACCCTTTGAAAGTCATTATATTCGAAGATGGTAACTGGGACAGCGAGTACAGGTCATCTTCAATAGAGGCGTCATGCATGGTACGTGTCTGCAACCAGCCGGCGAAACTCCTGGTTTGTTCACGTGTAATCCAGTCATCAGACCGCTCCGGGTGTTTGGAGCGTAGAAAATTCTTGTGTTCGTCCATATACGGAGCCACCAAGGCGGAATTCTGTAGAACTGTGTAGTGTGCTTCAGTGAGAGAATGTCCGTCCATACATATTTTTTGATTCCCTCCTAGCGTGCCTTTTCCATCCAGTCTGCCCTTATGCCGCGATTCAGGAACACCAATCGGCTTAAGGTCAGGAATAAAGTCAATACAAAACTCAATGACCTCCTCATTTTCATGGCCCTTGGAGATGCTTCCTTCTGGCCTAGCACGGTTATGAACATATTTCTTTAAGACTCCCATGAACCTCTCAAAGGGGAACATATTGTGTAGAAATACAGGACCCAAAACGTTAATCTCTTCGCATAGGTGAACTAGGACGTGCGTCATGATGTTGAAGAAGGATGGTGGGAACACCAACTCGAAACTGACAAGACATTGCACCAAATCATTCTCTAACCTTGGTATGATTTCTGGATCGATTACCTTCTGAGAGATTGCATTGAGGAATGCACATAGCTTCACAATGGCTAATCGAACGTTATCCGGTAGAAGCCCCCTCAATGCAACCGGAAGCAGTTGCGTCATAATCACGTGGCAGTCATGAGACTTTAGGTTCTGGAACTTTTTCTCTGCCATGTTTATTATTCCCTTTATATTCGACGAGAAGCCAGACGGTACCTTAATACTGAGCAGGCATTCAAAGAAGATTTCCTTCTCTTCTTTGGTAAGAGCGTAGTTGGCATGACCCTGATGTATGCCGTCTTTTCCATGCATACGTTGCTGGTCCTCCTGTGCCTTAGGTGTATCTTTTGTCTTCCCATACACGCCCAAGAAGCCAAGCAGGGTCACGCAAAGATTCTTCGTCACGTGCATCACGTCGATTGCAGAGCGGACCTCTAGGTCTTTCCAATAGGGCAGGTCCCAAAATATAGATTTCTTCTTCCACATGGGTGCGCGTCCGTCAGCGTCATTCGGAACAGGTTGTCCGCCAGGACCCTTTCCAAAGACTACCTTCAAATCCTTGACCATATCATGTACATCAGCACCAGTATGGTGGCGAGGCTTCGTCCGGTGATCCGCCTCACCTTTGAAATGCTTGCCTTTCTTTCTTACGGGATGCCTGCTCGGAAGAAATCGACGATGTCCTAGGTACACATTCTTCTTACAATTGTCCAAATATATACTATCGGTATCATCCAAACAGTGCGTGCATGCGCGGTATCCCTTGTTTGTCTGTCCTGAAAAGTTACTGAGAGCAGGCCAATCATTGATGGTCACGAACAGCAAGGCCTTTAGGTCAAATTCTTCCCCCATGTGCTCATCCCACGCACGTACACCTGTTCCATTCCACAGCTGTAAGAGTTCTTCAACTAATGGCCTTAGGTACACATCAATGTCGTTGCCGGGTTGCTTAGGGCCTTGGATGAGCACTGGCATCATAATGAACTTCCGCTTCATGCACAACCAAGGAGGACTAAGGAAATATTTCTCGGTTATGGAGGGGATACTACTCCCTCCGTTCCAAAATAACTGTCTTAACTTTGTACTAGCTCTAATACAAAGTTGCACTAAGTTTAAGACACTTATTTTGGGTCGAGGGAAAGATGTTTGCAGGCTCATTTTTGAGAGTAAAATGAATCATAAGTCCTAAAACTATTGGTGATGTGTCAGCTTAGTCCTATAACTTGGAAACTGCAGCTCTGGGTCCTAGAACTATTGGAGGTGTGTCAGTTTAATCCTATAACTTCGAAACTGTAGTTTTTGGTCCCAAAACTATTGGAGGTGTGCCAGTTTAGTCCTATTACTTCGAAACTGCAGTTTTGGGTCCCAAAACTATGCAAGTTTGTTCATCTCAGGTCCTAAGCTTGCATGGCAGCATCTATGGCGCATTGTTTCAAAATAGCACTTTATATGTGTTTACTTCCCCAAAAGTGGTCCATACGCTTCAACGTCGCAGTGTGTGTTGCAACCTGCACGCCCTTCACCTACGTGCCCATGAGCTACAAGGCAACCTCGCTAAGAGGTTTTGGTGCGGCCGCCAGGGAGACCCCGAGCCAGTCGGCATGGAGGAGAGACACCGAGCCAATCGGGATGGAGGACGCCACCCCCCTCTCTCATGACATTGTCCTTGCCCCGATACCCTTGCCGTAGAGCTGGTCGTGCATGTTGTTGTTTGGGCACGAGCATGACCACAGGTGGGAAATAGTCACTGTTGCGGGCCGGTGTAGAAGTTAACCTGGTGGGTATATTGGGTGAACGTGGCAACAATTCAGGCATCTCCAAGCGACACGGCGGCGGGTCAATGCTGCCCATGCAAGCTTAAGACCTGTGATGAACAAACTTACATAGTTCTGGGACCCAAACAGTTTTAAAGTTATATGACTATGCTGGCACACCTTCAATAGTTTTAGGACCTAAAACTGCATTTTTCTCTTTTTGATATGTGTGGTCGTAGATGCTGTGAGCCACTACGGTGGCAGCTCAGTTCACGGTAAGGGTAGGATTTTCTCGTAATTATGTGGAAGTGCCGGGGGCAGAGGGGAAGAGCGTGAGAAAAGAAATAAGCCACGGAAACACCACACCTCCGGCGCGTGCTCCTCCGCCCCTTGCCCACCTCGACCCCGACCCCGACCCCGACCCCGATTCGCTCCTCCGCCGCTGCTCCCTCGTCGTCCACCTCGACGCCGAGCTCGTTCCTCCGCGGGAACCACTGCCGAGAGCAGCTAAGGTAATCCCCCCTGATCCCGGTCAAAATCCATCTCCCTTTCGTTACGACGCGCGGCCGATCCCCGTAGCAGCGACTTTTCCTCTCCACCGCCACCATCCCGTGCGGCGCCCTCCTCTTCTCCGCCTGACCTCCTACGGTCCTACCCTACCAATCCGACCCGACCCGATTCCGCCGCGCCTCAAAGCTGCCGCCGGGCCCTAGCTCCGCGTCATCGCCGACGCCCCGTCCCCCACCCCTCAGCCGCCCACCAACCCATCCCGCCTCCCCGGGACCGCCGTTCCCATTCTAGACCTCATCGAGATCCGCCCTGTCGCGCCCGCATAATACTTCGATGATGATCTCTCTTTTCTTAGTTTTAATTATGGGTACAAAATCATGGGGTTTGGCTCTGAAATGGTGACCGGCCATCTGCCACAGCACACTGAAGCGATCGTAATACAGTCATTCCATCTTTTTTTCAGAGGGAATAAACATTTCGTGTAGCCCCGGTTGATTGTTCACCACCGTAAGTCGAATCCTCAGATTCAGCCTTTCACACCCCACGGCCTTGTGGCGATGGTCTCCGGTGCCACTACACAGTGGCACACTCCCTTCATGGACGCGTTGTGCCAGGTTGAAGCATGCCCATCAGTGAACTAACTCTACTAAGACCGTCTTTGTTGAACACACCATCATGGCTGGTGATGGCATGTTTGGCCTTTGTGGGGCACCCTTGTAGAAAGCAAGGCAGCCAGTCCAGCGAAGAGAAATTGTGCAGCAGTGTGTGCCGGTGCAGTGCCGAGGGAGTACGTGCTTGTTCTTGAGCAGTAATGCTAGGAGGATGGAAGGCAAATTAAGTAGACAGTTCGTGCAGCCCACTTGCTGGTTGTTACAATAGTAGTATAGCAATTCGACTGTTATGTATCAAAGGGCCACCATTTTGGTGTGATGCACAATTGCCCCCATTTTACAATGTCACGTAGCAAATTTTGCTTATTATCGTGTTCAACTATTCCATATATCAATTTGTGTACTATTAAGAAGTATTTTTTGAAAGATTGTTGGTATGCACATTCTGTCAAAATTGTCAGAGAACTGCACATTTGATTGACTACAAAAGCCATAGATTGTTGCTGATAATTGCCGTCTGGTCATTAGCTTGTCCCACCCCCCATGTGTCAGGTGAACTATTAGATGGTCTGTGCATGTCGGATTCGGTAGTCACAGTGGCACACGCCCACCTTCCGCTTCCCAAAATATGTGCATCTTTGTTCGATTTACCCTTGACAGTTTTTTTCTGCAGGAAAACCTAGAATAGGTGGTGTTATCTGGCTTCGAATTGCTGTCTAGACATTTCTTGATCTTCACTCATCAGAAACTTAAAGCATGAGGTTAGTAGTCTTAATTCCTCCTTTGAGATCAATAAGAAACTGTTTGAAAGATATGATGCATACTGACTTATTTTGTATGCACGTTTTTCGGAGTCTTAGTTAGTACTCCATTACTTGGCTTGGGTTGTTTCAAATCTTATCTCTGGGCTAGCATAATGATGGAGCATAAGCATTTCTCTTTTTTTTACCAACTTGTGAACAAGGGTTCAGCATATTTGTTTGGTGTCCTGAGGAATACAATTGATTTTTACATTGCAACATGACATGGTAAATGCAAGTGTGTAGAAAGTCTTGAACTTAATCCAGGTTTTATGCAAAATAGTATTCTCTGTTTGAGAAACTGGAAGGACTGATAGAGCTAATATGTCAAAGGGCTTATATTCGAGATAAGATTCTCTATTTGGCTTTTGCATTTTATGGTACTATGAAGGCATAGAAAATAGCATTGATGTTGCCTGCTTAAACACAATAAGGCCTAGCTATTGATTTCTACATGGATGTGGTATTGGAAAAAATGGGTATGATTTTGTAGTACCATTTGTATTTTTATATGGTTTTACATGTACACGAAACCATGTTTTTTGGCGCAAATGCTGCGCTATGATCCAGAGCTAATGAAAACAACTGAACTGGTTGCATAAGTGTGAGCTAGACCTCAACTTGCTTGATTTTGCTTCCATTATTTTGACCTTTTTCTCTTCAGCTCCCATCGCGTGAAGTGGAATGAGGACAATCTGTATGAGATTGAATCAAACAAGCCAGTGAGGCAGAAGATAACCGAGCCCAAGACACCGTATCACCCTATGATGGATGAAGATGGTATATGCCTTGTTACTTGTATTTCATCATATCTGACCACTATTTGTGCTCATAATGTGCAACGCTGAATAATTGCTTTCATTGCTTGCTCTCTAGGGTCACTATCACCAACACGCCCTTTCGACAAGTGTCTAGATGAGACTGTTAGTGCTGAAGCTATATTGACTGCTTTAAATGGTGTGGCCTCTTCAAGTAAAAATGATTCAAAGGATGATGAGTGGGCATCCTCAGATGATGATGCAGATGCCATGGAACAGGATGGTGGTTGGTAGCTTCTTTCTCAGTTACCATTTTATGTTTCTAGAGTTGCTAGAGTAAATCAGTAATTACTGATGTTCAATATATTTGACTAGCTGAGTTATGCGACTTGATTTATGGTATCAGCTTTCTGTAATGAGGTCCATAAGTGATCCAACTATATGACTACTCATATAGCTCTTCTAAATTAGCTAGCTAAGATAAACCTTTTGTAACTCCTTCTAAGCTGGTATCTTATATCATGATTTATATTTGTATTTGATGTCATGCACAAGTGTATACTTAATCATCAACGTAATGGGCAATAATAAGCTTACCATCTGAGTCCAGGACGTTATTGGAACAGGCAGTGATATGTTTGGTGTTCATGCAGACTCAGAAGCTGACAGATCATCAGTGAGTTTCAAAGAGCATCGCCGCAATCACTACGATGAATTCCGCAAGGTCAAGGAACTGATGCGCACTGGATCCCTGGTTGAAGACGAGGCCCGTGCGAACGAGCGAGCTGCAAACGACGTCGAAGACAAACCCGCAGGAGAGAAGGCAACAGGCGACAAGAGTGAATCGTCAGCATCACCTCAAGTATGAGCCGCAAAGTGATTTCTGTGGTCGCTAAGCCTAGGGAAGTTCAACTAAGCGGGAGCATGCAGTTTGCGCCTGCTCTATGTGTATTGCTGGATCCTTGTTTTCATACCAGATCGGATGATTTTCTGTACGCAAAGAACCTGTTCCTCTTTTCATATTTTGAGATCTTGTGGTGCCTAAAGTGGTGGAGAATTCTAGTTACTTCACGTTCAGTCAGGGGGCTAGAATTTGCCTGGGCTGCTTTTTATAATTCTGGAACTGAGTTATATGGACAACCCTTTTCTTCGTGAGATCATGCTTTACTGCTATTATAGTGCTGATGATTGTGGATCTGTGATGGACATACAATTATTGCACATTTAAGGTATTCACTACTTTCATTGTTCAGTTCAGTAGTTCATTGGTTTGCCTGGCCGCTGGAAACGGCTTATGAGAATATGAGATTGTAAAGCAGGAAACTGTGGCCTGCTTGAACAGCTTGGTTTTTTTTTAAGGAAATATATTAATATCGCGAAGATACCAATTACACCTAGCCTCTGCACTTGCAAGATGTCACAAGACATCCAGGATGCACACAGCCAAAGAAGAAAAAAAAAACAAAGGTCCTGTCACAGCGATCAACTCCTCTAGCACACCAACCATCACTAAATACAACACTCAAAACATAAGAGGTCTCCAAAAGCAAAGCCTTTAAGAAGGGAACCGTTGTTGCCCGATCCAAGATCTAAGGTTTTCACTCTCAAGGAAGTCCGAACTCTCAAAACAATTCCTTCAGCAAGGTAATTGTCAGGCACAACCAATGGGGGTCAGACCTTAGGTTTTCATCCTGAAAGTCACGACTCGGCACCCAAAGAGCACCACCAAAAATGAAATCTTGCAATGCTGCCACCCCCACTTATCAGTGCTACTTCTGAGAGTTATCAAACACCTGGCTGACTCCATCGCCACCAAGGCCCCGTCCGACTAATTGATCCTCCGATCTCGGCCACCATGACTTTCTCCATCGCCGTCTATTCCATGGAATCGAGAGGCCGACATGTCCCATGGTATCAACAAACTCGAGATCTTCGCGCTACGCCCTCAGAACCTTGTAGGTTGATCTGGACGCGCACGACCGGATATTGTCTGATCCAGATCTCCTAGGGAAGATCACCTTCAGCAGTTCCAGAACCCGTCGATGACCAGATCAAGGAGGGCCGATCATGCCGAACGTTGTCGTGATGCAAGCAAAGCACGAGGACCGCCACCTTTATTCATGGCAACGGGCCCCCACGCCGCCCCGAACCAGCATGCCACCGCCTGGCCGGCCACCATCGGCACCACCATGATGCCTACCCGGCGTCGTCAGGCCCCCAACCGCGCCACGAAGCCGACGTCAGATCTGGACGATAACCGAGATCCATGGCAACCACGTCTGCCCGCATCTGGCAGAGAGCAGCGGGCACGCCGGATGCCCGTGCGATACGCGGAAGCCGAGCCCGGCCGCCGCATCATCGCAACGCGGTGCCTGCGCATGGATCAAAGCACGCCAGCCAGATCCGCCACGGTGGAGAGCCGCCGTGGTGAACAGCTCGGTTGCTAATGCCAAAAAAATTTCAACACGCATCTTGTGCGCATTTGGCAAATTAAAAAGAAGTGTTTAGTAGAAAGCTCGAAGCAAAGTTAAAAGATGACGACAATTATGCAATTTTCCGGTAAACCAAAGTTCATCTTTTAAAAATAAATATAAGTATGCAATTTTTCAGTTAACAAAAATTCATCCTTAAAAATAAAATAATTGGTGGATGGAGGCCGGTGATTAGCGTCAATGATAGGTGGATTGGGATCACTCAAACTAGATCTAACTCGAGGAAGGTCATGTCCTCCATGCTGATATTGGTCTCTTGCGAACGCTAGAGTACATTGCGACTCCCACCATGGTCATTGTGTGCAATATCAAAGAGGAAGTGAGTTTGTGGGTGCTTGCTGGAGCTAAGCAATTGAGTATTGTAATGCCATGACAGTACCGACTTCCTTTTTAACCCTCTATTGGGTTATTTGTTTCGAACCTTCTCTCCTTAATTAATTGTTAATGAAAATGGCAAATCTTATGCCTTGTTTCAGAAAAGATATGTAAATGTTACATATCACAACATGCACACACTCGCATAACGCCTACTAAAGATGAAGAATGGCGTGACGAGACATGCCGTCAAACCGTTTTTTGTGAGACTGTGAGACCTACTCCCTCCGTCCGGAAATACTTGTCCTAGAAATGATTGTATCTAGACTTATTTTAGTTATAGATACATGAAGGAAATATGCCCTAGAGGCAATAATAAAGTTGTTATTTATATTTCCTTACATCATGATAAATGTTTATTATTCATGCTAGAATTGTATTAACCGGAAACTTAGTACATGTGTGAATACATCGACAAACAGAGTGTCACTAGCTAGTATGCCTCTACTTGAGTAGCTCGTTAACCAAAGATGGTTAAGTTTCCTAGTCATGGACAAGAGTTGTCATTTGATGAACGCGATCACCTCATTAGAGAATGATGTGATTGACTTGACCCATCCGTTAGCTTAGCACTATGATCGTTTAGTTTATTGGTAATGCTTTCTTCATAACTTATACATGTTCCTATGACTATGAGATTATGCAACTCCCGAATACCGGAGGAACACTTAGTGTGCTATCAAACGTCACAACGTAACTGGGTGATTATAAAGATGCTCTACAGGTGTCTCCGATGGTGTTTGTTGAGTTGGCATAGATAGAGATTATGATTTGTCACTCCGATTGTCGGAGAGGTATCTCTGGGCCCTCTCGGTAATGCACATCACTATAAGCCTTGCAAGAAATGTGACTAATGAGTTAGTTACGGGATGATGCATTAAGGAACGAGTAAAGAGACTTGCCGGTAACGAGATTGGACTAGGTATTGAGATACCGACGATCGAATCTCGGGCAAGTAACATACCGATGACAAAGGGAACAACGTATGTTGTTATGCAGTTTGATCAATAAAGATCTTCATAGAATATGTGGGAACCAATATGAGCATCCAGGTTCCGCTATTGGTTATTGACCGGACATGAGTCTCGGTCATGTCTACATAGTTTTCGAACCTGTAGGGTCTGCACGCTTAACGTTCGATGACGATCGGTATTATGAGTTTATGTGTTTTGATGTACCGAAGGTAGTTCGGAGTCCCGGATGTGATCACGGACATGACGAGGAGTCTCGAAATGGTCGAGACATAAAGAATGATATATTGGACAATGTTATTCGGACACCGGATGAGTTTCGGGGGACACCGGATAAATATCGGAGTGCCGGAAGGGTTATCGGAACCACCGGAGAAGTAATGGGCCTTATTGGGCCTAGGGGAGAGAGAGAGAGAGGGGCTGCCAAGGGCTGGCCGCGCCCCGCCCCCCATGGGCCTAGTCCGAATTGGACTAGGGGGAGGGGCGGCGCCCCCTCCTTCCCTCTCTTCCCCCCTCCTTCCTTCTTATCCTAGTAGGACTAGGAAAGGGGGGAGTCTTACTCCTACTAGGAGGAGGATTCCTCCCCCCTTGGCGCGCCTATGAGGGCCGGCCGGCGTCCCCCTCCCTCCTTTATATACGTGGGGAGGGGGGAACCCTAGGACACACAAGTTGATTGTTTAGCCATGTGCGGTGCCCCCCACCATAGATTTCCACCTCGGTCATATCATTGTAGTGCTTAGGCGAAGCCCTGCGTTGGTAACTTCATCATCACCGTCATCACGCCGTCGTGCTGACGAAACTCTCCCTCGACCTCAGCTAGATCTAGAGTTCGTGGGACGTCATCGAGCTGAACGTGTGCAGATCGTGGAGGTGCCGTACCTTTGGTGCTAGGATCGGTCGGATCGTGAAGACGTACGACCACATCAACCGTGTTGTCATAACGCTTCCGCTTTCAGTCTATGAGGGTACGTGGACAACACTCTCCCCTCTCGTTGCTATGCATCACCTAGATGGATCTTGCGTGTGCGTACGAATTTTTTTAAATTACTGCGTTCCCTAACAGTGGCATCCGAGCCAGGTTTATGCGTAGGTTTTATATGCACGAGTAGAACACAAAGAGTTGTGGGCGATAATAGTCATACTGCTTACCAGCATGTCATACTTTGATTCAGTGATATTGTTGGATGAAGCGGCTCAGACCGACATTACGCGTACGCTTACGCGAGACTGGTTCTACCGATGTGCTTCGCACACAGGTGGCTAGTGGGTGTCTGTTTCTCCAACTTTAGTTGAATCGAGTAGTGTGACTATGCCAAGTCCTTGTTGAAGGTTAAAACAGCAAACTTGACGAAAAATCGTTGTGGTTTTGATGCGTAGGTAAGAACGGTTCTTGCTAGGCCCGTGGAAGCCACGTAAAATTTGCAACAACAAAGTAGAGGACGTCTAACTTGTTTTTGCAGGGCATGCTGTGATGTGATATGGTCAAGACGTGATGATATATAAATTGTTGTATGAGATGATCATGTTTTGTAACAGTTATCGGCAACTGGCAGGAGCCATATGGTTGTCGCTTTATTGTATGAAATGCAATCGTCATGTAATTGCTTTACTTTATCACTAAGCGGTAGCGATAGTCGTGGAAGCAATAGTTGGCGAGACGACAACGATGCTTCGATGGAGATCAAGGTGTCAAGCCGGTGACGATGGTGATCATGACGGTGCTTTGGAGATGGAGATCAAAGGCACAAGATGATGATGGCCATATCATATCACTTATATTGATTGCATGTGATGTTTATCCTTTATGCATCTTTTTTTGCTTAGTACGGCGGTAGCATTATAAGATGATCTCTCAGTAAATTTCAAGGTATAAGTGTTCTCCCTGAGTATGCACCATTGCTATAGTTCGTCGTGCCGAGACACCACGTGATGATCGGGTGTAATAAGCTCTACGTTCACATACAATGGGTCCAAGCCAGTTTTGCACATGCAGAATACTCGGGTTAAACTTGACGAGCCTAGCATATGCAGATACGGCCTCGGAACACTGAGACCGAAAGGTCGAGCGTGAATCATATAGTAGATATGATCAACAAAGTGATGTTCACCATTAAAAACTACTCCATCTCACGTGATGATCAGACATGGTTTAGTTGATATGGATCACGTGATCACTTAGATGATTAGAGGGATGTCTATCTAAGTAGGAGTTCTTAAGTAATATGATTAATTAAACTTTAATTTATCATGAACTTAGTCCTGGTAGTATTTGCATAACTCTCTTGTAGATCAATAGCTCGCGATGTAGCTCCCCATTTATTTTTGATATGTTCCTAGAGAAAAACTATGTTGAAAGATGATAATAGCAATGATGCAGACTAGGTCCGTGATCTGAGGATTATCCTCATTGCTGCACAGAAGAATTATGTCCTTGATGCACCGCTAAGTGACAGACATGTTGCAGGAGCAGATGCAGACGTTATGAACGTTTGACAAGCTCGGTATGATGACTACTTGATAGTTTAGTGCGCCATGCTTTACGGCTTAGTACCGGGACTTCAAAAACGTTTTGAATGTCATGGAGCATATAAGATGTTCCAAGAGCTGAAATTGGTATTTCAGACTCATGCCTGAGTCGAGAGGTATGAGACCTCTTACAAGTACTTTGCCTACAAGATGGAGGAGAATAGCTCAACTAGTGAGCATGTGCTCTGATTGTCTGAGTACTACAATCGCTTGAATCAAGTGGGAGTTAATCTTCCAGATAAAATAGTGATTGACAGAGTTCTCTAGTCACTATCACCAAGTTACTGGAACTTCGTGATGAACTATAATATGCAAGGGATGACGAAAACGATTCCCGAACTCTTCGTGATGCTGAAATCGACGAAGGTAGAAATCAAGAAAAGCATCAAATGTTGATGGTTGAGAAGACCACTAGTTTCAAGTAAAAGGGCAAGGGAAAGAAAGGGAAATTCAAGAAGAATGGCAAGCAAGTTGCCACTCCCATGAAGAAGCCCAAAGCTAGACCCAAGCTTGAAACTGAGTGCTTCTACTGCGAAGGAAATGGTCACTGGAAGCGGAACTGCCCCAAATACTTGGCGGATAAGAAGGATGGCAAAGTGAACAAAGGTATATTTGATATACATATTATTGATGTGTACTTTACTAGTGTTTATAACAACCCCTCGGTATTTGAAAGATCGTGGATGTCGCCTAGAGGGGGGGGGGGTGAATAGGCGCTTTAAAATAATTACGGTTTAGGCTTGAACAAATGCGGAATAAACCTAGCGGTTAATTTGTGAAGCACAAAACCTACAACAACTAGGCTCACCTATGTGCACCAACAACTTATGCTAAGCAAGAAAACCTACTTAGGTGATAGCAAGATAAACAACTAAGTGATAGCAAGATATATGACTAGAAACAATATGGCTATCACAAAGTAAAGTGCATAAGTAAAGGGTTCGGGTAAGAGATAACCGAGGCACGCGGAGACGACGATGTATCCCGAAGTTCACACCCTTGCGGATGCTAATCTCCGTTTGGAGCGGTGTGGAGGCACAATGCTCCCCAAGAAGCCACTAGGGCCACCGTAATCTCCTCACGCCCTCGCACAATGCAAGATGCCGTGATTCCACTAAGGGACCCTTGAGGGCGGTCACCGAACCCGTACAAATGGCAACCCTTGGGGGCGGTCACCGAATCCGTACACTTTGGCAACCCTTGGGGGCGGTCACCGGTACCCGTCAAATTGCTCGGGGCGATCTCCACAACCTAATTGGAGACCCCGACGCTTGCCCGGAGCTTTACACCACAATGATTGAGCTCCGAACACCACCAACCGTCTAGGGCGTGGAGAACTCAAACCGATGCACCAAATGCAATGGCAAGGGCACACGGAGTGCCCAAGTCCTTCTCTCTCAAATCCCACCGAAGCAACTAATGCTAGGGAGGAAAATGAGAGGAAGAACAAGAAGGAGAACACCAAGAACTCCAAGATCTAGATCCAATGGGTTCCCCTCACATAGAGGAGAAAGTGATTGGTGGAAATGTGGATCTAGATCTCCTCTCTCTTTTCCCTCAAAAACTAGCAAGAATCCATGGAGGGATTGAGAGTTAGCAAGCTCGAAGAAGGTCAACAATGGGGGAAGAACACGAGCTCAAGAGATAAGGTTCATTGGGGAAGAAGACCTCCTTATATAGTGGGGGGAACAATCCAACCATTAACCCCCACACCAGCCCCGCAGAGAGCGGTACTACCGCTTGGCCAGCGGTACTACCGCTCTCCCTTGCGGTACTGCCGCTGGGCCCAGAGCGGTACTACCGCAATGGTCAGGGTGGTACTACCGCATACGAGCGGTACTACGGCCCCCACTGCCGTGGCTAGTACCGTAAAACCCGACACGAAAAAAGACCCCTTGAATCGAGGCGGTACTAGCACGAGACCGCAGCGGTACTACGGCTGGGGGCTACCAGCGGTACTACCGCTCTGGAGCGGTACTACCACTTGTAGCACCCAAGCGGTACTACCGCTCCGGCCCGCGGTACTACCGCTGGGACCAAAACTGCCATAACTTCTGCATATGAGCTCCGAATTGAGCAAACTCAAGCTTGTTGGATAGAGGAAGACGAGTAGCATCAAAACCTCCAACCGAGTGAAACCTCCAACCGAGAAGAACCGGCATAACCTCCAACCGGTTATAGTAAGAAGAGGCAGGGGAGGTATGCCAACAAATAGAAGAGTGAAACCTCCAACCGAGAAGAACCGACATAACCTCCAACATCGAAAACATCATAGAAGATGCGAGTGAACTCCGTTTTCGATGAACTCGAGCTTGTCATCAAGATGACCATAAGCTCCAAAACTCACAAAGAGAAGAACCAAACAAGAACCAATAAAGATGATGCAAGGATGCAATGGTTTGAGCTCTCTATGAACGATACGATCAAGCTACTCATCGAGAGCCCCCCTTGATAGTACGGCAATCGATCCTATAACCCGGTCTCCCAACTACCATCATGAGACCGGTAAAATAGAAAACCTATCAAGAGCAAACCTTTGCCTTGCACATGGTCCACTTGAGCTAGATGATGACGATCTTGCCTCCCTCAAGTTGGACCACCTTTCTTGGTTGCGTTGGCTCGATGAAGACTAGTTGATTGCTCCCCCATACTCCACTATGGGTGAGCCACTCTTCCGCACATCTTCACAAGTCCATTGTCACCACAATGGACGGCAAGCTTCAAGCATTTGATCTCTTCATGATGCTTCACTTGAACTTGCACACCGCAACATCTTCACAAGTCCATTGTCACCACAATGGATGGCAAGCTTCAAGCATTTGATCTCTTCATGATGCTTCACTTGAACTTGCACACCGCAACCTAACCCCACAAAGAACTCTCACGAAGACCATGGGTTAGTACACAAAGCGTAATTGACAATGCTTACCATACCATGGGATCGCTTGATCCCTCGGTACATCTTGTGCGCTTTGTGTGTTGATCAACTTGATTCACTCTTGACTTAGTCTTAATCAACCTTGACTCTTTCCAACTCTCTTCATTTGGATGATGTCTTGAAGGTAAACATGAATGATCACACAATCTTCTTCTTCAAGACATGCTTGCAATAAGCTCAACTCTCACATGACCAATCTTTGGATAATTCCTTAATAACACATTGGTCACCACATAAACTCCTTGAAACCACCACATGGACTTCAAGAAATGCCTATGGAAAAATCCTTCAAATATAACTCAAGGCAACCATTAGTCCATAGAGATTGTCATCAATTACCAAAACTAAACATGGGGGCACCGCATGTTCTTTCAGTATTTGATACTGGTTCAGTTTCTAAGAGTAGTAACTCGAAACGGGAGTTGCAAAATAAACAGAGACTAGTTAAGGGCAAGGTGATGATGTGTGTTGGAAGTGATTCCAAGGTTGATAAGATCACCATCGCACACTCCCTTTTCCTTCGGGATTAGTATTGGAACTAAAAATGTTATTTGGTGTTTGCGTTAAGCATAAATATGATTGGATCATGTTTATTGCAATACGATTATTCATTTAAACCCTAGTCGCCGCCCGAGCCGCCCAAGCAGACGACGCGGGGGCTCGAGGGAGAAAATAATCTTCTGGGATTAGTATGCAAATAGGGGTTTTCAAATGAGGGATGTGATTGCAATGCCAGAAAAATGGGGGTGACTGGATTTTGCCCGCACGGACATATAGGAGGTCAGATTTGCACATTTTGATAGTAGATACTCTTAGCTAGCAAGGTCAGATTTGCACATTTTGCATAAATATGATTGGATCATGTTTATACCTTGCTCCCGAGCGAAAGCTCAAAATCCTCTCCGGATTGGGTGGCGTCGTCACCGTGCGCGTCGTGCTCTCCTTGGAGACGCCGCCTGGGGATGCTGCAGGTTTGGGTGAGTGTCGCCTTGGTGTGGAGACGTCTGGCAGCTGGTTTGTCCCTGCTACAGTGGCTAGCGATGCCATGATTTGCAGATCCGGAGTCCCCTTTGGTGGTTTCTCTCCGGCGTGGCTGTAGCCGTGCTGTTGAGTACCCGACTCTTCTCTGTGGCGTCTGTTTTTGCTCTCATGTAGCTCGCTGCTGTGGCTTGGCTCGGTGCTGTTTCATCCTCTTCGATTGCCCCAGGTGGCTTTCCCTCTGTGCTGGGTGTCCGCGGGCGGCGACTTTGTAGCTGGCGTGGTGTGCTTTTGGCTTCGTGCAGATCAGGCGGCGTGTTCTTTACAAGTGGACGTGAAGCCAGCTCCTTTCCTAGCTCTCGGGTGAGCGTCTCTCTTGCCGACGGTGCGGCGTCCTCGAACCAGGACGAGAGGGTAGGGGCCCTCTTCGGCATCTAAGGAGGTAGGAGCCGTCCCTTCTCCGCCCGATGTTACAGACACAATCTTGGTCCTTCTCTTAGCAGTTGGCTGATCCATTGCGATCTACTTTGTTTGGTTGTCCCTGGCCCTTAGTGTAGTGGGCAGCGACATTAGCAAGTTGTGCTCCATATTCCTATTTCATGCTTGTTAGTGTGTGTTGCGTTGTAAACTACTCCATCAGCCCCTTGTATCCTTTTCGTCTTTGTTAGCTTTGTTGGTTCCCTGTAATGCCTGGCCGGTTGATGGCTTTGTTAATTCAAATCCGGGCTCTTCTTGAGCCTTCGTTCTAAAAAAATACTAATCCCAAATTACCCAAACTAGAACATTCAAAAGCAAAGTACCCAAATTCTACTCGTCGATGTCGGAGATGTAGATGACCCCCTTCCCGGAGTCGCCGGCTGTTGGAAATATGCCCTAGAGGCAATAATAAATTGGTTATTATTATATTTCCTTGTTCATGATAATCGTTTATTATCCATGCTAGAATTGTATTGATAGGAAACTCAGATACATGTGTGGATACATAGACAACACCATGTCCCTAGTAAGCCTCTAGTTGACTAGCTCGTTGATCAATAGATGGTTACGGTTTCCTGACCATGGACATTGGATGTCGTTGATAACAGGATCACATCATTAGGAGAATGATGTGATGGACAAGACCCAATCCTAAGCCTAGCACAAGATCGTGTAGTTCGTTTGCTAAGAGCTTTTCTAATGTCAAGTATCATTTCCTTAGACCATGAGATTGTGCAACTCCCGGATACCGTAGGAATGCTTTGGGTGTACCAAACGCCACAACGTAACTGGGTGGCTATAAAGGTGCACTACAGGTATCTCCGAAAGTGTCTGTTGGGTTGGCACGAATCGAGACTGGGATTTGTCACTCCGTGTAAACGGAGAGGTATCTCTGGGCCCACTCGGTAGGACATCATCATAATGTGCACAATGTGACCAAGGAGTTGATCACGGGATGATGTGTTACAGAACGAGTAAAGAGAATTGCCTGTAACGAGATTGAACAAGGTATCGGGGTACCGACGATCGACTCTCGGGCAAGTAACATACCGATTGACAAAGGGAATTGTATACGGGATTGATTGAATCCCCGACATTGTGGTTCATCCGATGAGATCATCGTGGAACATGTGGGAGCCAACATGGGTATCCAGATCCCGCTGTTGGTTATTGGCCGGAGAACGTCTCGGTCATGTCTGCATGGTTCCCGAACCCGTAGGGTCTACACACTTAAGGTTCGATGACGCTAGGGTTATAGGGAATAGATATATGTGGTTACCGAATGTTTTTCGGAGTCCCGGATGAGATCTCGGACGTCACGAGGAGTCCCGGAATGGTCTGGAGGTAAAGATTTATATATGGGAAGTCCTGTTTTGGTCACCGGAAAAGTTTCGGGTGCTATCGGTAACGTACCGGGACCACCGGGAGGGTCCCGGGGGTCCACCAGGTGGGGCCACCGGCCCCAGAGGGCTGCGTGGGCCAAGTGTGGGAAGGGACCAGCCCCTAGGTGGGCTGGTGCGCCTCCCACAAGGGGCCCAGGGCGCAGGAAGGGGGGGGGGGGGAAGGGGGAAACCCTAGGCCCAGATGGGCCTAAGGCCCACCTAGTGGTGCGCCCCCCTCTCTCCCCCCTTGGCCGCCCCTCCAAGTCCCATCTAGGGCTGGCCGCACCCCTTGGGGGGGAACCCTAGATGGGGGCGCAGCCCCTCCCCCTCCCCTATATATAGTGGGGGTTTTGGGGCTGCCATACACATGAGAACATCTCTCTCTTGGCGCAGCCCTACACCTCTCCCTCCTCGTCCCCGGCCACTCCAGGCGTGGAAGTTTCTCCCAGGGAAAAGACGCGGAAGGGGCCGGGGCTCCCCCGATATCGTGGGCCGCCAAATGGCCGGGTAGATCACCCAGGGCCAACTTGGCTCGTGGGTTCCCAGCCCGGGGAACAAGCAGGGATCCCAGGGGGAAACTGTGAAACCAAATGAGGCCTTAGTGGGCTGGTTTGCCCCCTCCCCTTGGCCCATGCCCCCCAACACTTGTCGGGGCCCCCCGAAACCCCTTTCGGTCATGCTGGTCATCATCCGGTATCCCTGGAACACTTCCGGACTCCAATACCCTTCGTCCAATATATCAATCTTCACCTCCGGACCCTTCCGGAGTTCCTCGTCATGTCTGGGATATCATCCGGGACTCTGAACAACCTTCGGTAACCACCCTAACAACTCAAATATACTTATATCGTCACCAAACGTTAAATGTGTAGACCCTGCTGGTTCGAGAACTGTGCAGACATGACCGGGACACCTCTACGGTCAATAAGCAATTGCGGGACCTGGATGCCCATATTGGTTCCTACATATTCTACGAAGATCTTACCGGTCGAACCTCGATGCCAAGGATTCAGCTAATCCCATATGCAGTTCCCTTTGTCTATCGGTATGTTACTTGCCCGAGATTCGATCGTCGATATCTCCATACCTAGTTCAATCTCGTTACCGACAAATCTCTTTACTCGTTCCGTAATACAAGTTCCCGTGGCTAAATCATCAGTCAAATTGTTGCAAGCTCATTGTGATACCGTATTACCGAGTGGGCCCTGAGGTACCTTTCCGTCATACGGAGTGACAAATCCCAGTCTTGATCCATGTCAACTCAATAGACACCCTCGGAGATACTATAGATCATCTTTATAGTCACCCAGTTACGTTGCGACGTTTGATACACACAACGTACTCCTCCGGTATCAGTGAGTTGCATGATCTCATTGTCATAGGAACATATACTTGACATGCAGAAAACGATAGCAATAAACTTGACACGATCTCATAGTTTGGGTCTTGTCCATCAAATCATTCTCCTAATGATGTGATCCCGTTATCAAATGACAACTCATATCTATGGCTCGGAAACCTTAACCATCTTTGATCAACGAGCTAGTCTAGTAAAGGCACACTAGGGACACATTGTTGTCTATGTATCCACACATGTATCTGAGTTTCCGATCAATACAATTCTAACATGGATAATAAACGATTATCATGAATAGGGAAATATGATAATAACCAATTTATTATTGCCTCTAGGGAATATTTCCAACAATTTTGTGCGGCAGTTAAAATATATATTTTTTGTGATGGCTCAACAATACATTTTTCCATGGTGTTATTTTCCTGGGTTTCTCCAGTGCATCTTCAACGCCAGCTACCAACAGAGTTACCAATACTTCAATTAAGTAGATATTTGTAAATTTACCAGCACGACGATTATGTAGTTACCAAGCAACCCATGCTATAGCTACCAACACATTGAATATGTAGTTACCAAGCAACCCATGCTATAGCTACCAACACATTGAATATGTAGTTACCAGACCTGACCGGCCCTGGTTGACTCTCTCTTGCTAACTTGTGTGATCATTTCACAACACATTTCCTATTGCGAACAGATGGTTGTGTGAAACTCGAAAGATATTCTGTATGGGTGGCCATCGCATCATTTTTCAATGGGGTAACTTGGACTGTCTACGCATGTCTCATCCGAGTCAGGGCCGGCCCATAGCCTGGGAAAAGGGGTCATCGCCCGTGCCTTGAATATTGTTTTTGCTAGTTACCACTATCATATTATACATTACACCACAAAGATTATCAAAACTATAAAAGAGAGCCTCAAGATAATTTAGCATAGTTTATGATAACTAGGTTTCTGTGTTTAAACCAATGCACATTTGTCGTTTGAAAAACGGGTAAAAGATCTCATATGCACCAAATCAAACCAAGTGAATCTAAAGAAGCATGTCAGATAATCGAATAATATGCAAAAGTACAACCAACAACATTTTATGTTATTTGATGATTATAATAATAGTGCAAATTTCAATATAAATACACATCATAAACATGTTGTAACCTATTACTGAACCCAACTTACAAATCACAATTGTCATGCCCTAGAAGTTTCTATGAATATATTTATCTAATATACAGCAGAAACCACTATGAAGATATTTTTTAGTGTGTGTGATATGGAATACATAGATACACAAATATATGTGTATACACTATATAGTTTAGGCAATATTATAAAGTATTCAGAATATATTTTTAACAACAAACAGATAGTTTGTTGCGTCATACAATTTAAATTTTTGAGAATAAAAAATTACAATTAAATATTACAAATGCATAAAAAATATATTTATTAATTAAAACCATTGTCATGGGATTAAATCCGATTGTAATATGCATGGTATAATTAGTTTAAAATAAGTATAAAATATTAATATAAAAAATGGTGTGGACTTCCTCCTTAAATGCAAGTGAGCATGTGAAAACTGTCGTTAAAGGTGTTTGCGAACAGAAATGTATATCAACTCAACAAAATTATGGTAATACAAGTGCATTAGACCGCACTAGACTCTCATTCTGACGCAGCACAACCGCACAAGCAGGTTCAAATTGCCAATTTTGTTTAATGCTTAGAGGTACTACTATACATGCCCCACTAATAGTGAGGTTGAAAACGGTCCAAGCAAGTTGTATATAACCGGAACAAAGCCCATGTTTATTTATCTCGATAGCTATGCCAACAGCATTAATCAGTACGAGCGGCCAACGAATCGGGTCCGGCAGCCCATAAAAAGTCCAAACAATGCATCTGGTTACCGTCGCCAGAAACATGTCTACTTTGTAGTTTCCCACGTTACCCTCCCTGCAGATGTGCCATATCGTGGGGCTGCAACAAAAAACAATTGAGTTATAAGAAAAGAACACCTAAATGGACACATGTTATAGGAAAAATAAATAATAATTAAATAGCATGTGGATATTACATGAGAGATAAGTACATGGCTGCAGTGAATATGTAACCGAAAATAAGTACCACACCCACGCCCGTCGGGCGTCTCGCTAGACGGCGATGGCGATGGTGCGTCTGTGAAATAAAACAATTAGAGCATACATATATCAGCTACGCAGTGTACCCGCAAACAAAAACTACGTAGTGTGATGGAGCGCAAAAGAGAAAGGAGGAGTTTCATGACCGCCTATAAAATGTTTATATCAAATGCTATGAGTACAATACAACGAACGTGTAAAGTGCTGAGGTTGAAGAAATGTATCAGTACATCTACTATACCTTGGCAAAGTCCACAGTGCGAAAGCCAACCATATTGACCTCCCGTTTAATGAATCAAATGGCAGCAAACTCAGCTGCTCGTCGTCCATCCCTGAATGATGACGACAACATGGAACTGCAGCTCCACATTGATTTTTGCTGGTAATAGTTGGCGCTTCATTTACCTCCTTTCTCAATAACTCTTCCAGAATATAAAGGACTCACTCGACAGTAAACTATCTTTAGTTACTTGCAAATAAATTTGGCGCATTACACAACAAATAACAGTAAAGTGTAAACCAAACCAACACAACCTTTTGCAATTATGGCCTTCATTATTTATATATGTACTGTTGAACATTCTAACGCAATTCGTTTCCGAACAATTTAATATGCAGCCAAATAGTTACAACAATATCTAAAATTTTGATGTGCTTTCCTGGAATAAACCGTGGCCAAGCAATGAAAAGAATCTACACAAGGAATAAACCTGTGTGGAAGAGCAAACATTGTAACCTCTCAAGTAGCTGGGTGAGATAAACTACTCCTGGAAATGTGACCCTGTTAGTTTGAACCTTAAGGTCCTTTGAGCATCAAGTCCAGCTTTTCTCAGACAAGAAATAAAAAATGGATGTTGGTTTTTTGCTTTTTGTAAGGGCCGCGTTTACAATCGCCTCAATAACCCAATCTGACAAAAAAAGGATTCACAACATTTTTCTTCATGACAAAATAATAAAAAATCTCACAGAAGAATCTGCACATAGTAAATTTCCTGGTACAGTAAAAACAGCTAGTGGAACAAAACGGTTCACCAAATGCGTATTTCGCTCTGCATAATCTGCTGCTGGTTAGTAAAAGACAGAACATATTCTGGTATAGGTTCTTCTAGTTAACATCAATTGGCTGCACAACCGAAATTAACTCAGATCAAATACTCCTACAAAGCAATAGCTGAACTTACTGTTAGGTTGATCTCTTTCCGTGTGGGCCCAACGGCCCACCGGGCCCCTGATCCGCGCCCTGATCGGGGGCGCCCAACCACAATATGGTTGACGGGCCCCTGTCACGCAGCGCTACATAAAGAGGTGGGGGCCGGCGGCACGCAGTACGAGGTTGATCGCGTTGCCAGTCTCCCCACTGAAAACCCCGACCCGATCTAGGTCTAGCGCTGACAGTGACGGGAAGCTCCGCCGCCGCCACTGCCTACACATCGCTGTCACCTCCACCTTGCCCACTCTCCGCCATCGCCGTGCGCCCCAGCACCACGATGGCCTCCTCGAGTTCATCCTCTGCTGCACAAGGTGGGTTTACCGGATCTAATCTAGCCTAGTGATCCAGAGGGTCTATCAATGGTATCAGGCCATCTTGGCTAGATGATTTTCGGTAAAAAGATAAAACAGAGAAAGAAAAGAACTCCCTCTCCCCCAAAGAACCCTAGAAGGGCAAAGAAAGCTCAAAGAAAAGTTGTGCCGCCGTCATGGCCGCACCTGTTCCTCTCGATCCGGACGCGCATCGGCAAGCCGAGGCGTCGGACGAAGAACTCACCCCACAGGGGCAAAGAACACCACCACCGACCCATTCGACGGCGGCGCGCTCACCACAAGGGGAACGCGCGACCGGCGAAGGGGTCGGCAGGGGCGCAGCCGCTCCGTCCATCTAGGTCGCCGTGGTGCGGCAGCTCACCTCTCTCTCTCTCTAATCAGAAGGAGGCGGTGGATGGGTGAAAAAGAGAAAGAGAAAGAGAAAAGAAGGGGAACAGGGTGCTCGCGCGGCGCGGTGGCGTGCTGTCGCCGCCGGCCGCCGGCAGAGCCCCGACCCCGCTACATCACAGAGGCCGGCTCGCAAGCCCGACTCTCCCTCTCTCTATCGCATGAAGAAAAGGGTGCAAAGGGAAAGGAAGGGGAAGAAAGGGGAGGCACGCCTGGCGCGGTGGCTTTCGTCACCGTCGTCGGCGGCCGGAGAGAGCAGGCCGTGGGCTGCGAGAGGAGCCGCCGCCGGCGAAAGAGACGAGAAGAGGCGCGCGGCGCGCGAGAGGAGAAACGCAATGCGCCTAGGGTTCGGGCGGTGAGGCCGGTCGGATCGTTTTGATCAAGCGCAAACGACGCTCCACCGTCGGATCGCGACGGACGGCGGCGATCTAAACCCTAAAGCGGCTGCGGGCCACTGGGCCGAAAGGGAGGCGCGAGCTGGGCCGAGGCCGCCAGCTGCGGGCGCTGCCGCGCGCTGGGCCAAGGCCAGCAGCCGCGCGAGCTGGGCCGAGGCCGGCTGTTTTCCTTTTTTCGTTTTTTAATAGTTCTAGTCCATTTTTTGGGCAGATTTTAAATAGTTTTCCTATGCAATTTTTTCCAACGAAAATTTTGTCTAGAAAAGGAAATGTTCATGAATTTTACACAGAAAATAATAAAGTTCATGATTTTTTATTTGATCAAAGAAAAGTTTCTGTAAAGAGTAAAAGTTCATGAATTTTTATTCATGATTTTCCGCTGCGTAAATAATTAATGCTCTTTTACAAAGAAAATAAAAGTTTCCATAGTATTAAGTTTTTTAAGAGCATGTTAAAGTGATTATTAAAATGAATATGATTATGTTATTTTTATGACCAACGTTGTTCATAACATGATCATGTTTTATTTAAAGGTGCATTTATTTCTAATTTTTGCCCAACGGTAATATAGATTTAATTGCATAGACAGTTATATGTTTAATTTGACCAACGTTAGATTAATACATATGATTGTTATATTGATGTCATTTAAATTGTAATTTCAGGAGGCTTTCATTTGATGAGTTGCCTAAAAGAAGTTCCAACACTCAGAGGTGACAACCACACTGAGTGGAGGAAGAAAGTTGAACTGGCGTTTGTTTGTGCTGATCTTGACTGGGTTGTGGAGAAACCACAGCCGGTCAGACCCACAGAGCCAGTAAGAGAGGCTACTGACGATGATGCTGCATGGGCTAAAAAGAGAGGGGACTATGCTCCTTTGGAGCAGTCCTACCTCATAGATAATCAAAAGTGGGTCAATGCAAATAAAAAATGCATGGCCTTTATAAAGAACACCATTGAGAGCGCCATTGTGGGCTCCATTGCAGAGTGCACTTCCGCAGGGGAGTTGCTCTCAAAGATAAAGAGCCAGTTCACTGGCTCTTCAAAGATATATGCCACCCAGGTGTTAGAGCAACTGGTGACAGAAAAATACAGAGGTGGCAGTCATGGCATAAGAGAGCACATCCTCAGGATGAGCAATATGGCTGCAAAGCTCAAACCAATGGATGCGGATCTGGAGATCAAACCAGCGCTCCTGGTCCACCTTGTCATGGCTTCATTGCCAAGGAGTTTGAAGCTTTTGTAGTGAACTATAATATGTCACCTGGAACATGGGACGTAGAAAAGACAATAGCAATGTGTGTTCAAGAAGAGGAGAGACTAAAAGCCTCACATGGTGGTACACTCAACTATGTGCATGGTCACAAAAGAAAGAATTACAATCTAAACAACAAAAGTTCTCCTTCAAAGCCACAAGGAAAAGTTTCCTATCAGCATCAGCGTCAGCAACAGCCTTTCTCAGTGGACAAAGACACTTGTCTCCACTGTAAGAAGACCGGGCATTACAAGAAAGACTGTCCCGTTTGGCTAAAGTCGATCATGGCAAAAAGAGGTAACAGTATAGTTTCATTTGTAAATGAATCCCTGTATTCACAGTTTTCAAAATCCACTTGGTGGATTGACTCTGGAGCAACTGTTCATGTTGCAAATTCTTTACAGGGATTCCATTCGACGCGGACTACGCTAAGAAGCGAAAGACGCATTGAAGTGGCGAACGGAGTTGAAGCAGAAGTTGAAGCTGTCGGTGATATCTCCTTGGAGTTAGCTGATGGATTCAATCTTCTACTTAGAGATGTTTTATTCGTTCCATCATGTAATAGAAACTTAATAAGTGTTTCTTGCTTGGACAAAGATAATTATGAGTGTTATTTTGGACATGGCAAGTGTGCCATTTGGTTAAATAATGCTTATGTGGGTGATGCTTTACTACATGATGAGCTTTATTTGTTATCACTTCGTGAAAAAGTCTATTCCGTTTGCAATGTGAAAGAACATGTTTCTGCGTCGAATAAAGTACAAAAGAAAAGAAAAAGAACATTTGACTCATCGAAACTATGGCACTGTCGCTTGGGCCATATTTCGAAGGGGAGAATAGAAAGATTAGTCAAAAGTGAAATTCTTCCTCCGTTAGAATTTTCAGACTTAGAACAATGCATAGATTGCATTAAAGGAAAGTACGTAAAACAAATCAAAAAAGGTGCAATCCATAGCACAGGCACACTAGAAATCATTCACACTGATATTTGTGGACCATTTCCGGTGAAAAGTGTGGATGGATATGACTCGTTCATAACATTCACAGATGATTACTCTCGCTATGGTTATATTTATCCAATCAAAGAAAGATCGGAAGCGTTGGATAAATTTAAAATATTCAAAGCTGAAGTTGAAAATCAGCACGATAAAAGAATAAAGATAGTAAGGTCCGACCGTGGGGGAGAGTACTACGGTCGACACACTCCATATGGCCAAGTCCCTGGACCTTTTGCGAAGTTCTTGCAGGAGACTGGCATAGTAGCCCAGTATTCAATGCCGGGCGAGCCTCAGCAAAATGGAGTAGCTGAAAGGCGCAACCGTACCCTTATGGATATGGTGCGCAGCATGATGAGTTATTCCAACTTGCCATTGGGATTATGGATGGAGGCGCTTAAAACCGCCATTCACATTCTCAATAGAGTACCAAGCAAGTCGGTGCCCAAAACACCGTACGAGCTATGGACAGGAAGGATGCCCTCCCTACAACACTTCAGGGTGTGGGGGTGCCCTGCTGAGGCCAAAATGTTTAATCCAAACATTGCAAAGTTAGATCCCAAAACAGTAAGTTGCCACTTCATTGGCTATCCAGACAGATCAAAAGGTTTTCGTTTCTACTGCCCTGACAGATATACAAAGTTTGTAGAAACGAGACATGCAGTCTTCTTAGAGGACGAAATGATGAGGGGGAGCTTGGTAGCTCGGAAAATTGATCTTGAGGAGAAGAGGGTGCATGCACCTAATCCGATGATTCAGGAGCCATTTTTCTCACTACCAGTTGCAACTCCACCCATGACAGCTGTGGGGAAAGACCCGGAACCTGTCCGTCAGGAGCCGACTGAACCCGTTGTTGAGCATGAAAGGGAGGTGCAACAGCAAAATTTAGAAGAAGTGCCAGAAGTTGAGGCACAAAATGTGCCAGAAACTGAGGCCCTTAGAAGGTCTACAAGACCAAGAAAGTCAGCTATTTCTACTGACTTTAAAGTTTATAACACAGAAATGGTTCATATGGAAAAAGATCCCACCTCATATGAAGAAGCCATGAGAAGCCCTCATTCATCGAAGTGGATGAAGGCAATGGAAGACGAGATGAAATCGATGAGTTCCAAAGATGTTTGGGACTTAGAGGAAATTCCTAAAGGAGCCAAAACAGTAGGCTGTAAATGGGTCTACAAAATTAAGTATGACTCTAAAGGGAATATAGAAAAGTATAAAGCACGACTCGTGGCAAAAGGATTTACACAAAGAGAAGGGATAGATTACAATGAGACATTTTCTCCAGTCTCATGTAAGGATTCCTTCAGAATCATAATGGCATTAGTTGCTCATTTTGATTTAGAGTTACATCAAATGGATGTTAAGACGGCATTTCTGAATGGTGATTTAAAAGAAAAGGTCTACATGAAACAACCCAAGGGTTTTATCATGGAAGGCAAGGAAAATATGGGGTGCCGCCTGAAGAAATCCATTTATGGATTAAGACAAGCCTCTCGGCAGTGGTATCTAAAGTTTAATCAAACGATTAAAAGTTTTGGATTTAAAGAAAATATTGAGGATAATTGCATTTATGCAATGTTTAAAAATGGGAAATATATTTTCCTAATCTTGTATGTGGATGATATCCTGCTTGCTAGTAGTGATGTTAGTCTACTACAAGAAACAAAGAAATACTTATCCTCAAATTTTGACATAACAGATCTTGGTGAAGCATCATATGTTTTGGGCATAGAAATTCACCGAGATAGGAACAATGGAGTCTTAGGACTATCTCAGCAAGCATATTTAGAAAAGGTTCTTAAAAAGTATAATATGCATGCGAGTAAAGCCACACCTGCTCCAATAGTTAAGGGCGATAGTTTTGGGAAATTTCAATGTCCCAAGAACCAGTATGAGATCGATCAAATGAAAGCAGTACCATATGCTTCGGCAGTTGGCAGCTTACAGTATGCACAAGTGTGCACTCGCCCTGACTTAGCTTTTATCACCGGGGTACTCGGTAGATATCAAGAGAATCCAGGCCTAGAGCACTGGAAGATGGTAAAGAAAGCATTGCGTTATGCGCAAGGCACGAAGGACTACATGCTAATATACAGGAGAAGTGATTCCCTAGAGATAAAAGGGTATTCAGACGCAGATTTTGCGGGGGACAGAGATGATAGAAAATCCACGTCAGGATACATATTCACCCTCGCTGGGGGAGCTATTTCGTGGAAAAGCTCCAAACAGTCGATAGTTGCATCATCCACGATGTATGCAGAATTCATAGCATGCTTCGAAGCCACGGGGCAGGCGATATGGCTAAAGAAATTTGTACCCGACTTGAAAGTGGTAGATTGTATTCACAAACCACTAAAGATGTACTGCGACAACCAACCCGCAGTATTTTACGCTCACAACAACAAGTCGAGTAATGCTGCCAAAACAATAGAGATAAGGTATTATGTTGTGAAAGATAAAATCCAGGATCAAACTATAAGTCTCGAGCATATAAGGACAAAGGATATGCTTGCGGATCCGCTAACGAAAGGCTTACCACCCAATGTGTTCAAGGAACACTTAGCCGGCATGGGTTTAAGGGAAAGCCTTATGATTCCTGGATAGGCCCAAAAGGAACAGAATTTGTTTCTGAACATAAAGTATGTTGTAGCTGTATGATTCTAACGGCAATTAAGCCGTGACGATGAAACATGCTCTATGTACCAATATGTGATGAAATAGATAAACTAGAAAGTGTAAAGTTAAAAGTAAAGTTGAGATCAAGGGGGAGAATGTTAGGTTGATCTCTTTCCGTGTGGGCCCAACGGCCCACCGGGCCCCTGATCCGCGCCCTGATCGGGGGCGCCCAACCACAATATGGTTGACGGGCCCCTGTCACGCAGCGCTACATAAAGAGGTGGGGGCCGGCGGCACGCAGTACGAGGTTGATCGCGTTGCCAGTTTCCCCACCGAAAACCCCGACCCGATCTAGGTCTAGCGCTGACAGTGACGGGAAGCTCCGCCGCCGCCACTGCCTACACATCGCCGTCACCTCCACCTTGCCCACTCTCCGCCATCGCCGTGCGCCCCAGCACCACGATGGCCTCCTCGAGTTCATCCTCTGCTGCACAAGGTGGGTTTACCGGATCTAATCTAGCCTAGTGATCCAGAGGGTCTATCACTTACTACTACTACTGAGGCCACTTGTTCAGAACAAAGGGTGAAGCATTCCTACTGCTTAGCTACATTAATTACTGCTGCCCTTGTTCAGCTGCATTGCTACTGAGGAGAACCTGAGAAGCCATGTAGCTTAACAAGCCCACACAATTCATAGTCTCATACTACTTGAGCTGCACTAGTACTAAACTAAACTGTTCACCATACTACTAACTGATATTGCATCAAACAAGCTAAGCATCAGATACTTGACTGCATCCTCCTCGGCGTCCTGGCAGCCAGCAATGTAGTGGACTTGGGAGCGCCGCCGACAGCGGCAGGTCGGATCAGATCAATCCGGACGCTTAGCATGAGCGTGTCGCCGAAGAGCAGCTCCTGGGGCACTGCCAAGAACATCCCTTGCCCTGGCACCGACGCGCCGGTGGACAGCGCGCTCCTGCTTCATCTCCGGTGGCGACGACCTCCTTGGCCTCCCACCACGCCTTCTCCGCCTCCCGGCGACGCTTGAGCACCGGGGATAAGATGCGGTCGAGGAGGCGGAAGTTTGTCCACGCCCGAGTGGTGGCGCTACGGTCGCGCGCTTGCTGCCTCCGCCGTTCGTCCACCAGCGGGCGGAGGGAGGGGCTCCCGGCCTCCGCGACATGGATGCGTTTGCTGCTCTAACAGTGTCGAATGCATGTCATATAATTTTATTTTGTAACTCTTGTTTTATTATGTTGATGGGATATCTTCTGGGTTGGTGGAGTTGATTCGAAATGGGTTTGCTTCAACCCAAATCACTTTCTTTTCAAGTGAATCTATCGAATAAACATGACAAAACCCATATCTTTTTGGAACTTATTAAGAATGATCGCTCGCTCCACTCTTTCGTGTGGGACCCGAAATTAAGTAGTGCCAATGCATGCACTAGGAGGTGGCCTGGTTAGGTTTGCGTGGAGACCGAAAGATCTGGTACTAATTAGGATCTTCATTATGATTGATCATATTTGACATGAACACCTCCTACATGAGCGCAAGTTCACACCACATACTAATAGTTTATAGGAGTGCGCCGGCGAAACGGTTTTGCCGAGAAAGCCTGGCGGGCCCGCCGAGTCAGCGACCGGGCGCGCTCGTCGTCCTCATCGCCTCGGTTTCCCGCGGGGAATCAATGCCAAGGCTGCCGCGCTGGTCAGCCTTCCATTGATGCCTCACGGGCGGCGCAGTGAAGGCGCGGTGACGCGCGTCCCGCCCGCTCCCATGACGCGTACGCACGCATGCCGCCCGCTCACCGCCCCCGCCACTATAAAAGTTGGCCCCTCCCTCGCCAGTGAGCGCACGCCCTCCATCGGCACAGAATCCTCTCCCCTTCTCGACCTCTCACCGCCGAGGGAAGATGAAGGGAGGAGAATGGAAGTAGAGGCTCGGCGGGTTGATTGAAAACCTGACTTGTCGGGCCCACCAGTCAGGCCCTAGAGTTTGAAAAGTTGACAGGAAAGACCCTAGTTATTTACTGCAAACCACACAAAGTTTGGAAACCTCACAAAAAGGGCCTAGATTTTGACAGGTGGTGCTCCTTTTTGTTCGAAATTTTGGCAGCATAACATGTTGGGAAGAATCCAAATCAGCAAAAAAGATGCTGTGTTGTTCATTTCAAATTTCATTCATGGACCTCAAGTCAGTCAAAACACTCAATGAAACATTACATATCATCATCCACCAATCATTTCCCAACACAGCAAAGAAGCTAATCCAACACCACCACAAACCAAATCATGGCAATGCTCACTACTCACCGCTGGCCCTTCATTGTGTTGTCATTCTTCTGCTCACAGGTATCGACGCACCTGAGACGGATCTTCCTTGTGTTGAATACAAAAGGAGCTAAGAGCTAGCACCCAGCAAAATGACAACCCATCAAGCACTTCACGCCACCCAATATCAATCCTCCCACTTTCTTTGGAGTTGCAAGAGCTCATGAAAACACGCTACAGACTCAGCAAGGAGTTGCAAGAGCTCTTCACAGCGCGCTACTCACTCGGCAAGGAGTTGCGGAAGCTAGTTCCTTATTGAAAGGCCTTCCTTTGAGGATGCCAGTTGATACGTCTCCAACGTATCTATAATTTTTTGATTGTTCCATGCTATTATATTATCTGTTTTGGATGTTTAATGGGCTTTATTATACACTTTTATATTATTTCTGGGACTAACCTACTAACCGGAGGCCCAGTGCAAATTGCTGTTTTTTTTTCCTATTTCAGTATTTCGCAGAAAAGGAATATCAAACGGTATGAAACCTTCGCAAGGATCATTTTTGGAACAAACGCAATCCAGGAGACTTGGAGTGGACGTCAAGGAAGCCACGAGGCGGCCACGAGGTAGGAGGGCGTGCCCAGGGGGGGTAGGCCCGCCCCCACCCTCGTGGGCCCCTCGTAGCTCCACCGACCTACTTCCTTCGCCTATATATACTCTTATACCCTGAAAACATCCAGGAGCACCACGAAACACTTTTTCCACCACCGCAACCTTCTGTACCCGTGAGATCCCATCTTGGGCCCTTTCCGGCGCTCCGCCGGAGGGGGAATCGATCATGGAGGGCCTCTACATCAACACCATGGCCTCTTCGATGATGTGTGAGTTGTTTACCACAAACCTTCGGGTCCATAGTTATTAGCTAGATGGCTTCTTCTCTCTATTTGGATCTCAATACAAAGTTCTCCTCGATCTTCTTGGAGATCTATTCGATGTAATTATTTTTGTGGTGTGTTTGTCGAGATCCGATGAATTGTGGGTTTATGATCAAGATTATCTATGAACAATATTTGATTCTTCTCTGAATTCTTATATGCATGATTTAATATCTTTGCAAGTCTCTTCGAATTATCAGTTTGGTTTGGCCTACTAGATTGATCTTTCTTGCAATGGGAGAAGTGCTTAGCTTTGGGTTCAATCTTGCGGTGCCCTTTCCCAGTGACAGCTGGGGCAGCAAGGCACGTATTGTATTGTTGCCATTGAGGATAAAAAGATGGGGTTTATATCATATTGCTTGAGTTTATCCCTCTACATCATGTCATCTTGCCTAGTGCCTTACTCTGTTCTTATGAACTTAATACTCTAGATACATGCTGGATAGCGGTCGATGTGTGGAGTAATAGTAGTAGATGCAGAATCGTTTCGGTCTACTTGTCACGGACGTGATGCCTATATACATGATCATGCCTAGATATTCTCATAACTATGCGCTTTTCTATCAATTGCTCGACAGTAATTTGTTCACCCATCATAAAATATGCTATCTTGAGAGAAGCCACTAGTGAAACCTATGGCCCCCGGGTCTATCTTCCATCGTATTAATCTCCCGTCAATTAGCTATTTCTGTCACCGTTTATTTTGCAATCTTTACTTTTCAATCTATACAACAAAAATACCAAAAATATTTATCTTATTATCTTTATTAGATCTCACTTTGGCAAGTGGCTGTGAAGGGATTGACAACCCCTTTATCGCGTTGGTTGCAAGATTCTTGATTGTTTGTGCATGTACTAGGGATTTGCGTGTAGTCTCCTACTGGATTGATACCTTGGTTCAAAAAAACTGAGGGAAATACTTACGCTACTTCGCTGCATCACCCTTTCCTCTTCAAGGGAAAACCAACGCATGCTCAAGAGGTGGCAAGAAGGATTTCTGGCGCCGTTGCCGGGAAGATCTACGCACAAGTCAAGACATACCAAGTACCCATCACAAACTCTTCTCCCTCGCATTACATTATTTGCCATTTGCCTCTCATTTTCCTCTCCCCCACTTCACCTTTGCCTTTTCTTCGCCTCCTTCCCATATGTCTTTTTGTTTGTGTTTCCATGTTCCTTCTATTTGCTTGCATCTTTGCTTGCTAAAAATCTATTGATATGGATCCACTTAAAGTGTTCTACTTGGATCATCTTCGATCTATATGTGCTCGTGCTGAAACCCCAACTAGTTTAGTTGAGGGAAAATCTTTAGATGAGCATGCTCATTTTGTGCGTCATCGTTTGTCTGAAAAGGGGAAGCTCTTATGGTATCAAATAAATAGTTTGCTATGCTATGCTTGGAATCTTTGTGAGATTTATGATTTACTTGTTGCTCTAAGAACCCTAAAAAACACCTTCCCTACCTATGTGAGTTTAACGATAATGAAATCTTATCTTCTTATGGAAAGGGTGTTTATAGTTACTATGATATCGAACAAATTGAAGAATTTGTCGTTTTTAAGGGTGCTCATGAAGTTGCTTCTTTGATTGAAAAGTATGATATTACTCTCTACAAATCTGAAAATTCCGACATACTTAAATATTGCTATGAAAACTATGCTCATAATGCCTATGTTAAGGAATTTATTGAGAGAATGACCATTGCTTTGGAAGAAAATAATGATATGCACGAATCTATAGATAATTGTGATTCCGATGATTTGACTAAAATATCCCTTGATGAACATGATGCTTGCTATTCTTGTGGCCATGATACCAATATTTTTGAAGACGAATTTGCTATAGTTCCTTATGTTAAACATGAGATCGTTGCTATTGCGCCCATACTTGATAGTTCCTTTGATGAAAAGCACGATTGCAATGATGTTATTATAAATTCTATTGATGTCAACTGTGTTAATGATATGCAAAACCTCAAGCTTGGGGATGCTAGTTTTGCTATGACTACTATTTGTTGCAATGATCATGATTGGGGTGATTCTTCTTTTGATCTTAAAAAATTATTTAAGCCCCAAGATGAATATGAGATTGATAATAGTGTTTGCAATATTATTGAAAGTGGGTTTGGAGAGGTCCTGACTTTAGTTAATGTTAATCCCACTATTTTAGAAGAGTGTCAACTTTGCATGCATGTGGATCGTGTTGAAAATATTTTATGTGATAGCTATTTTGTTGAATTTGCTTATGATCCCACATGTAATTATTATGAGAGAGGAAAATATGGTTGTAGGAATTTTCATGATAATAAATTACCTCTCGTTATGTTGAGATTGCTATTGTTTCTTTCCGCTTCCTTGCATATGCTAGTTTTTGCTTGCTATGATAATTTGTTTGCCTATAAGATGCCTATTGATACGTCTCCAACGTATCTATAATTTTTGATTGTTCCATGCTATTATATATTCTGTTTTGGATGTTTAATGGGCTTATTTATACACTTTTATATTATTTTTGGGACTAACCTATTAACCGGAGGCCCAACCCAAATTGTTGTTTTCTTGCCTATTTCAGTGTTTCGCAGAAAAAGAATATCAAACGGAGTCCAAACGGAACGAAACCTTCGGGAACGTGATTTTTGGAACAAACGTGATCCAGAGGACTTGGAGTGGACATCAAGCAACTGACGAGGAAGCCACGAGGCAGGGGAGCGCGCCTAGCCCCTGGGCGTGCCCTCGACTCCCGTGGGCCCCTCGTGGCTCCACCGACCTAATTCTTCCTCCTATATATACCTACGTACCCCCAAAGCATCGAAGAGCACCACGAAAACCTAATTCCACCGCCGCAACCTCCTGTACCCGTGAGATCCCATCTTGGGGCCTTTTCCGGCGTCCTGCCGGAGGGGGCATCGATCACGGAGGGCTTCTACATCAACACCATAGCCTCTCCGATGATGTGTGAGTAGTTTACCTCAGACCTTCGGGTCCATAGTTATTAGCTAGATGGCTTCTTCTCTCTCTTTGGATCTCAATACAAAGTTCTCCTTGATTCTCTTGGAGATCTATTCGATGTAATCTTCTTTTGCGGTGTGTTTGTCGAGATCCGATGAATTGTGGGTTTATCATCATGATTATCTATGAACAATATTTGAATCTTCTCTGAATTCTTTTATGTATGATTGGTTATCTTTGCAAGTCTCTTCGAATTATCAGTTTGGTTTGGCCTACTAGATTGATCGTTCTTGCAACGGGAGAAGTGCTTAGCTTTGGGTTCAATCTTGCGGTGCTCGATCCCAGTGACAGTAGGGGAAACTACACGTATTGTATTGTTGCCATCGAGGATAAAAACATGGGGTTTATATCATATTGCATGAGATTATCCCTCTACATCATGTCATCTTGCTTAAAGCGTTACTCTGTTCTTATGAACTTAATACTCTAGATGCATGCTGGATAGCGGTCGATGTGTGGAGTAATAGTAGTAGATGCAGGCAGGAGTCGGTCTACTTGTCACGGGCGTGATGCCTATATACATGATCATACCTAGATATTCTCATAACTATGCTCAATTCTATCAATTGCTCGACAGTAATTTGTTTACCCACCGTAATACTTATGCTATCCTGAGAGAAGCCACTAGTGAAACCTGTGGCCCCCGAGTCTATTCTCTATCATATTAATCTACCTCTATTTCTATTACCGTTTATTTTTCTTTCTTTACTTTTAGTCTTTATCATAAAAATACCAAAAATATTATCTTATCATATCTATTAGATCTCACTTTCGTAAGTGACCGTGAAGGAATTGACAACCCCTTTATTGCGTTGGTTGCGAGGATTTTAATTGTTTGTGCAGGTGCGAGGGACTCGTGCGTGGCCTCCTACTGGATTGATACCTTGGTTCTCAAAAACTGAGGGAAATACTTACGCTACTTTACTGCATCACCCTTTCCTCTTCAAGGGAAAACCAACGCAGTGCTCAAGAGGTAGCAAGAAGGATTTCTGGCACCGTTGCCAGGGAGGCTTACGCGAAGTCAAGTCAAGATTTGATTGCCCGACAAGGAGCCATTTCTGGCGCCGTTGCCGGGGAGTCTACGCACAAGTCAATACATACCAAGTACCCATCACAAACTCTTATCCCTCGCATTACATTATTTTCCATTTGCCTCTCGTTTTCCTCTCCCCCACTTCACCTTTGCCTTTTCTGCGCCCTCCTTCCGTTCGATCTTGTGTTACCATGTGCCTTCTTTTTGCTTGCATCTTCGCTTGCTAAAAGTTTATGGATCCTCATCCCCTTGCTAATCTTTTTAAGAGATCCAATTATGATGAAGCAATTGCTAGTGAGTTGTGTGCACTAGATTATCTTTATGAGGTTTTGCTTGAAATCCGTGAATTTGAAAGATGTGATGAAGTAATTTATGAAGTGATTCACGGTAGATCGTTGAATGAAAAGCATGATTGCAATGATTTTACTATAAATTCTCTTGATGTCAATTGTGCTAATAATATGCAAAACCCTAATCTTGGGGATGCTAGTTTTGCTATGTCTACTACTTGTTGCAATGATCATGATTGGGGTGATTCTTCTTATGATCTTGAAAATTTATTTAAGCCCCATGATGATGAGATTGATACTAGTGTTTGCAATAATATTGAAAGTGGGTTTGGAAGAGTGTCAACTTTAGATCCCACATATTTGGATAATGTTCAATCTTATGAAGTTTTTGATAAAAGTGGGTTTGGAGAGGTCATGACTTTAGTTAATGTTAATCCCACTATTTTGGAAGAGTATCAACTTTGCATGCATGTGGATCATGTAGATTTTTTTATGTGATAGATATATTGTTGAATTTGAATATGATCACACATGTAATTATTATGAGAGAGGAAAATATGGTTGTAGAAATTTTCATGTTACTAAATTACCTCTCGTTGTGTTGAGATTGCTATTGTTTCTTCCCGCTTCCTTGCATATGCTAGTTTTTGCTTGCCTTGATAATTTGTTTGCCTATAAGATGCCTATGCATAGGATGTATGTTAGACTTAGATGTGTTTGTCACATGTTTCATGATGCTCTCTTTGTGTTTCAATTATTATCATCCTTGTGAGCATCAATAAAAATTATGCCTAGCTAGGGGCGTTAAACGATAGCGCTTGTTGGGAGGCAACCCAATTTTATTTTAGTTTTTTGCTTTTTGCTCCTGTTTAGGAATAAATCTTTGATCTAGCCTCTGGTTATATTTGTCTTTGTGTTTTAATTAGTGTTTGTGCCAAGTAAAACCTATAGGATCTTCTTGGATGATAGTTATTTGATCTTGCTGAAAATTCCACAAACTTTCTGTTCACGAAAACAATTGTTTAAAATTATCAGAACGTGATATAATACTGATTCCAATTGAAGCAGATCAATAAACAAATTATTTAGGTCTTCCTATTTTGGTAGATTTTTCTGAGTTCCAGAAGTTTGCGTTAGTTACAGATTACTACAGACTGTTCTGTTTTTGACAGATTCTGTTTTTCGTGTGTTGTTTGCTTATTTTGATTAGTCTATGGTTAGTAAAATAGTTTATAAACCATAGAGAAGTTGGAATACAGTAGGTTTAACACCAATACAGATAAAGAATGAGTTCATTACAGTACCTCAAAGTGGTGTTTTCTTTTCTTTCGCTAACAGAGCTCACGAGTTTGTGTTTTAATTAGTGTTTGTGCCAAGTAAAACCTATAGGATCTTCTTGGATGATAGTTATTTGATCTTGCTGAAAATTCCACAAACTTTCTGTTCACGAAAACAATTGTTTAAAATTATCAGAACGTGATATAATACTGATTCCAATTGAAGCAGATCAATAAACAAATTATTTAGGTCTTCCTATTTTGGTAGATTTTTCTGAGTTCCAGAAGTTTGCGTTAGTTACAGATTACTACAGACTGTTCTGTTTTTGACAGATTCTGTTTTTCGTGTGTTGTTTGCTTATTTTAATTAGTCTATGGTTAGTAAAATAGTTTATAAACCATAGAGAAGTTGGAATACAGTAGGTTTAACACCAATACAGATAAAGAATGAGTTCATTACAGTACCTCGAAGTGGTGTTTTCTTTTCTTTCGCTAACGGAGCTCACGAGATTTTCTGTTAAGTTTTGTGTTGTGAAGTTTTCAAGTTTTGGGTAAAGATTTGATGGATTATGGAACAAGGATTGGAAAGAGCCTAAGCTTGGGGATGCCCAAGGCACCCCAAGGTAAAATCTAAGGACAACCAAAATCCTAAGCTTGGGGATGCCCCGGAAGGCATCCCCTCTTTCGTCTTCGTCTATCGGTAACTTTACTTGGGGCTATATTTTTATTCACCACATGATATGTGTTTTGCTTGGAGCGTCTTGTATGATTTGAGTCTTTGCTTTTTAGTTTACCACAATCATCCTTGCTGTACACACCTTTTGAGAGAGACACACATGATTCTGAATTTGTTAGAATACTCTATGTGCTTCACTTGTATCTTTTGAGCTATATTGTTTTTGCTCTAGTGCTTCACTTATATCTTTTAGAGCACAGCGGTGGTTTTATTTTATAGAAATTATTGACCTCTCATGCTTCACTTATATTATTTTCAGAGTCTTTTAGAACAGCATGGTAGTTGCTTTGGTTAAAATTTTAGACCTAAAGTTATGAGCATCCAAGATAGGTGTAATAAAAACTATCATATAGAGTGCATTGAATATTATGAGAAGTTTGATACTTGGTAATTGTTTTGAGATATGAAGATGGTGATATTAGAGTCATGCTAGTTGAGGATTTGTGAATTTGAGAAATACTTGTGTTAAAGTTTGTGATTCCCGTAGCATGCACGTATGGTCAACCGTTATGTGATGAAGTCGAAGCATGATTTATTTATTTATTGTCTTCCTTATGAGTGGCGGTCGGGGACGAGCGATGGTCTTTTCCTACCAATCTACCCCCCTAGGAGCATGCGCGTAATACTTCGTTTCGATAACTAATAGATTTTTGCAATAAGTATGTGAGTTCTTTATGACTAATGTTGAGTCCATGGATTATACGCACTCTCACCCTTCCACCATTGCTAGCCTCTCTAATACCGCGCACCTTTCGCCGGTATCATACACCCACCATTACCTTCCTCAAAACAGCCACCATACCTACCTATCATGGCATTTCCATAGCCATTCCGAGATATATTGCCATGCAACTTACCACTGTTCCGTTTACTATGACACGCTCCATCATTGTCATATTGCTTTGCATGATCATGTAGCTGACATCGTATTTGTGGCAAAGCCACCTTCATAATTCTTTCATACATGTCACTCTTGATTCATCGCATATCCCGGTACTCCGCCGGAGGCATTCACATAGAGTCATATTTTGTTCTAAGTATTGAGTTGTAATACTTGAGTTGTAAGTAAATAAAAGTGTGATGATCATCATTATTAGAGCATTGTCCCAAGTGAGGAAAGGATGATGGAGACTATGATTCCCCACAAGTCGGGATGAGACTCCGGACGAAAAATAGAAAGAAAAAAGGGGGAAAAAGAGGCCATAAAAAATAAAATAAAAAGAAGAGAAAAGGCCCAAATAAAAAAAATGAGAGAAAAAGAGAGAAGGGACAATGTTACTATCCTTTTACCACACTTGTGCTTCAAAGTAGCACCATGATCTTCATTGATAGAGAGTCTCCTGTGTTGTCACTTTCATATGCTAGTGGGAACTTTACATTATAGAACTTGGCTTGTATATTCCAATGATGGGCTTCCTCAAATTGCCCTAGGTCTTCGTGAGCAAGCAAGTTGGATGCACACCCACTTAGTTTCTTTTATTGAGCTTTCATACACTTATAGCTCTAGCGCATCCGTTGCATGGCAATCCCTACTCACTCACATTGATATCTATTAATGGGCATCTCCATAGCCCATTGATATGCCTAGTTGATGTGAGACTATCTTCTCCTTTTTGTCTTCTCCACAACCACCATTCTATTCCACCTATAGTGCTATATCCATGGCTCACGCTCATGTATTGCGTGAAGATTGAAAAGTTTGAGAACATCAAAAGTATGAAACAATTGCTTGGCTTGTCATCGGGGTTGTGCATGATTAAATACTTTGTGTGATGAAGATAGAGCATAGCCAGACTATATGATTTTGTAGGGATAACTTTCTTTTGGCCATGTTATTTTGAGAAGACATGACTGTTTTATTAGTATGCTTGAAGTATTATTATTTTCATGTCAATATTAAACTTTTATCTTGAATCTTTTGGATCTGAACATTCATGCCACAATAGATAAAATTACATTTAGGAATATGCTAGGTAGCCTTCCACATAAAAAATTCTGTTTTTATCATTTACCTACTCGAGGATGAGCAGGAATTAAGCTTGGGGATGCTTGATACGTCTCCAACGTATCTATAATTTTTGATTGTTCCATGCTACTCCCTCCGTTCCTAAATATAAGTCTTTCTTGAGATTTCAACAAGTGACTACATACGGAACAAAATGAGTGAATCTACACTCTAAAGTATGTCTACATGCATCCGTATATTGTAGTCCATTTGAATGTCTAAAAAGACTTATATTTAGGAACGGAGGGAGTATTATATATTCTGTTTTGGATGTTTAATGGGCTTATTTATACACTTTTATATTATTTTTGGGACTAACCTATTAACCGGAGGCCCAGCCCAAATTGCTGTTTTTTTGCCTATTTCAGTGTTTCACAGAAAAAGAATATCAAACAGAGTCCAAACGGAATGAAACCTTCGGGAACGTGATTTTTGGAACAAACATGATCCAGAGGACTTGGAGTGGACGTCAAGCAACCGACGAGGAAGCCACGAGGCAGGGGGAGCGCCTACCCCCCTAGGCGCGCCCTCCACCCTCGTGGGCCCCTCGTGGCTCCACCGACCTACTTTTTCCTCCTATATATACCTACGTACCCCCAAACCATCGAAGAGCACCATGAAAACCTAATTCCACCGCCGCAACCTTCTGTACCCGCGAGATCCCATCTTGGGGCCTTTTCCGGTGTCCTGCCGGAGGGGCATCGATCACGGAGGGCTTCTACATCAACACCATAGCCTCTCCGATGATGTGTGAGTAGTTTACCTCAGACCTTCGGGTCCATAGTTATTAGCTAGATGGTTTCTTCTCTCTCTTTGGATCTCAATACAAAGTTCTCCTCGATTCTCTTGGAGATCTATTCGATGTAATCTTCTTTTGCGGTGTGTTTGTCGAGATCCGATGAATTGTGGGTTTATCATCAAGATTATCTATGAACAATATTTGAATCTTCTCTGAATTCTTTTATGTATGATTGGTTATCTTTGCAAGTCTCTTCGAATTATCAGTTTGGTTTGGCCTACTAGATTGATCTTTCTTGCAACGGGAGAAGTGCTTAGCTTTGGGTTCAATCTTGTGGTGCTCGATCCCAGTGACAGTAGGGGAAACGACACGTATTGTATTGTTGCCATCGAGGATAAAAAGATAGGGTTTATATCATATTGCATGAGTTTATCCCTCTACATCATGTCATCTTGCTTAAAGCGTTACCCTGTTCTTATGAACTTAATACTCTAGATGCATGCTGGATAGCGGTCGATGTGTGGAGTAATAGTAGTAGATGCAGGCAGGAGTCGGTCTACTTGTCACGGACGTGATGCCTATATACATGATCATACCTAGATATTCTCATAACTATGCTCAATTCTATCAATTTCTCGACAGTAATTTGTTTACCCACCGTAATACTTATGCTATCTTGAGAGAAGCCACTAGTGAAACCTATGGCCCGCGGGTCTATTCTCTATCATATTAATCTACCGTTATTTCTATTACCGCTTATTTTGCTTTCTTTACTTTTAGTCTTTATCATAAAAATACCAAAAATATTATCTTATCATCTCTATCAGATCTCACTTTTGCAAGTGGCCGTGAAGGGACTGCCAACCCCTTTATCGCGTTGGTTGCAAGGTTCTTATTTGTTTGTGTAGGTACGAGGGACTTGAGCGTGGCCTCCTACTGGATTGATACCTTGGTTCTCAAAAACTGAGGGAAATACTTATGGTACTTTACTGCATCACCCTTTCCTCTTCAATGGAAAACCAACGCAGTGCTCAAGACTTTCTTTTTTTTGTCTTCTCAAATAACCCCTATCATCATACTCTACTCCACCCATAGTGCTATATCTATGGCTGGCGCTCATGTATTGCGTGAGGGTTGAAAAGGCTAAAGCGCGTTAAAAAGTATGAAACAATTGCTTGGCTGAAACCGGGTTTATGCATGATGGGAGCATTTTGTGTGACGAAAATGAAGCATGGCCGAACTATATGATTTTGTAGGGATAAGCTTTATTTTGCTATGTTATTTTGATAAGACATAATTGCTTGGTTAGTATGCTTGAAGTATTACTATTTTTATATCAACATTAAACTTTTATCTTGAATCTTTTGGATCTGAACATTGATGCCACAATAAAGAGAATTACATTGAAAATTATGTTAGGTAGCATTCCACATCAAAAATTCTGTTTTTATCATTTACCTACTCGAGGACGAGCAGGAACTAAGCTTGGGGATGCTTGATACGTCTCCAACGTATCTATAATTTTTTATTGTTCCATGCTATTATATTACCTGTTTTGGATGTTTAATGGGCTTTATTATACACTTTTATATTATTGGACTAACCTGCTAACCGGAGGCCCAGTCCAAATTGTTGTTTTTTTGCCTATTTCAGTATTTCGCAGAAAAGGAATATCACACGGAATCCAAATGGAATGAAATCTTCGCGCGGATCGTTTTGGGAACAAACGCAATCCAGGAGACTTGGAGTGGACGTCAAGGAAGCCACGAGGCGGCCACGAGGTAGGAGGGCACGCCCCACCCTCCTGGGCCCCTCGTAGCTCCACCGACCTACTTCCTTCGCCTATATATACTCTTATACCCTGAAAACATCCAGGGGCACCACAAAACACTTTTTCCACCGCTGCAACCTTCTGTACCCGTGAGATGCCATCTTGGGGCCTTTTCCGGCGCTCCGCCGGAGGGGGAATCGATCATGGAGGGCCTCTACATCAACACCATGGCCTCTTCGATGATGTGTGAGTAGTTTACCAAAGACCTTCGGGTCCATAGTTATTAGCTAGATGGCTTCTTCTCTCTCTTTGGATCTCAATACAAAGTTCTCCTCGATCATCTTGGAGATCTATTTGATGTAATTCTTTTTGCGGTGTGTTTGTCGAGATCCGATGAATGGTGGGTTTATGATCAAGATTATCTATGAACAATTTTTGATTCTTCTCTGAATTCTTATGTGCATGATTTAATATCTTTGCAAGTCTCTTCGAATTATCAGTTTGGTTTGGCCTACTAGATTGATCTTTCTTGCAATGGGATAAGTGCTTAGCTTTGGGTTCAATCTTGCGGTGTCCTTTTCCAGTGACAGCAGTGGCAGCAAGGCACGTATTGTATTGTTGCCATCGAGGATAAAAAGATGGAGTTTATATCATATTGCTTGAGTTTATCCCACTACATCATGTCATCTTGCCTAATGTGTTACTCTGTTCTTATGAACTTAATACTCTAGATGCATGCTGGATAGCGGTTGATGTGTGGAGTAATAGTAGTAGATGCAGAATCGTTTCGGTCTACTTGTCACGGACATGATGCCTATATACATGATCATGCCTAGATATTCTCATAACTATGCGCTTTTCTATCAATTGCTCGACAGTAATTTGTTCAGCCATCGTAAAATAGGCTATCTTGAGAGAAGCCACTAGTGAAACCTATGGCCCCCGGGTCTATCTTCCATCGTATTAATCTCCCGTCAATTAGCTATTTCTGTCGCCGTTTATTTTGAAATCTTTACTTTTCAATCTATACAACGAAAATACCAAAAATATTTATCTTATTATCTTTATTAGATGTCACTTTTGCAAGTGGCCGTGAAGGGATTGACAACCCCTTTATCGCGTTGGTTGCAAGGTTGTTGATTGTTTGTGCAGGTACTAGGGATTTGCGTGTAGTCTCCTACTGGATTGATACCTTGGTTCTCAAAAACTGGGGGAAATACTTACGCTACTTTGCTGCATCACCTTTTCCTCTTCAAGGGAAAACCAACGTTAGCACCAGTCACTTCCAGAATGCTGCACCAAAGAGAATAGAGGCGTGAGTGTATATCCATGGCTAGAAACACAAAATAAGATAGAGCACAAAGAAGCCAGATAAAAGCATACCAGGAAGCTAAGTTACTATCTAGTACTGTATAATATGAATCCATTGCATCCATTGTGTACGAGTCTTAGAAACACCCATTGCATATATGTACCTAAGATTGTTAAGCAAGCCTATGTAAATAGACACGATAGCCTTGGCATCTAGTTAGTCAGATCCTAGCCTAAGTAAACAGAGAATACGTCTCTCCTTGTCTAGTCTATCAACAGTGTGACGGTGAACACACATAGACTAAGGGCTATTCTCACCTGATAGCACCAGGACAAAATGGGCCTGCTTCTTAGTCAGTGCCTAGAAGCCATCGTGCAGGCCACAATCATCATTGTTGTCGTCATCGTTCTGGACATAAGAGATACAAATTAGCACCACTGCACCAATCAACAGATAAGAGCCCCAGTTGTCCACATAATGATGGCCAGCATAGAAAAATAAGAGAGCCAATCCTATTTCAGTGGCAGTGAACCATCCAAGATAATACATGGCCATAGTGTTTTTTCTTCCATACGAAGCAACAACAATAATTTGCTCCAGGTTCCACTATCACAGATAGAGAAACAAGCACACAGTTTAGCAATCAAACCAAAAGCGAAGAAAAGAAATCATTGGCACCCAACCAACCTGACCAACACTCATGTAGTAGTAACTACAGCCAACGCAAGCTCCACAAGCTATCTAGTGGAAGGCTGGAGGTTGTTGTACTTGTACCAGTTAGTTAAATATTGCACAGTTTAAGAAAATACACCAGCTGATGATTTTTCATGAATGAACTACCAAAAGGATAGTTAAATATTATTTTAGTGTCATTGAATCACCCAAGATAATACACCAGTTGTTGATTTTTCAAACAAGTACAAACTAAAAATGGCAACTATTATACGCACAACACAACACTTGGTAAAAGGTCAAGTATGCCACACTTATCAGCAACACAAAGCACATCAACAACACTTGGTAAAAGGTCAAGTAGAGAATATGCCTCTCCTTGTCCACTCCTATCAAAAGTGAACATTCGATAGACTAAGGGCCAATCTCACCTGATAGCACCAGGACGAGATGGGTCTGCTTCTTGGCCGGTGCCTAGAAGCCGTCGTACATTCCACAATAGTCATTGCCATCGTCGTCATTGTTCTCGATGCAAACTGAAAATGTAAGCATGCAATGGCAAATATTCATGGCAAGTTACAATCAGGTCAATCAAACGATCATATTTCTATATTCATTGCACATAGCACAACACATGGGAATAGGTCAAGTATGCCACGCTTATCAGCAACACAAAGCACAACAATAACACTAGGTAAAATATCAACTAGAGAATATGTCTCTCTTTGTCCAATCCTAGGCCATTCTCACCTGATAGCACCAGGACAAAATGGGTCTGCTTCTTAGCCAGTGCCTAGAAGCCATCGTACATGCCACAATCGTCATCGTCGCCATCATCGTTCTGGACATAGGAGACATAAATTAGCACCACTGCAACAATCAACAGATAAATGGCTTTGCAAAGGGTGAGGCTAGCAGAAGCAACAGTTGCTCACAACACAATGGCCAGCATATAACAATAAAAGGGCCAAGCCTATTTACATATACCAGCATATGCCACGGCTCAATGGACATGGGCACAGATTGCACACGATAAAACCAGCTGCTTACCTATGCGGGAGTCGGAGAAGAAGAGCACATCTTCTTTGATTCTTCTGCTTCTTCCTCTTAGAGATGGATGGATCAACTGGTGGACACCATCCATGGATTGCTCATTTGGCCAACTTGGCAGGGCAGGGTTGCTCATCAACCACTGTAGCAAACAGATTTTTCCAACAACACAGGGTCAAGTCGCTGCATATTGAGAAACTATTCGAGCACAACAATGTATCCTACAACAACTCTACACACAACTTAACGGCTCCATGGCTCTAAAGTATATATGTTCAGGGTAATGAATTGGAGCTACACATTCCAGAACAGTTCAAGCGATCATAATATTGACAAGACCAGATTTGAAAACAAAACTTGTGTTCTAGAACCTATTAAAATAAACAGCTCAAGCAATCATCATGCCAGAGTGAAATACAGATTACACAACACCTACACTTCACATGCCTTTGGTAAAAGGGCTATAAATCAAATATATACTGTAAATACCAACATAAGAAGCCAAGTTATCTGAATCTATGAACTGCGTCATATGAATCTTAGAATCACCCATTGCATATCTATAACCGAGATTGTTTAGCAAGCCTAAGTAAAGAGAGACGATAGCCATGTCATCCAGTTAGTCAGAGCCTAACCATCCCCAAAGTGAAGCCATGATCATTTACCAAGAGCATATCACTAAGCCGGAACATGTCAACAGTAACAACATCAGCCACTGACCACCACCATAGACCATGCGAGCACTACATGATCTAGTCTATGGCCAGAGCACAACATGTATGGCCATAACTCAAAGGCTAGGTCCTAGAGCAGAGAAAAAAGGAAGGACAGAGCAGGGACTCACATATGTAGTGGTAGCCGAGGAGGCAGTCATGTGAGCCAAGATCATCACACCGTGTACCGACTGTTGGCTGGTCTCAATGGCAAGCCCCTTCAGCTTGACAACCGACTCCAGAGCGGATCAACTTCAATCGTCCTAGGACAACCACGACTTCCAGGTTTTTCTTGTCTTTAGATATGCTTTCCTGTAGTGTTCAAATAACTGAGTCAGGTCACTCTCAAATGGACACAACACAGAAATGATAGCATTACAGTATTTAAGACTAATCAACACATAGCCAAGCACAACACCCATCTGTTCTTGTGAAATCTTATCAAACGAGATCAACAAACATCTAGACAGGAAATATAAAACCCTAAGGGCCAATCCTAGCATGGCCAAGAAGCATATCCGTTGAATTAAATGTCAAACATCGGTCAAAGCCTAACCATCCATAAACTAAAGACATGCTTATTTTTGGAGAGAAGAATTCTGTTCACAAAGAACATTAGCCTAATGTCAAGATCCAATATATGCCGTCTAAACTAATCGCATTAGGTAGATAATAAGTGTGAAAAAAGGTTCAAAGCTCAGCCCATCCTACTACTGTCCCAGGAAAACAATTACACTTATCTCATAGCTCACTCACTTGATGCCAAAACACAACCTTGGAAGGGACAAGAGAGAAGTACCATTCAGCAAGGCACTCTCTAGTTGCTAAAAGAGTGCGAGCTTCTAGTATAGAATAACAGGAATAGATGAACTCCCACTTTCTCTGGAGTTGCAAGAGCACTTTACAGCATGCTCTACACACTCACCACAGTAAACAACAACCGGTTATTTAACCAAGGCCTTCCTTTTGATGATGTCGATCACTTGGAAACATTGATAAATTATGTGTGCCCCAAGATCTAACATGTTGAAGGGATGCCTTGTTTGAAGGAACATTTACACCTATGAATGCTTAATGTTGGAAAGAAGAATGTTTTTGAAGAGAGCATTTTCCTAGTGATAAGACCCAACAGTGCAACAACAGTGCTTCGCCCTGTCACATTTGGCAGTTATTAATAGTGAAGAAGTTTAAGCTTAGCCTGTGCTGCTACTGTCCTAGGGAAACAACTAGAGTTGTGTCGCACCTCAAAGACCTGAGCACGATCTGCCAAGTGACAAGGGGTAGCATTAAGCAATGCGGGGTCTAGGTGCTAAAATAGCGTCACTTCCTAAAGGAACAAATTCTGCATCCCCGGAAATTGTTTGAAAAACCAGCAATTCTAAAGGCATGCAGGTCCAAATTATTAAACTATTGTGAGTTTCCTGGTACAAAAGTGTAGATATATACTAACAAAGATACATTGTTCATTACATCAGAATAATAAAGGTAGTGGGGCCGGAACCACAAAAAACACTCGAATTTATATCAAAAAGCATGTCCAGCTAAATTGTGGGCCACATAGTTAGCCTACCTCCGGCAATGCTGCAAAGTGATATCGACAATTCAAAAAGCCTTCTGAAAAACAGAGGGGGAGATGGGCGAGAGAAGTTGTCACATTGGCAACAGGAAAGACTTAGGAAAGAAGAAACATGCTGCACTCATGACTACTGCTTCTATCAAGGGAAAATTTCGATGATTTTAAACAAAGCTTTCACTTTGCATGTGTTCATGTTGCACAATCAGAGGATTGAAGTTAAAAGTGACAGTGATTAAGAGGCACTACATCAAGCACCAATCTGTCAAGAAGGAAAAGGGATGTTGATAAAATGCATGTGACAAATTCATTTGCATGCCTACAGTGATGTGATTTGAGATGACAAGACATGTAAAAATGGGAATATCTAAGTTACTCCTCTGGCTTGGTCATTTGGCGAGCACATGACGATTGTATTATGAGTTTTTGTGTTTTGATGTACCGAAGGTTGTTCGGAGTCCCGGATGTGATCATGGACATGACGAGGAGTCTCGAAATGGTCGAGACGTAAAGATCGATATATTTGGACGACTATGTTCGGACACCGGAATGATTTCGGGGAGTTTCGGACATATACCGGAGTATCGGGGGGTTACCGGAACCCCCCGGGGAGTTTAATGGGCTAAGATGGGCCTTAGTGGAGAAGAGGAGGGGCGGCTAGAGCTGGCCGCGCGCCCCCTCTCCCTCTAGTACGAATTGGACAATGAGGGGGGTGGCGCCCCCTTTCCTTCCCCCTCTCTCCTTCCCTTCCTTTCCCCCTCCTACTCCAACTAGGAAAAGAAGGAGTCCTACTCCCGGTGGGAGTAGGACTCCTCCCTGGCGCGCCCTCCCATGGCCGGCCGCCTCCTCCCCCCTGGTCCTTTATATACGGGGGCAGGGGGCACCTCTAGACACAACAATTGATCTCTTGATCTCTTAGCCGTGTGTGGTGCCCCCCTCCACCATATTCCACCTCGATCATATCGTAGTGGTGCTTAGGCGAAGCCCTGCATCGGTAGCATCATCATCACCGTCACCACGCCATCGTGCTGGCGGAACTCTCCCGTGAAGCTCTGCTAGATCAGAGTTCGCGGGACGTCATCGAGCTGAACGTGTGCTGAACTCGGAGGTGCCGTACATTCGGTACTTGGATCGGTCGGATCGTGAAGACGTACGACTACATCAACCGCGTTGTGCTAACGCTTCCGCTTTCGGTCTACGAGGGTACGTGGACAACACTCTCCCCTCTCGTTGCTATGCATCACCATGATCCTGTGTGTGCGTAGGATTTCTTTTGAAATTACTACGTTCCCTAGCAGAACATACATCAAAAAAATACATATATATAAAAAATACATACATACAAATATGAAAATCTAAAAACATGTAAAATACAGCATGTATAACTAAAAAAATAGCACGGCGGCGGCGGGGCCGGCAGAGGCACGGTGCTCATAGAGGGACGCGTTAGGCAGGAGCGTGCGGCGGGTGGCGTCGGGGCGAGCAGGGGCGCGGGGAGTGGCGCGGCGATGGCATCGGGGCAGGAGCGGCCGGCGCGCGGCGACGACGTCGGGCGAGGGCGTGGGCGACAGCGACGGCGGGGGCGTCAGGCGGCGTCGGGGCAGCCTGGCGGCGTCGATGTCGTTGAGGGGGTCGTCGGGGCGGCAACTGCGAGATGAAGTGAAAATTTTCACAAGTGCTACTTATATACCCAGATCTTTGGTCCCGGTTCGTGGCACCAACCGGGACCAAAGGTCTCTTTTCAGCATTACCCAGAAACTGTCCATGTTTGCGGATGATGTGATGATTTTCTTGAAGCCACGGGACAGTGATCTTCATGCCTGCGCTGCACTTTTGCGGCAGTTTGGCGACAACTCCGGATTACGCACCAACCTAGCCAAGAGTGCGGCCTTTCCTATACGATGCCACCCGAAAATCATGCAGAGAGTTGGGGAGATCATGGGCTGTCCAGTGGGAACGTTCCCATGCAAGTATCTAGGGTTGCCTCTCACCTTGTGGAAACAAACAACAGCTCAACTACGAGGGCTTGTGGATCAGGTGGCCCGATACTTACCACGATGGAAAGCGGTGAACATACCGAAGACCGGAAGGCTGCTGCTAATTCAGTCTGTGTTATGTGCAATACCGCTTCATGCAATGATATGACACTCGACATACCCATCAAGACGATCACTCAAATGGAGAAAATATGCAGAGGGTTCCTTTGGTGCACCCAAGAACAAGCCAATGGAGGGCAATGTAAGGTGGCCTGGGATAGGGTGTGCTCGCCAAAGTGGGCCGGTGGCTTGGGCATTCCGAACCTGAGGTGGCTTAATTTGGCCATGCAAGCCCGATGGCCCTGGCTCTAGTGTGTGGGTGGCTCAAGGCCATGGGCACAATTTAATATCGCCGTGCCAAATGAATCAAGGCTGCTCTTCAAGGCTGCGACGAAGACTATAGTAGGCAACGACAACAACACATGGTTCTGGGAAGACAGATGGATTCAGGGTGCACGTGTGGAGGATATCGCCCCAAATCTATACGTGAAAGTCCCGCACAGCATGCGCTTAACGCGCACGGTTAGCCAAGGCCTGCAGAACATTGCTTGGGCTGTTGACCTGGGGCCGGAGCTTAATGAGATCGTGCTACAGGAATATATGGCCCTTTGGGACCTCCTAGCCGAGGTTGAGCTCCAGCCGGAGGAGGAAGATGTCACAAACTGGGCTTGGGGGACGAATGGATGTTTCTGACAAGGTCAGCGTATGGAGCGAGGTTCTAGGTGCCGGATCCATGCCCCATTTGGTCGGATGCAATGGATTCCCGACGGATGGATTCCGAGCACAACTGTCCACGGGCCTCCTCCCGGGCGCGGCGGAGCGCAAGCCGGACGGCCATCTCTCCTCGGGGCCGCGCGGGATGAGCTCGGGGTCGATGGATCTGGAGGTGAAGGACTCGGTCCGCTGCCAGCCATGCCGAAGACGACAGGAAGGAGCCGAAGTCGAATTTGGGTGGTGGAGGGGAGTGGAGGTGTGTCATGTAGGTCCTCAAACTATGAAAATCGGCATCTAGGTCCTCGAAGTGGAGTAAATGTGTCATTCAGGTCCAAAATCTGTCCAACCCAACCTGACCGGCTGGCCAGTTAGCACTGTTGACCCGTGACATGTTAGAAGGGGCCTCGCAATGTAACGGCTGGTGACGGGAAAAAATTAAGGATAAAAAAATGTCTGCGAATAATAAGTTTTAAAAGAAAAGAAAATATGTTTGCAAGCCACCAATATTGTTCGCGAACGATAAATTTGAAAATATATTCACGAACCACAAAAAATGAACGGGTATATGGAAAATATGTTTGCCAATGATGAATTTGATTTTTTTGCACAAATTGAATAAATGTTCGTTATTTCTTTTTAAATTAGCGGTTTTTCTATTTTTGTGAATTAAAAAATGTTCATAGATTTACAAAAATGTTCGGATTAAAAAAAATGCGCATATATTTTATAATATGTTTATGAATTTACAAAATTTTCATTCATTTAAATATTGAATGTTTCAAAAATGATCGCAAATAGTGAAAAATTGTTCATGACTTTACAAATATTGCTACCATTTTCAAACTTATTATTCATGATTTTAAATGTTCATTAATTTGTGGTTCACGAACACATTTTAAACTTTATCGTTCGCCAACATTTTTTAAAGTCGCGAACATTTTTTGATATTCTCAAACATTTTTTGAAATCATGAATTTGAATTTATTTGGAGTAAAGTGCATTTACCCTTCGCTGGAATTTATTTGCATATTTCCATCACCGACCATTACCTTGCGGGGCCTCGTGTCTGACATGTCATGGGTCAATGGCGCCAGCTGCTCGGTCAGATTTTAGACCTGAATGACATACTTACGATGCAAGAGAGAGAGGGAGGGAGAGAGAGGCGCTAGGTCGCCAAAGTTGGCCACGGGTGGGGATTGCGATGGCGGCGAGAAGATGGGGTTTGTGAGCAAGCGGTTCGTTACGGATGAAGATGATGGTGAGAAGAGAAGAGACAAGTGTGACACGTCCCTTTGTTTGGTTGATTGGCAGAAAAAGGAGGCCGCGATGGAATGGAATGGAATGAAAGAAGGTGCGCGTCCACAAACGAGAGCTAGCTGCTATCTCTCGTTCAGACGCGGAGTTTCTGCACCCGAGCTCAAATGAGCTCGGGTGAACAGTAAAATCAAAACTAAATCAAAAAATTTTCAAAAAAATCCAATTTTTTGGGAGAAACATTGACAAAAATTCTAAGTGCTTGCAAACGTCATGAAATCACATTCCTAGAAGGCATGGCAAAAAAAACAAAAACAGTACTCTGAAAAAGCTACTTTCAAAAGCATTTTGAAGCACTGAATTTGTTTTTTTTGCCACGCCTTACAGGAATGTGATTTCATGATGAATTTTTGCAGGCACTTAGAACTTTTGTCAATGTTTCTCTCAAAAAAATTAGAATTTTTTGAATTTTTTTTATTTTACTGTTCACCGAGCTCAAATGAGCTCGGGAGCAGAAAGGCACTTTCGCTCTCGTTCGTTCTACTCCCACCGTTTCTAAATATAAGCCATTTTAGATATTTTAATACAGACTACATACAAATGTATATAGACATATATTAGAGTGTAGATTCACTCATTTTGCTTCGTATGTAGTCCATATTGAAATCTCTAAAGGTCTTATATTTAAGAATGAAGGGAGTATCAATAATGTAATAACTAATAATAAAAAGAAACCAGTAGACATTTATATGTTGGCCAAAAAATAGAAGAGAGGAAAAAAATAATTTACGTTGGTTGAGGGCGCGTGCGCGACAAACCTTGATTGATATGATTTTGTTGTTTTGCTTGAGATATGTCATCTAGATACATCTACTTCCGAGACAAGTAATTCCGAACGGAGGGAGTAAGTGAGTTTGGCTGCCTCCCCAATCACCGTAAGTCAACATCATTCCGCAAAAGAAACGTAAGTTAACATCAGTCAAGTCAACAGGAGGAGGGAGGGCCCTGCGTGCTGGAACCGAATCGAATCACTCGACTGGATCAGTCAAGTCAACGTGGATCGATTTGTTAACGAACATCCCATTGTTACATCCTAAGCTAAAATGGAGCCTTCTCAGGGCACTTGGCCTCTGAGCCGTCGGATTGAGTGTCCAAACGACTTTTAACCGTCGGATTTTTTGATGGGATGATCCTGGCTGTTGGATCGAGTTGATGTGACAACCAATGAATAATGCCCATTTTCCTACACCCCGCGCCATTGCTTTGGCTCTCCATGACAGGCGGGCCCAGACGGGGTGGGACGTGCTTGTCAGCGACAGCAGAATGGAGAGCTCCCGGGTGTTGCCTGCTCGTGATGAATATATGATGCCACCGCATGTAAATCTGGAGGCCCGCTGAGGGCACTTTCGCCATTCCACGTATGGGTGGATGGGTGCCGATAGGGTGTAACCGCGTCGACCTCCTCTCCTCACTTCCCCCCTTCCTTTTTCTCCTCCCCTAACCCTAGCTCCCTCTCCATGATGTCGCCGACGCCGCCTTCTCCTCCCTTTATCTCCTCCTCCACCGCCTCGTCGGCCTACCTCCTCTGCTCACCCTCGCGCCGCCCCCGGCCTCCCCCCGGACACGGCGAGGGTGAGCAGCAGCGCGAGGAGTAGGGCTGGTGACTGGGCGAGGCCGTACGAGGGGCGCGCCGAGCACACCCCGCTTCACCGCGGTTTCTTGGCCGGCGGCCACCTTTGCACCTGGGCCATCTCCAGCCAAGCTGCGACTCTCCTGTGGGCCTCCCTTCTCCCCATCGGGACCGGGCAGAGGAGGAGGAGCGGTGGCCACGAATTCGACGAGGTGGCCGAGTTTCCTGTGGCGCCGTCGCCAGTCCTCACGGGTCGGCAGGAGGAGTGACAGCCGCAGAGACACTAGCGGTCTCCGCTGCTCACTCTCTCGCGTCGCTGACTGCAAGGTCGCGCGCAGGGAGAGTGGTAGGCCAAGGTGCGCTCGCCGACCAGCGGATCCAGGCCGCATCCTCTCCAACGACCTCCTGGGGACGCCACCGCTAGCGATGGTGAGGACCAGACACTCCATCCACCCTGCATCTAGGTCCAATCCCGATTTACATTTCTTTTGCCTCTTCCCGATTTACATTTTGCCGCTCCACGATTGGATACATTAGAGTGCTGCCTTGGTCGTTGTTGTAGGTGAAGGCCTTGCGGTGGGACTCATTGCCTCCTAAACTTACAGCAAATTAACTTGTGTTTTAGCCTTTTAGCACTCCACCCTGCATCCAGGTCTAATCCAATGCTTAGGAGGTTGCTTCTTGTAGAGCATACATGGAGAAGGTACATGTGGGGAAGAATATAAGAACCTCATGCTCATCAGCGAGGGCAGGGGTCATATAGTTATCAAAGCCAGCCTTAGTGTCTTCCACTCCATCATCTTCTTCTCGGCCACATCCAGGAAGTGCCTTTATACAAATCTCCATTGCACCAATTAACATGTTGAATATTGTTTCATACAGTACCTGCCAAATGGCCAATAGAGTAAAAGTGGGTTAGGTGCATTGGTATGTACTATGCAGAGCTTTGAGAGTTGTTTAGTTGGCCAGCATTCATGTTAATCTCCGTGTGTGTGTTCTAGGACAAGAGGATATGGGATATCTGTGTTGTGTGTATGCATGCAATTCCCATGTTTTGGACTCGGCAGTCACTAATTTTTTTGAAGCACAATCAAACTGCTAGCAAGAATAGATGGTCGGCTTAATACTTTTTGTTTCACATGTGATTGAAATGGTGTGCTAGAAAAAAAGAAGAATTTCGTAAGTCCCAATCAGAGTCAAGCTGCTAGCAACGAATAGATGATAAGCTTAATAGACTTCTTATGGGCACGGTAATTGGCAGCAGATAAAGGATGATAGTTTTGCACTGTGAATTATTGTCTAGGTTGCCGCCGATCATAAGTTGGTGATATTGTAGTAGAGCTAACTGTGGAGAACCCTGCTGGAGATATCGAATTTGATTCATTTTATTATTACAACTATATTAGAAATTTCTTTTCAAATTAACTGTTCTGTGTAAGGTCACAATATACAACAAATTAAAGTATGATTCCAGCATTCTTATATGAAGCTATGTATTTTGGCCACTTATGTATGTTCGTGGGGTCTACTTCCTTTTGTTATGCTTCGTGAAGTACCACATACCCGCTTTGATCCTTGGATGATATTATGTACTACCTCTAATTGTTATCCATAATGTGTTGTTTGCATCCTTTTGCATCATCTTCAGCCAAAACATAATACATGTGGGTTCTCTAGGGTCTTATTATGTTTCATGTACAACTATCATGACGTGCCTTTGGTATACCATGCTAGGCCAAGCAGACTATGTACAACCTCTTCTTTTTGAAGCCCTCAACCCCTCACCACCTGTTGAAGTTGTAAGCATTCTTATCTTATCTCATTTGGTCTTCTGATACAATGTCATTCCCTGTAAGTATGTGGGATGTTTTTGTTCAATATCAGATTAGATGGGGTACCGCAAGCACCTATGTACAACCGCTTCTTTTTTTCTTCTCATGTTAGTTTTAAAATAGTTGTGTTTTTTACGTTCGGATATAGCAATGGACACAATAGTAGTTTTTGTTTGTTTTTATTCAACAGTAGTATACTCCCGTATAAAACCAAGAGTTGAACTACACTATAATGCTATTTTGATTTATGTAACGCACTGTGAGAGGCTTGGGCGGCAGGGCCTATTATGCACATGATGGTGTGCTAGTCTCCTGGGTAGAGCTCATCCATGGCTTGAGTGAGTAGCCCCAAAGGCAGGTGTTAGGGCAAGCCGCGGGGTCGACAGCTTCAGATGCACCAATGCAACTGTGTGTCTCTTTAGAATATGTATTCAGCTCAGATAAAAATCTCAAGTGTCTATGTTCTTGAGACATGACATAGATGAACACTGACATGCTTGCTGCAATTCCATTATTAACCACGTGCTTCTATTTCTATCTGGCGTATTTTGAACATGGTGAATTTCTGGGAATGTCGTTTCATGTTTGCTATTTATGTCTGTACATCTGTGAATACATACATGGTCAATTAGTTTGCTTGGTAAAACATAAGAATTCAGGTTCACTTACATACCCGCTTAGTTGTGCGGCAGATTTCTTGCCACCCAACCATTATATTGTTGGGGAACGCAGTATTTCAAAAAGTTTCCTACGATCACGCAAGATCTATCTAGGAGAAGCATAGCAACGAGCGGGGAGAGTGTGTCCATGTACCCTCGTAGACCGAAAGCGGAAGCGTTATGTAATGCGGTTGATGTAGTCGAACGTCTTCGTGATCCAACCGATCAAGTACCGAACACACGGCACCTCCGCGATCTGCACCTTCAGCTCGGTGACGTCCCTCGTACTCTTGATCCAGTTGAGGCCGAGGGAGAGTTTCGTCAGCACGACGGCGTGGTGACGGTGATGATGATGTTACCGACGCAGGGCTTCGCCTAAGAACTGCAACGATATGACCGAGGTGGAAATCTGTGGAGGGGCACCGCACACGGCTAAAACAACTGTTAACTTGTGTGTTCTAGGGTGCCCCCTGCCCCCGTATATAAAGGAGCAAGGGGGAGGCTGGCCGGCCCTATAGGGCGCGCCCCAAGGGGGCAATCCTACTCCTAGTAGGAGTTGGATTCCCCCCTTTCCTAGTCCTACTAGGAGAAGAAGAAAGGAGAGGGGAAAGAGAAGGAAGGAGGGGGCGCCGCCCTCCCCCTAGTCCAATTCGGACTAGGCCCATGGGGGGGCGCGCGGCCAGCCCTTGGCAGCCCCTCTCTCTCTCCCTAGGACCAATAAGGCCCATTACTTCTCCGGTGGTTCCGATAACCCTTCCGGCACTCCGATATTTATCCGGTGACCTCCGGAACTCATCCGGTGTCCGAATAACATCGTCTAATATATCATTCTTTATGTCTTAACCATTTCGAGTCTCCTCGTCATGTCCGTGATCACATCCGGGACTCCGAACGACCTTCGGCACATCAAAACACATAAACACATAATACCGATCGTCATCGAACGTTAAGCGTGCGGACCCTACGGGTTCGAGAACTATGTAGACATGACCGAGACTCATCTCCGGTCAATAACCAATAGCGGAACCTGGATGCTCATATTGGCTCCCACATATTCTAAGAAGATATTTATCGGTCAAACGGCATAACAACATACGTTGTTCCCTTTGTCATCGGTATGTTACTTGCCCGAGATTCGATCGTCGGTATCTCAATACCTAGTTCAATATCATTACCGGCAAGTCTCTTTACTCGTTCCGTAGTGCATCATCCCGCAACTAACTCATTAGTCACATTGCTTGCAAGGCTTATAGTGATGTGCATTACCGAGAGGGCCCAGAGATACTTCTCCGACAATCGGAGTGACAAATCCTAATCTCGATCTATGCCAACTCAACAAACACCATCGGAGACACCTGTAGAGCATCTTTATAATCACCAAGTTACGTTGTGACGTTTTATAGCACACTAAGTGTTCCTCCGGTATTCGGGAGTTGCATAATCTCATAGTCATAGGAACATGTATAAAGTCATGAAGAAAGCAATAGCAACAAACTAAACCATCATCGTGCTAAGCTAATGGATGGGTCATGTCAATCACATCATTCTCTAATGATGTGATTCCGTTAATCAAATGACAAGTCATGTCTATGGCTAGGAAACTTAACCATCTTTGTTTAACGAGGTAGTCAAGTAGAGGCATACTAGTGACACTCTGTTTGTCTATGTATTCACACATGTACTAAGTTTCCGGTTAATACAATTCTAGCATGAATAATAAACATTTATCATGATATAAGGAAATATAAATAACAACTTTATTATTGCCTCTAGGGCATATTCCTTCAGTCTCCCACTTGCACTAGAGTCAACAATCTAGATTACACAGTAATGATTCTAACACCCATGGAGTCTTGGTGATGATCATGTTTTGCTCGTGAGAGAGGCTTAGTCAACGGGTCTACAACATTCAGATCCGTATGTATCTTGCAAATCTCTATGTCTCCCTCCTTGACTTGATCGCGGAAGGAATTGAAGCGTCTCTTGATGTGCTTGGTTTTTTTGTGAAATCTGGATTCCTTTGCCAAGGCAATTGCACCAATATTGTCACAAAAGATTTTCATTGCACCCGATGCACTAGGTATGGCACCTAGATCGGATATGAACTCTGCTACCTCTTGAGCACTGCGTTGGTTTTCCCTTGAAGAGGAAAGGGTGATGCAGTAAAGTAGCATAAGTATTTCCCTCAGTTTTTGAGAACCAAGGTATCAATCCAGTAGGAGGCCACGCACGAGTCCCTCGCACCTGCACAAACAATTAAAATCCTCGCAACCAACGCAATAAAGGGGTTGTCAATCCCTTCACGGTCACTTACGAAAGTGAGATCTAATAGATATGATAAGATAATATTTTTGGTATTTTTATGGTAAAGATGCAAAGTAAAATAAAAGGCAATAAAAATAGCTAAGTGTTGGAAGATTAATATGATGGAAAATAGACCCGGGGGCCATAGGTTTCACTAGTGGCTTCTCTCAAGAGCATAAGTATTACGGTGGGTGAACAAATTACTGTTGAGCAATTGACATAATTAAGCATAGTTATGAGAATATCTAGGTATGATCATGTATATAGGCATCACGTCCGAGACAAGTAGACCGACTCCTGCCTGCATCTACTACTATTACTCCACACATCGACCGCTATCCAGCATGCATCTAGAGTATTAAGTTCATAAGACAGAGTAACGCTTTAAGCAAGATGACATGATTTAGAGGTATAAACTCATGCAATATGATATAAACCCCATATTGTTATCCTCGATGGCAACAATACAATACGTGCCTTGCTGCCCCTACTGTCAGTGGGAAAGGACACCGAAAAATTGAACCCAAAGCTAAGTGCTTCTCCCATTGCAAGAAAGATCAATCTAGTAGGCCAAACCAAACTGATAATTCGAAGAGACTTGCAAAGATAACCAATTATACATAAAAGAATTCAGAGAAGTTCAAATATTGTTCATAGGTAAACTTGATCATAAACCCACAATTCATCGGTCTCAACAAACACACCGCAAAATAAGATTACTGTTGGGGAACGTAGTAATTTCAAAAAATTTCCTACGCACACGCAAGATCATGGTGATGCATACCAACAAGAGGGGAGAGTGTTGTCCACGTACCCTCGTAGACCGACAGCGGAAGCGTTATCACAACGCGGTTGATGTAGTCGTACGTCTTCACGATCCGACCGATCAAGTACCGAACATACGGCACCTCTGAGTTCTACACACGTTCAGCTCGATGACGTCCCTCAAACTCCGATCCAGCCGATTGTTGAGGGAGAGTTTCGTCAGCACGACAGCGTGGTGACGATGATGATGTTCCACCGACGCAGGGCTTCGCCTAAGCTCCGCAACGGTATTATCGAGGTGTAATATGGTGGAGGGGGCACCGCACACGGCTAAGAGATCTCAAGGATCAATTGTTGTGTCTCTGGGGTGCCCCCCTGCCCCCGTATATAAAGGAGCAAGGGGGAGGCAGCCGGCCAAGGGGAGAGGCGCGCCATAGGGGGGAGTCCTACTCCCACCGGGAGTAGGACTCCTCCTTTCCTTGTGGGAGTAGGAGAAGGGAAGGGGGAAGGAGAAAGAAGGAAGGGTGCGCCCCCCTTCCCTAGTCCAATTCGGACCAGACCATGGGGAGGGGTGCGGCCACCTTTTGAGGCCTTTCTCTCCTTTCCCGTATGGCCCATTAAGGCCCAATACGAATTCCCGTAACTCTCCGGTACTCCGAAAAATACCCGAATCACTCGGAACCTTTCCGAAGTCCGAATATAGTCGTCCAATATATCGATTTTTACGTCTCGACCATTTCGAGACTCCTCGTCATATCCCCGATCTCATCCGGGACTCCGAACTCCTTCGGTACATCAAAACTCAATAAAACTGTCATCGTAACGTTAAGCGTGCGGACCCTACGGGTTCGAGAACTATGTAGACATGACCGAGACACGTCTCCGGTCAATAACCAATAGCGGGACCTGGATGCCCATATTGGCTCCCACATATTCTACGAAGATCTTTATCGGTCAGACCGCATAACAACATACGTTGTTCCCTTTGTCACCGGTATGTTACTTGCCCGAGATTTGATCGTCGGTATCTCGATACCTAGTTCAATCTCGTTACCGGCAAGTCTCTTTACTCGTTCCGTAACACATCATCCCGCAACTAACTCATTAGTCACAATGCTTGCAAGGCTTATAGTGATGTGCATTACCGAGTGGGCCCAGAGATACCTCTCCGACAATTGGAGTGACAAATCCTAATCTCGAAATACGCCAACCCAACAAGTACCTTTGGAGACACCTGTAGAGCACCTTTATAATCACCCATTTACGTTGTGACGTTTGGTAGCACACAAAGTGTTCCTCCGGTAAACGGGAGTTGCATAATCTCATAGTCATAGGAACATGTATAAGTCATGAAGAAAGCAATAGCAACATACTAAACGATCGAGTGCTAAGCTAACGGAATGGGTCAAGTCAATCACGTCATTCTCCTAATGAGGTGATCTCGTTAATCAAATGACAACTTATGTCTATGGCTAGGAAACATAACCATCTTTGATTAACGAGCTAGTCAAGTAGAGGCATACTAGTGACACTCTGTTTGTCTATATATTCACACATGTATTATGTTTCCGGTTAATACAATTCTAGCATGAATAATAAACATTTATCATGATACAAGGAAATAAATAATACTTTATTATTGCCTCTAGGGCATATTTCCTTCAGTCTCCCACTTGCACTAGAGTCAATAATCTAGATTACACAGTAATGATTCTTACACCCATGGAGCCTTGGTGCTGATCATGTTTTGCTCGTGGAAGAGGCTTAGTCAACGGGTCTGCAACATTCAGATCCGTATGTATCTTGCAAATTTCTATGTCTCCCACCTGGACTAAATCCCGGATGGAATTGAAGCGTCTTTTGATGTGCTTGGTTCTCTTGTGAAATCTGGATTCCTTTGCCAAGGCAATTGCACCAGTATTGTCACAAAAGATTTTCATAGGACCCGATGCACTAGGTATGACACCTAGATCGGATATGAACTCCTTCATCCAGACTCCTTCATTTGCTGCTTCCGAAGCAGCTATGTACTCCGCTTCACATGTAGATCCCGCCACGACGCTTTGTTTAGAACTGCACCAACTGACAGCTCCACCGTTCAATGTAAATACGTATCCGGTTTGCGATTTAGAATCGTCCGGATCAGTGTCAAAGCTTGCATCAACGTAACCATTTACGATGAGCTCTTTGTCACCTCCATATACGAGAAACATATCCTTAGTCCTTTTCAGGTATTTCAGGATGTTCTTGACCGCTGTCCAGTGATCCACTCCTGGATTACTTTGGTACCTTCCTGCTAGACTTATAGCAAGGCATACATCAGGTCTGGTACACAGCATTGCATACATGATAGAGCCTATGGCTGAAGCATAGGGGACATCTTTCATCTTCTCTCTATCTTCTGCAGTGGTCGGGCATTGAGTCTTACTCAACTTCACACCTTGCAACACAGGCAAGAATCCTTTCTTTGCTTGATCCATTTTGAACTTCTTCAAAACTTTGTCAAGGTATGTGCTTTGTGAAAGTCCAATTAAGCGTCTTGATCTATCTCTATAGATCTTGATGCCCAATATATACGCAGCTTCACCGAGGTCTTTCATTGAAAAACTCTTATTCAAGTATCCCTTTATGCTATCCAGAAATTCTATATCATTTCCAATCAGTAATATGTCATCCACATATAATATCAGAAATGCTACAGAGCTCCCACTCACTTTCTTGTAAATACAGGCTTCTCCAAAAGTCTGTATAAAACCAAATGCTTTGATCACACTATCAAAGCGTTTATTCCAACTCCGAGAGGCTTGCACCAGTCCATAAATGGATCGCTGGAGCTTGCACACTTTGTTAGCTCCCTTTGGATCGACAAAACCTTCTGGTTGCATCATATACAACTCTTCTTCCAGAAATCCATTCAGGAATGCAGTTTTGACATCCATTTGCCAAATTTCATAATCATAAAATGCGGCAATTGCTAACATGATTCGGACAGACTTAAGCATCGCTACGGGTGAGAAGGTCTCATCGTAGTCAATCCCTTGAACTTGTCGAAAACCTTTCGCAACAAGTCGAGCTTTATAGACAGTAACATTACCATCAGCGTCAGTCTTCTTCTTGAAGATCCATTTATTTTCAATGGCTTGCCGATCATTGGGCAAGTCAACCAAAGTCCATACTTTGTTCTCATACATGGATCCCATCTCAGATTTCATGGCCTCAAGCCATTTTGCGGAATCTGGGCTCACCATCGCTTCTTCATAGTTCGTAGGTTCGTCATGGTCTAGTAACATAACTTCCAGAACAGGATTACCGTACCACTCTGGTGCGGATCTTACTCTGGTTGATCTACGAGGTTTAGTAATAACTTGATCTGAAGTTTCATGATCATCATCATTAACTTCCTCACTAATTGGTGTAGGTGTCTCAGAAACTGGTTTCTGTGATGAACTACTTTCCAATAAGGGAGCAGGTATAGTTACCTCATCAAGTTCTACTTTCCTCCCACTCACTTCTTTCGAGAGAAACTCCTTCTCTAGAAAATTTCCGAATTTAGCAACAAAAGTTTTGCCTTCGGATCTGTGATAGAAGGTATACCCAACAGTCTCCTTTGGGTATCCTATGAAGACACATTTCTCCGATTTGGGTTCGAGCTTATCAGGTTGAAGTTTCTTCACATAAGCATCGCAGCCCCAAACTTTAAGAAACGACAACTTTGGTTTCTTGCCAAACCACAGTTCATAAGGCGTCGTCTCAACGGATTTTGATGGTGCCCTATTTAACATGAATGCAGCCGTCTCTAAAGCATAACCCCAAAACAACAGCGGTAAATCAGTAAGAGACATCATAGATCGCACCATATCTAGTAAAGTGCGATTACGACGTTCGGACACACCATTACGCTGTGGTATTCCGGGTGGCGTGAGTTGCGAAACTATTCCGCATTGTTTCAAATGTAGACCAAACTCGTAACTCAAATATTATCCTCCATGATCTGATCGTAGAAACTTTATTTTCTTGTTACGATGATTTTCAACTTCACTCTGAAATTCTTTGAACTTTTCAAATGTTTCAGACTTATGTTTCATTAAGTAGATATACCCATATCTGCTTAAATCATCTGTGAAGGTGAGAAAATAACGGTATCCGCCACGAGCCTCAACATTCATCGGACCACATACATCTGTATGTATGATTTCCAACAAATCTGTTGCTCTCTCCATAGTTCCGGAGAACGGTGTTTTAGTCATCTTGCCCATGAGGCACGGTTCGCAAGTACCAAGTGATTCATAATCAAGTGGTTCCAAAAGTCCATCAGTATGGAGTTTCTTCATGCGCTTTACACCAATATGACCTAAACGACAGTGCCACAAATAAGTTGCACTATCATTATCAACTCTGCATCTTTTGGTTTCAATATTATGAATATGTGTATCACTACTATCGAGATTCAACAAAAATAGTCCACTCTTCAAGGGTGCATGACCATAAAAGATATTACTCATATAAATAGAACAACCATTATTCTCTGATTTAAATGAATAACCGTCTCGCATCAAACAAGATCCAGATATAATGTTCATGCTCAACGCTGGCACCAAATAACAATTATTTAGGTCTAAAACTAATCCTGAAGGTAGATGTAGAGGTAGCGTGCCGACCGCGATCACATCGACTTTGGAACCATTTCCCACGCGCATCGTCACCTCGTCCTTAGCCAATCTTCGCTTAATCCGTAGCCCCTGTTTCGAGTTGCAAATATTAGCAACAGAACCAGTATCAAATACCCAGGTGCTACTGCGAGCATTAGTAAGGTACACATCAATAACATGTATATCACATATACCTTTGCTCACCTTGCCATCCTTCTTATCCGCCAAATACTTTGGGCAGTTCCGCTTCCAATGACCAGTTTGCTTGCAGTAGAAGCACTCAGTTTCAGGCTTAGGTCCAGACTTGGGTTTCTTCTCCTGAACAGCAACTTGTTTGCTGTTCTTCTTGAAGTTCCCTTTCTTCTTCCCTTTACCCTTTTTCTTGAAACTGGTGGTCTTATTGACCATCAACACTTGATGCTCCTTTTTGATTTCTACCTCCGCAGCCTTTAGCATTGCGAAGAGCTCGGGAATTGTCTTACTCATCCCTTGCATATTATAGTTCATCACGAAGCTCTTGTAGCTTGGTGACAGTGATTGAAGAATTCTATCAATAACGCTATCATCCGGAAGATTAACTCCCAGTTGAATCAAGTGATTGTTATACCCAGACATTTTGAGTATATGCTCACTGACAGAACTATTCTCTTCCATCTTGCAGCTGAAGAACTTATTGGAGACTTCATATCTCTCAATTCGGGCATTTGCTTGAAATATTAACTTCAACTCCTGGAACATCTCATATGCTCCATGACGTTCAAAACATCGTTGAAGACCCGGTTCTAAGCCATAAAGCATGGCACACTGAACTATTGAGTAGTCATCAGCTTTGCTCTGCCAGACGTTCATAACATCTGGTGTTGCTCCTGCAGCAGGCCTGGCACCCAGCGGTGCTTCCAGGACGTAATTCTTCTGTGCAGCAATGAGGATAATCCTCAAGTTACGGACCCAGTCCGTGTAATTGCTACCATCATCTTTCAACTTTGCTTTCTCAAGAAACGCAGTCAAATTCAACGAAACAACAACACGGGCCATCTATCTACAATTAACATAGACAAGCAAAATACTATCAGTTACTAAGTTCATGATAAATTCAAGTTCAATTAATCATATTACTTAAGAACTCCCACTTAGATAGACATCCCTCTAATCTTCTAAGTGATCACGTGATCCATATCAACTAAACCATGTCCGATCATCACGTGAGATGGAGTAGTTTCAATGGTGAACATCACTATGTTGATCATATCTACTATATGATTCACGCTCGACCTTTCGGTCTCCGTGTTCCGAGGCCATATCTGTTATATGCTAGGCTCGTCAAGTTTAACCTGAGTATTCCGCGTGTGCAACTCTTTTGCACTCGTTGTATTTGAATGTAGAGCCTATCACACCCGATCATCACGTGGTGTCTCGGCACGAAGAACTTTCGCAACGGTGCATACTCAGGGAGAACACTTATACTTTGATAATTTAGTGAAGGATCATCTTATAATGCTACCGTCAAACAAAGAAAGATAAGATGCATAAAGGATTAACATCACATGCAATTAATATAAGTGATATGATATGGCCATCATCATCTTGTGCTTGTGATCTCCATCTCCGAAGCACCGTCATGATCACCATCGTCACCGGCGCGACACCTTGATCTCCATCGTAGCATCGTTGTCGTCTCGTCAATCTTATGCTTCTACGACTATCGCTACCGCTTAGTGATAAAGTAAAGCATTACATGGCGATTGCATTGCATACAATAAAACGACAACCATATGGCTCCTGCCAGTTGCCGATAACTCGGTTACAAAACATGATCATCTCATACAACAAATTATATCACATCATGTCTTGACCATATCACATCACAACATGCCCTGCAAAAACAAGTTAGACGTCCTCTACTTTGTTGTTGCAAGTTTTACGTGGCTGCTACGGGCTTAGCAAGAACTGTTCTTACCTACGCATCAAAACCACAACGATAGTTTGTCAAGTTGGTGCTGTTTTAACCTTCGCAAGGACCGGGCGTAGCCACACTCGGTTCAACTAAAATGAGAGAGACAGACACCCGCCAGTCATCTTTAAGCAACGAGTGCTCGCAACGGTGAAACCAGTCTCGCGTAAGCGTACGCGTAATGTCGGTCCGGGCCGCTTCATCTCACAATACCGCTGAACCAAAGTATGACATGCTGGTAAGCAGTATGACTTATATCGCCCACAACTCACTTGTGTTCTACTCGTGCATAGCATCAACGCATAAAATCAGGCTCGGATGCCACTGTTGGGGAACGTAGTAATTTCAAAAAAATTCCTACGCACACGCAAGATCATGGTGATGCATAGCAACGAGAGGGGAGAGTGTTGTCCACGTACCCTCGTAGACCGACAGCGGAAGCGTTATCACAACGCGGTTGATGTAGTCGTACGTCTTCACGATCCGACCGATCAAGTACCGAACGTACGGCACCTCCGAGGTCTACACACGTTCAGCTCGATGACGTCCCTCGAACTCCGATCCAGCCGAGTGTTGAGGGAGAGTTTCGTCAGCACGACGGCGTGGTGACGATGATGATGTTCCACCGACGCAGGGCTTCGCCTAAACTCCGCAGCGGTATTATCGAGGTGTAATATGGTGGAAGGGGGCACCGCACACGGCTAAGAGATCTCAAGGATCAATTGTTGTGTCTCTGGGGTGCCCCCTGCCCCCGTATATAAAGGAGCAAGGGGGAGGCAGCCGGCCAAGAGGAGAGGCGCGCCATAGGGGGGAGTCCTACTCCCACTGGGAGTAGGACTCCTCCTTTCCTTGTGGGAGTAGGAGAAGGGAAGGGGGAAGGAGAAAGAAGGAAGGGTGCGCCCCCCTTCCCTAGTCCAATTCGGACCAGACCATGGGGAGGGGTGCGGCCACCTTTTGAGGCCTTTTTCTCCTTTCCCGTATGGCCCATTAAGGCCCAATACGAATTCCCGTAACTCTTCGGTACTCCGAAAAATATCCGAATCACTCGGAACCTTTCCGAAGTCCGAATATAGTCGTCCAATATATCGATTTTTACGTCTCGACCATTTCGAGACTCCTCGTCATATCCCCGATCTCATTCGGGATTCCGAACTCCTTCGGTACATCAAAACTCAATAAAATTGTCATCGTAACGTTAAGCGTGCGGACCCTACGGGTTCGAGAACTATGTAGACATGACCGAGACACGTCTCCGGTCAATAACCAATAGCAGGACCTGGATGCCCATATTGGCTCCCACATATTCTACGAAGATCTTTATCGGTCAGACCGCATAACAACATACGTTGTTCCCTTTGTCACCGGTATGTTACTTGCCCGAGATTTGATCGTCGGTACCTCGATACCTAGTTCAATCTCGTTACTGGCAAGTCTCTTTACTCGTTCCGTAACACATCATCCCGCAACTAACTCATTAGTCACAATGCTTGCAAGGCTTATAGTGATGTGCATTACCGAGTGGGCCCAGAGATACCTCTCCGACAATTGGAGTGACAAATCATAATCTCAATTGATGTTAATGCAAGGAGTAGGGATTGCCATGTAACGGATGCACTAGAGCTATAAGTGTATGAAAGCTCAAAAAGAAACTAGTGGGTGTGCATCCAACTTGCTTGCTCACGAAGACCTCGGGCCTTTTGAGGAAGCCCATCATTGGAATATACAAGCCAAGTTCTATAATGAAATTTCCCAGTAGTATATGAAAGTGACAAAATGAGAGACTCTCTATCATGAAGATCACGGTGCTACTTTGAAGCACAAGTGTGGTAAAAGGATAGTAACATTGTCCCGTCTCTCTTTTTCTCTCATTTTTTTATTTGGGCATTTTCTCTTTTTTTTATGGCCTCTTTTTTTAGTCCGAAGCTCATCCCGACTTGTGGGGGAATCATAGTCTCCATCATCCTTTCCTCACTTGGTACAATGCTCTAATAATGATGATCATCACACTTTTATTTACTTACAACTCATTAATTACAACTCAATACTTAGAACAAAATATGAATCTATATGGATGCCTCCGGCGGTGTACCGGGATATGCAATGAATCAAGAGCGTCATGTATGAAAGAATTATGAATGGTGGCTTTGCCACAAATACAATGTCAACTACATGATCATGCAAGGCAATATGACAATGATGGAGCGTGTCATGATAAACGAAACGATGGAAATTTGCATGGCAATATATCTCGGAATGGCTATGGAAATGCCATAATAGGTAGGTATGGTGGCTGTTTTGAGGAAGATATAAGGAGGTTTATGTGTGATAGAGTGTATCATATCACGGGGTTTGGATGCACCGGCGAAGTTTGCACCAACTCTCAAGGTGAGAAAGGGCAATGCACGGTACCGAAGAGGCTAGAAAATTGCGGAAAGGTAGGTGTGCGTATAATCCATGGACTCACATTAGTCATAAAGAACTCATATACTTATTGCAAAAATTTATTAGCCCTCGAAGCAAAGTACTACTACGCATGCTCCTAGGGGAAGGGTTGGTAGGAGTTAACCATCGCGCGATCCCGACCGCCACACAAAGGATGACAATCAATAAATACCTCATGCTCCGACTTCGTTACATAACGGATCACCATACGTGCATGCTACGGAAATCACAAACTTCAACACAAGTATTTTTCAATTCCACAATTACTCCACTAGCACAACTATGATATTACCACCTTTATATCTCAAAACAATTATCTAGTATCAAATTTCCCATGATATTATGATTAAAGAAAATTGCCATGCTATCTTAAGACTCTCAAAATAATATAAGTGAAGCATGAGAGATCAATAGTTTCTATAAAACAAATCTACCGCCGTGCTCTAAAAGATATAAGTGAAGCACTAGAGCAAAACTATATAGCTCAAAAGATATAAGTGAAGCACATAGAGTATTCTAACAATTTCCGAATCATGTGTGTCTCTCTCAAAAGGTGTGTACATCAAGGATGATTGTGGTAAACTAACAAATAAAGACTCAAATAATACAAGACGCTCCAAGCAAAACACATATCATGTGGTGAATAAAAATATAGCTTCAAGTAAAGTTACCGATGGAAGTAGACGAAAGAGGGGATGCCTTCCGGGGCATCCCCAAGCTTTTCCTTTTACGTGTCCTTAGATTATCTTGGGGGTGCCATGGGCATCCCCAAGCTTAGGCTCTTGCCACTTCTTGTTCCATAATCCATCAAATCTTTCACCCAAAACTTGAAAACTTCACAACACAAAACTTGACAGAAAATCTCGTGAGCTCCGTTAGCGAAAGAAAACAAAATACCACTTCAAGGTACTGTAATGAACTCATTATTTGTTTATATTGGTGTTAAACCTACTGTATTACAACTTCTCTATGGTTTATAAACTATTTTACTAGCCATAGATTCATTAAAATAAGCAAACAACACACGAAAAACAGAATCTGTCAAAAACAGAACAGTCTGTAGTAATCTGTAACTAACGCAAACTTCTGGAACTCTAAAAATTCAGCCAAAATAGGACGACCTAAAAAATTTGTTTGTTGATCTGCTGCAATTGGAATCAACATCATATAACGTTCTGATAATTTTTAACAATTGTTTTTGTGAACAGAAAGTTTCTGGAGTTTTCAGCAAGATCAAATAACTATCATCCAAGAAGATCCTATAGGTTAAACTTGGCACAAACACTAATTAAAACATAAAAACAAATCTAACCAGAGGCTAGATCAAATATTTATTCCTAAACAGACGCAAACAAATAAAAATAAAAATAAAATTGGGTTGCCTCCCAACAAGCGCTATCGTTTAACGCCCCTTGCTAGGCATAATAGCAATGATAGATCTAGGTATTGCCATCTTTGGTAGGCAATCCATAAGTGGCTCTCATAATAGATTCATAAGGTAATTTTATTATCTTTCTAGGGAAGTGTTCCATGCCTTTCCTCAATGGAAATTGCAATCTAATATTCCCTTCCTTCATATCAATAATTGCACCAATCGTTCTAAGGAAAGGTCTACCAAGAATAATAGGACATGAAGGATTGCAATCTATATCAAGAACAATAAAATCTACGGGCACATAATTCCTATTTGCAACAATAAGAACATCATTAATTCTTCCCATAGGTTTCTTGATGGTGGAATCCGCAAGGTGCAAGTTTAAAGAACAATCATCAAATTTGCGGAAACCTAACAAATCACACAAAGTTTTTGGAATCGTGGAAACACTAGCACCCCAATCACACAAAGCATAGCATTCATGATCTTTAATTTTAATTTTAATAGTAGGTTCCCAGTCATCATAAAGTTTTCTAGGGATAGAAACTTCCAACTCAAGCTTTTCTTCATAAGATTGCATCAAAGCATCAACAATATGTTTGGTAAAGGCTTTATTTTGACTATAAGCATGAGGGGAATTTAGCACGGATTGCAACAAGGAAATACAATCTATCAAAGAGAAATTCTCATAATTAAATTCCTTGAAATCCAAAATAGTGGGTTCATTAAGATCTAAAGTTTTAACTTCTTCAATCTCACTTTTAGCATCAAGATCTAAAAACTCCGAATTTTTGGAACGCCTTCTAGGTAAAGGTGGATCATATTCAGTCCCATCAAGATTCATATTGCAAAACAAAGATTTAATAGGGGACACATCAATAACTTTTAGATGTTCGTCTTTATTTTCCCAAAACTTTTCTGGCTTAGCGGCCATCTTATTAACTAAGGTGGCCTGCTTATCCGAAACTTCAGCTATTAATTTCTCAAGGTGAGCAATCTGAGAATTCAAACCATCAAATTCTTTAGACATATCATCGAGCTCTTTATTCATAAAACCCATAAAGATTTTTTGTTCCTTAAGCTCGTTTCTAAAGAAATTATTATGCTCAAATTGTAAGACCATAAAACTCCTGACGTTGCTTTCGATCTCTTCTAACCTTTTAAGGTGAAGATCACCAAATCTAGGTAGAGCCATCGTGACAAGCAAGCAATCCAACAGACGAGCAAACAAGAAGCAAATGAAAAAGAGGCGAACAGAAAAGAGAGGGCGAATAAAACGGCAAAGGTGAAGTGGGGGAGAGGAAAACGAGAGGCAAATGGAAAATAAAGTAATGCGGGAGATAAGTGTTTGTGATGGGTACTTGGTATGTTGACTTTTGCGTAGACTCCCCGGCAACGGCGCCAGAAATGGCTCATTGTCGGGAGTCCAAATCTTGACTTGACTTTGCGTAAGCCTCCCCGACAACGGCGCCAGAAATGGCTCGTTGTCGGAAGTTCAAATCTTGACTTGACTTTGCGTAAGCCTCCCCGGCAACGGCGCCAGAAATCCTTCTTGCTACCTCTTGAGCACTGCGTTGGTTTTCCCTTGAAGAGGAAAGGGTGATGCAGTAAAGTAGCGTAAGTATTTCCCTCAGTTTTTGAGAACCAAGGTATCAATCCAGTAGGAGGCCACGCACGAGTCCCTCGCACCTGCACAAACAATTAAAATCCTCGCAACCAACGCAATAAAGGGGTTGTCAATCCCTTCACGGCCACTTAGGAAAGTGAGATCTAATAGATATGATAAGATAATATTTTTGGTATTTTTATGGTAAAGATGCAAAGTAAAATAAAAGGCAATAAAAATAGCTAAGTGTTGGAAGATTAATATGATGGAAAATAGACCCGGGGGCCATAGGTTTCACTAGTGGCTTCTCTCAAGAGCATAAGTATTACGGTGGGTGAACAAATTACTGTTGAGCAATTGACAGAATTGAGCATAGTTATGAGAATATCTATGTATGATCATGTATATAGGCATCATGTCCGAGACAAGTAGACCGACTCCTGCCTGCATCTACTACTATTACTCCACACATCGACCGCTATCCAGCATGCATCTAGAGTATTAAGTTCATAAGAACAGAGTAACGCTTTAAGCAAGATGACATGATTTAGAGGTATAAACTCATGCAATATGATATAAACCCCATATTGTTATCCTCGATGGCAACAATACAATACGTGCCTTGCTGCCCCTACTGTCACTGGGAAAGGACACCGCAAGATTGAACCCAAAGCTAAGCATTTCTCCCATTGCAAGAAAGATCAATCTAGTAGGCCAAACCAAACTGATAATTCGAAGAGACTTGCAAAGATAACCAATAATACATAAAAGAATTCAGAGAAGATTCAAATATTGTTCATAGATAAACTACCCACAATTCATCGGTCCCAACAAACACACCGCAAAAGAAGATTACATCGAATAGATCTCCACAAGAGAGGGGGAGAACATTGTATTGAGATCCAAAAAGAGAGAAGAAGCCATCTAGCTAATAACTATGGACCCGAAGGTCTGAGGTAAACTACTCACACATCATCGGAGAGGCTATGGTGTTGATGTAGAAGCCCTCTGTGATCAATGCCCCCTCAGGCGGAGCTCCGAAAAAGGCCCCAAGATGGGATCTCACGGGTACAGAAGGTTGCGGCGGTGGAATTAGGTTTTTGGCTCCGTATCTGGTAGTTTGGGGGTACGTAGGTATATATAGGAGGAAGAAGTACGTCGGTGGAGCAACGTGGGTCCCACGAGGGTGGAGGGCGCGCCCAGGGGGGTAGGCGCGCCCCCTACCTCGTGCCCTCCTGGTTGATGTCTTGACGTAGGGTCCAAGTCCTCTGGATCACGTTCGTTCCGAAAATCACGTTCCCGAAGGTTTCATTCCGTTTGGACTCCGTTTGGTATTCTTTTTCTGCGAAACTCTGAAATAGGCAAAAAACAACAATTCATGGCTGGGCCTCCAATTAATAGGTTAGTCCCAAAAATAATATAAAAGTGTATAATAAAGCCCAATAGTGTCCAAAACAGAATATAATATAGCATGGAACAATCAAAAATTATAGATACGTTGGAGACGTATCAAACTCCTTCATCCAGACTCCTTCATTTGCTGCTTCCGAAGCAGCTATGTACTCCGCTTCACACGTAGATCCCGCCACGACACTTTGCTTACAACTGCACCAACTCACAGCTCCACCGTTCAATATAAATACGTATCCGGTTTGTGACTTAGAGTCATCCGGATCAGTGTCAAAGCTTGCATCGACGTAACCATTTACGACGAGCTCTTTGTCACCTCCATCAACGAGAAACATATCCTTGTCCTTTTCAGGAATTTCAGGATGTTCTTGACCGCTGTCCAGTAATCCACTCCTGGATTACTTTGGTACCTCCTTGCTAAACTAATAGTAAGGCACACATCAGGTCTGGTACACAACATTGCATACATGATAGAACCAATGGCTGATGCATAGGGAATGACTTTAATTTTCTCTCTATCTTCTGCAGTGGCCGGGCATTGAGTCTGACTCAACTTCACACCTTGTAACACAGGAAAGAACCCTTTCTTTCCTTGATCCATTTTGAACTTCTTCAAAATTTATCAAGGTATGTGCTTTGTGAAAGTCCAATTAAGTCTCTTGATCTATATTTATAGATCTTGATGGCCAATATATAAGCAGCTTCAACGAGGTCTTTCATTGAAAAACTCTTGTTCAAGTATCCTTTTATGCTATCCAGGAATTCTATATCATTTTCAATCAACAATATGTCATCCACATATAATATTAGAAATGCTACAGAGCTCCCACTCACTTTCTTGTAAATACAGGCTTCTCCAAAAGTCTGTATAATACCATATGCTTTGATCACACTATGAAAACGTTTATTCCAACTCTGAGATGCTTGCACCAGTCCATAAATGGATCACTGGAGCTTGCACACTTTGTTAGCATCCTTTGCATCGATAAAACCTTCTTGTTGCATCATATACAACTCTTCTTCCAGAAATCCATTCAGGAATGCAATTTTTTACATCCATTTGCCAAATTTCCATAATCATAAAATGCGGCAATTGCTAACATGATTCGGACGGACTTAAGCATCACTACGGGTGAGAAGGTCTCATCGTAGTCACTCCTTGAACTTGTCGAAAACTTTTCGCAACAAGTCGAGCTTTGTAGACAGGAACATTACCGTCAGTGTCAGTCTTCTTATTGAAGATCCGTTTATTCTCTATGGCTTGCTGATCATTGGGCAAGTCAACCAAAGTCCACACTTTGTTCTCATACATGGATCCCATCTCAGGTTTCATGGCCTCAAGCCATTTCCCGGAATCTGGGCTCATCATCGCTTCCTCAAAGTTCGTAGGTTTGTCATGGTCAAGTAACATGACCTCCAGAACAGGATTACCATACCACTCTGGTGCGGATCTTACTCTAGGTGAGCTATGAGGTTTGGTAGTAACTTGATGTGAAGTTATATAATCATCATCATTAGCTTCCTCGCTAATTAGTGTAGGATTCACAGGAACTGATTTCTGTGACGAACTACTTTCCAGTAAGGGAGTACGTACAGTTACCTCATCAAGTTCTACTTTCCTCCCACTCACTTCTTTCGAGAGAAACTCCTTCTCTAGAAAGGATCCATTCTTAGCAACGAATATCTTGCCTTAAAATCTGTGATAGAAGGTGTACCCAACAGTCTATTTTGGGTATCCTATGAAGACACATTTCTCCGATTTGGGTTCGAGCTTATCAGGTTGAAGCTTTTTCACATAAGCATCGCAGCCCCAAACTTTAAGAAATGAAAACTTGGGTTTCTTGCCAAACCACACTTCATAAGGTGTCGTCTCAACGGATTTAGATGGTGCCCTATTTAACGTGAATGCAGCCGTCTCTAAAGCATAACCCCAAAACGATAGCGGTAAATCAGTAAGAGACATCATATATCGCACCATATCTAATAAAGTGCGTTTACAACGTTCGGACACACCATTACGCTGTGGTGTTCCGGGTGACGTGAGTTGCGAAACTATTCTGCGTTGTTTCAAATGAAGACCAAACTCGTAACTCAAATATTCTCCTCCACGATCAGATCGCAAAAACTTTATTTTCTTGTTACGATGATTTTCCACTTCACTTTGAAATTCTTTGAATTTTTCAAATATTTCAGACTTATGTTTCATCAAGTAGATATACCCATATCTGCTTAAATCATCTGTGAAGGTCAGAAAATAACGATACCCGCCGCGAGCCTCAATATTCATCGGACCACATATATCAGTATGTATTATTTCCAAAAAATCTGTTGCTCGCTCCATTGTTCCGGAGATCGGAGTTTTAGTCATCTTGCCCATGAGGCATGGTTCGCAAGTACCAACTGATTCATAATCAAGTGATTCCAAAAGTCCATCAGTATGGAGTTTCTTCATGCGCTTTACACCAATATGACCCAAACGGCAGTGCCACAAATAAGTTGCACTATCATTATCAACTCTGCATCTTTTGGCTTCAATATTAAGAATATGTGTATCACTACTATCGAGATTCAACAAAAATAGACCACTCTTCAAGGGTGCATGACCATAAAAGATATTACTCATATAAACAGAACAACCATTATTCTTAGATTTAAATGAATAACCGTCTCGCATCAAACAAGATCCAGATATAATGTTCATGCTTAACGCTGGCACCAAATAACAATTATTAAGGTCTAAAACTAATCCCGAAGGTAGATGTAGAGGTAGCATGCCGACGGCGACCACATCGACTTTGGAACCATTACCCACGCCCATCGTCACCACGTCCTTAGCCAATCTTCGCTTAATCCGTAGTCCCTATTTCGAGTTGCAAATATTAGCAACAGAACCAGTATCAAATACCCAGGCACTACTGTGAGCATTAGTAAGGTACACATCAATAACATGTATATCACACATACCTTTGTTCACTTTGCCATCCTTCTTATCCGCCAAATACTTGGGGCAGTTCCGCTTCCAGAGACCAGTCCCTTTGAAGTAGAAGCACCCAGTCTCAGGCTTAGGTCCATGCTTGGGCTTCTTCACTTGAGCAGCAACTTGCTTGCCGTTCTTCTTGAAGTTCCGCTTCTTCCCTTTACCCCTTTTCTTGAAACTGGTGGTCTTGTTGACCATCAACACTTGATGCTCCTTCTTGATTTCTACCTCTGCAGCCTTTAGCATCGCGAAGAGCTTGGGAATTGTCTTATCCATCCCTTGCATATTATAGTTCATCACGAAGCTTTTGTAGCTTGGTAGCAGTGATTGAAGAACTCTGTCAATGACACTATCACCTCGAAGATTAACTCCCAGCCGAGTCAAGTGATTATGATACCCAAACATTTTGATTATATGTTCACTGACAGAACTATTCTCCTCCATTTTACAGTTATAGAACTTATTGGAGACTTCATATCTCTCGATCCGGGCATTTGCTTGAAATATTAACGTGAACTCCTGGAACATCTGATATGCTCCATGACGTTCAAAACGTAATTGAAGTCCCGGTTCTAAGCCGTAAAGCATGGCACACTGAACTATCGAGTAGTCATCAGCTTTGCTCTGCCAGGCGTTCACAACGTCCGGTGTTGCTCCTGCAGCGGGTCTTGCACCTAGCGGTTCTTCCAGGACGTAATTCTTCTGTGCAACAATGAGGATAATCCTCAAGTTACGGACCCAGTCCGTGTAGTTGCTACCATCATCTTTCAACTTAGCTTTCTCTAGGAATGAATTAAAATGCAAAGGAACACTAGCACGGGCCATTGATCTACAACAACATAGATATGCAAATACTATCAGGTACTAAGTTCATGATAAATTAAAGTTCAATTAATCATATTACTTAAGAACTCCCACTTAGATAGACATCCCTCTAATCATCTAAGTGATTACGTGATCCAAATCAACTAAACCATGTCCGATCATCACGTGAGATGGAGTAGTTTTCAATGGTGAACATCACTATGTTGATCATAACTACTATATGATTCACGCTCGACCTTTCGGTCTCAGTGTTCCGAGGCCATATCTGCATATGCTAGGCTCGTCAAGTTTAACCCGAGTATTCTGCGTGTGCAAAACTGGCTTGCACCCGTTGTATGTGAACGTAGAGCTTATCACACCCAATCATCACGTGGTGTCTCGGCACGATGAACTGTCGCAACGGTGCATACTCAAGGAGAACACTTATACCTTGAAATTTAGTGAGAGATCATCTTATAATGCTACCGCCGAACTAAGAAAAATAAGATGCATAAAGGATAAACATCATATGCAATCAATATAAGTGATATGATATGGCCATCATCATCTTGTGCCTTTGATCTCCATCTCCAAAGCATCGTCATGATCACCATCATCACCGGCTTGACACCTTGATCTCCATCGAAGCATCGTTGTCGTCTCGCCAACTATTGCTATCACGACTATCGCTACCGCTTAGTGATAAAGTAAAGCAACTACATGGCGATTGCATTGCATACAATAAAGCAACGACCATATGGCTCCTGCCAGTTGTCGATAACTCTGTTACAAAAAATGATCATCTCATACAATAATTTATATCATCACGTCTTGACCATATCACATCACAACATGCCCTGGAAAAACAAGTTAGACATCCTCTACTTTGTTGTTGCAAGTTTTACGTGGCTGCTATGGGCTTAGCAAGAACCGTTCTTACCTACGCATCAAAACCACAACGATTTTTTGTCAAGTGTGTTGTTTTAACCTTCAACAAGGACCAGGCATAGTCACACTCGATTCAACTAAAGTTGGAGAAACACACCCACTTGCCACCTATGTGCGACGCACGTCGGTAGAACCAGTCTCGCGTAAGCGTACGCGTAATGTCGGTCTGAGCCGCTTCATCCAACAATACCGCCGAATCAAAGTATGACATGCTGGTAAGCAGTATGACTATTATCGCCCATAACTCTTTGTGTTCTACTCGTCCATATAACATTTACGTATAGACCTGGCTCTGATACCACTGTTGGGGAACGCAGTATTTCAAAAAAATTCCTACAATCACGCAAGATCTATCTAGGAGAAGCATAGCAACGAGCGGGGAGTGTGTCCACGTACCCTCGTACACCGAAAGCGGAAGCGTTATGTAACGCGATTGATGTAGTCGAACGTCTTCGCGATCCAACCGATCAAGTACCGAATGCACGGCACCTCCGCAATCTGCACACGTTTAGCTCGGTGACGTCCCTCGTACTCTTGATCCAGCTGAGGCCAAGGGAGAGTTTCGTCAGCACGACGGCATGGTGACGCTGATGATGATGTTATCGACGCAGGGCTTCGCCTAAGCACTACAACGATATGACCGAGGTGGAAATCTATGGAGGGGGGCACCGCACACGGCTGAAACAACTATTAACTTATGTGTTCTAGGGTGCCCCCTGCCCCTGAATATAAAGGAGCAAAGGGGAGGCCTGCCGGCCCTATAGGGCGCGCCCCAAGGGGGGCAATCCTACTCCTAGTAGGAGTTGGATTCCCCCTTACCTAGTCCTACTAGAAGAAGAAGGAAGGAGAGGGGAAAGAGAAGGAAGGAGGGGGCGCCGCCCTCCCCCTAGTCCAATTCGGACTAGGCCCACGGGGGGGGGGGGGGGGGGGGGGGTGGGGCGATGCGGCCAGCCCTTGGCAGCCCCCCCTCTCTCTATCTCCCCTATGCCCAATAAGGCCGATTACTTCTCCGGTGGTTCCGATAACCCTTCCGGCACTCTAATATTTATCCGCTGACCTCTGGAACTCATCCAGTGTCCGAATAACATCGTCTAATATAACATTCTTTATGTCTCGACCATTTCGAGACTCTTTGTCACGTCCGTGATCACATCCGGGACTCCGAACAACCTTCGGTACATCAAAACACATAAACTCATAATACCGATCATCATCGAACGTAAGCGTGCGGACCCTACGGGTTCGAGAACTATGTAGACATGACCGAGACTCATCTCCGGCCAATAACCAATAGCGGAACCTGGATGCTCATATTGGCTCCCACATATTCTACGAAGATCTTTATCGGTCAAACCGCATAACAACATACATTGTTCCCTTTGTCATCGGTATGTTACTTGCCCGAGATTCGATCGTCGATATCTCAATACCTAGTTCAATCTCGTTACCGGCAAGTCTCTTTACTCATTCTGTAGTGCATCGTCCCGCAACTAACTCATTAGCCACATTGCTTGCAAGGCTTATTGTGATGTGCATTACCGAGAGGGCCCAGAGATACCTCTTAGACAATCGGAGTGACAAATCCTAATCTCGATCTATGCCAACTCAACAAACACCATCGGAGACACCTGTAGAGCATCATTATAATCACCCAGTTACGTTGTGACGTTTCATAGCACACTAAGTGTTCCTCCGGTATTCGGGAGTTGCATAATCTCATAGTCATAGGAACATGTATAAGTGATGAAGAAAACAATAGCAGCAAACTAAACGATCATCGTGCTAAGCTAACGGATGGGTCATGTCAATCACATCATTCTCTAATGATGTGATCCCATTAATCAAATGACAACTCATGTCTATGGCCAGGAAACTTAACCATCTTTGCTTAACGAGCTAGTCAAGTAGAGGCATACTAGTGACACTCTGTTTGTCTATGTATTTACACATGTACTAACTTTCCGGTTAATACAATTCTAGCATGAATAATAAACATTTATCATGATATAAGGAAATATAAATAACAACTTTATTATTGCCTCTAGGGCATATTTCCTTCATATATAATCTGTAACATGCTCATAATATACTAAATTGATGATTTTAGGTGCCTCCTACTAGCTCTCTTTCCCCTCCCTGTTCTCTTTTCCGCCGACCTTGACTTATGGTTAATTCCACCCGTCATTTCACAGGTGAATCGGGGTCTGATTGCTCTTCGCCACGCCGTTCTCCCTTTCGTTCTTCATCACTGTGCAATGGAAGAGGTGGTTTTTGTTCACCTTTTTCTCAATGTTGTTACTGCTCCCCATCTTCGATGCTGCTGCTTATTAGGTTTGTTGTCTTGCATAGCGCAGGGGTGTGACGTACGGCGGCACAAACCAACATGGTAATAACCATCCTACTAGCTTACTCGACTGTACTCTTAATCCTTGTTTTACCATAAAGGTCTTTTGTCATAGACAAGCTGTACAAAAGGGATGCTCTAGGTCACTTCTACTAGACACTAGGAGGCTTCAGTTCTATCTACCGATTGCGACTTATCTAGAAACTATTTAGTTTTATCACCTTGGCTTGGATAACATGCTTTGACTTGCTTAGAGGATATCTGCTTATGTAGTTAGACTGGATGAGCTAGAAAGTTACAAATTGACTGTAGACACAAACATGTTATATTTCTATACATTGATAACTAGAGCATTAGTGTGCTCGCTTGATTTTTTTAAAGCGTGTTGATGACTAATATATAGTCTGTATGTTAGTTTTTTTATATAATTTAAGACACCGCTCTTTGCTTCTCTTGTAACATAGTTAACTTACTTTTGTTTACCATCGAAGCTAGCTAAACATAGCATGATCTTTTGACTCTACAAACAAATTTTCAAAGAGAGTACTTTGAATAGATTCCACTCGGCAGTTTAGATGGTTTCAGGAAGATATGCTCTAGGTTTATGTTTTTATCCAGACAGAGGTTATGCTAAGATGGTAATTTACCTTTCTTAGCAATAGCACCATGCCATGGTTAGTGCATATTGATTTGTATAGGAGTTCTGGTTACAGTTACACGCATACATAGTTATCCTCATTCTTCCCTTTTCCCAATCTTTTAAAATAGATCGAGCCGATCAAGGTAAGGCCGAGGGCACCGCCCAATATCTAACATCTTATTTTCTTTTATTCATATGCCATGTTTTGACTTCTGAGTTCAATTTGCAACTCTTGGTACTTCAAAGCTTATACCACACCTAACGAGAAATACTCGGGCATATGTTTTCTTATTCAGCTCAGCACCCATCCTCACAGAACCATCAATGGAATGAGTGAAGTGCCACTTCTTTAGAGAAGAAAGAAAGGAGAAGAATGGCGCTATTCCTTGATTCTCAAGTCCTCAAGAAATTACATGAAAGTGGTGAGTGACCTGGTCTTGACTGCCTTTTCTCTTCAGTGGTTTATGGTTTTCTTAAGTTTCTTTGTGTGGAGAAGAGTATGTCTATGTTAGACCTTATAGAAACATCTATGCACACATTTTTAATTGTAACTGATATTTAAAGATGAGTTTATCTAATGTTCTATTACCTCTGTTTCAAAATATAAGGCGTTGGGGGAGTTTAGTTTACACTCCCCCATTGACTTATATTTCGGTACGGAGGGAGTACATTCCAACCGCTCATGTGGAAGATGTTGTATGCTCAAGGAAGGGTGGGTTCATTCATTTGGTAATATATTTTGCAATAAAAGCACCTTATGGTATAGCTCCTAAAGTCGCGGGTCTTGATGAGGCAAGTAGGAGTAACGATCTTTGTTATGTATAGGACTTAAGACGGATGCTACATTATGTTAATGAAGCCTGTCTACTTGCCCATGCAGGTGAATGGTTATATTTTGAGATGTAGGATTGCTCCAGGAAGCACTATGCGCCCGAGTATCTGAAAGATGTGTAGTTTATATGTAAGTGAAACTGAATATGGCTTTCGTCCTGTAGACCTGCAAGCGCAAAACATGTCCTACAATGTACCCTGCTTCGGATATTATGATTTGAATGTGGTACATATTTGATTTGATGAATTGTTATACTCCTTTGGTCAACCCCCGTCGAAATTGAGAGGCATTATAGTTAAATAAGAATTCTACTCGCATGTGTAGCCACTAATGTGGTTCTTTGTTGCTTCTTTGCAGGCATTTGATTAACTCAAAGGCAACAGGAAGGCACGACGGCGATCAAGGTCCTTATGTACGCCGAGTACTATCTTTTGTCTACCAATACCGTATGAGAATAGATCATGACGAGACAACTAAGTCATGTACTATGTATTTACTGGTGGTGTCTATAAGGAGAACATATCCGTTCTATATCTGAATCTATGAACTATTATATTGATGATGTCGAGTTATGTCTACATAGCCTGCCTTCAAATGCTTATATAAGCTCAATGTATCATGTGTACCGTTCTTCTTTGACTTGGCACATCTACTCATTTTCACATAAATTTTCATGTGACTACCAATGTTATAAACCACAATTCTCTTTCTGAGGATGCTTATGTCTGAACTGTTCATCATCTTTGTCAATATATTCTATCCAATATGTTATCCACGTCTAAAAACTCATAATAAATTTTACGCACCTATCTAGAGCCAGGGTTCCGCCTCCTCCTCCTCCAACAAAGAAAGTTAGGGTTCGTGTCTTTCGCCGGCGCCGGCGCAGGTCCGCCTCGTCTCCGGTGGCCCTAGGGCCATGGAGGCGCGGTGGATCCTGGCAAGGGCCGGCTGGAGAGCTCCGTTTTTAGTCATTTTTTCAATCTTGTTAGGGTTTGTGTCCTACTCAGGAAGGCGAGACGGCGACGGCTCCCTGAAGATGGAATAAAGGTCTCTCCGCCTAGCCCCCGTTCCGGCGGTGCGTCTAGCATCGTTGGTGGGCGTGTGGAGGTGTGTCTCCGGCAGATCTATCTTTGGTGGATTTGCTCGGATCTCGTCGTTGTTCGTCTATGTTCGTGTGTCTTCGGTTTGGATCCTTCCGATCTACGTTATTTTTCATCAGCGGCGGTTGCTGTACTGGGGTGCTGGTCCTATGGGGCCTTAGCACGACGACTTCTGGACTGTCTACTACAACAAGTTGTGCTCGGCTCCGGCGATGGAGGTGTAGGGGAACGCAGCAGAAAACAAAAAATTCCGACCTACGCACCATCCCAGGACCACTATGGAGACTGCATACAAGGTTTGATCTTTTTCGTTACCGACTCGTAGCGCAGCGGGAAGTAGAGTCGATGACGATCGGCGGTGCAGATCCCCGCAGCTAGGATTTACAACCTCCCAACCGCGAGGATGTATACCCTCATCTGCTCCTCAGACAGCCCTCCGGGAGGACCTTCGAAACTCGAACGGTCACTCGGACAGCCCTTCGGGAGGACCTTCGAAACTCGGACGGTCACACGGACAGCCCTTCGGGAGGCACTCACGAACTAAGACCGAAACTACGATCTCTCTACAGAGTTGCACACATACGGTGTCATCTATCCGGCAGGGCTTCGCCGTCCAGAACTAGTTCCCACCAGAACCCAGACAGCCTTTTGGCTCTACGAAACTATTTCGCTGGGAGGGAGAGAGAAGCCAGATCATGCATGGCACTTGTATGTGAGAAGGGATCATCCTTTAGGCAGCCCCCTCCACCCCTATTTATAGGCCAAGCCCAAGGGTGGCTTCTCCAAGAAGCCAAGGGGGGAAATACCAAAAAGGCCCTCAAGGTGGCTTCTCCAAGAAGCCAAGCAAAAAGGACTTTCACTATTCATGATGACATTTTTCAGCGTCCGTTCGAACTGAAAATATTTATGTGGGCTCAGAACATTTCCAGTACCCACTAAAATAATTTTCAACGCGTTCCGAAACAATTTCGGTTTAGTGATTTTCATCTGCGAAAAGCAAACAAGAATGTGTTTTCACTATTCATGAAGACAATTTTTCGCGTCCACTAAATCCGAAAATATTTCTGTGGGTCTTAGAATAATTCCAGTACCCACTAAAATGATTTTGGATTTGTTCTGAAACAATTTCAGATTAGTGAATTTCATTTGCGAAAAACAGCCAAAGCGGTACCGGCAGCTCCGAAACATTTCTGGTTTTTATTTCTAAAAATTCCAAAAAGTTTCCAGAATGATTCTGGCACCCTCCAAAAATTATCAGGCATGTGCCGAAACTATTTTGACTTAATGGCATACCCCGAAACAACTTTTTCGGTTTCACCAATACTCATCCGGTGACCTCTCTCTGCGGTACGATCCCGCTGTCCGAAACTTTTTCGGTGATTTTCTCTCAGACTCCCTGTCTAGTATTCAGCAGATAGATGACCCTTAAGCGTGTGACCCTATAGGTTTGGTGAAGTATAGACATGACCTGGAACCCCTTCCGATCAATGATCAACATCGGAGCCGTGGACACCCATATTGACCCCTATACCCACACGAATGAATATTCGAGTGAACCTCCAGTTGAGGTGAGCTATTCCTGTTGCTTCACGATATATCACAAACACCTGAGGTGAGATTTATTGCATCCCCGTGCGCCAACACTTTGTCCACTATGCAAGTTACCTCGTTACCGGTTTTGTTCTCTTTTCTCGTTTCGTGTTCCGGCATCCCCGTGATCAAATCACAAAGTATCTGGCCAGACGATGATGGACACCGTAACACCGAGTGGGCCCGAGTATATCTCTCCATCGTCGGAGGAGCAAATCCCAATCTCGAGCTATCAAGTTACTTAACATACTTTCCCATGAACCCGTAAGCCGCCGTAATAGCCATCCAGTTACGAATGACGTTTAACAAACCCCAAAGTTCATGAAGCAAGCATGAAGAAACTCGATACTCTCATGGTCTAAGGAATTATGCAAACATTAACTATCTCTGTGTTATAAACCATTAACTTGTGACGAATGAATCTCTTAGCATAACATCAATCTGGGTCGATTCAACACAAATGTTCTCTTAACATTGTGCCCTCAAAATTGCTGGCATAGACATGCCCATGATCAGGAAAACAGAACCATCATGCAACACTTGAGCTAGTCTTAGAGGCCAGACTAGGAATACTTCTTGCCGTTTATTATTCCACACGTGCATATGAGTCTTCCTCCAAGCCTCGTGGATATTGCAGACTCGAGAATCATTGCAGTTATAGCATGGAACATAAACATAATTATGAACTCGGAGAGAAATAATATCATTTATTATTCCCTCTAGGGCATATCTCCTACAGGAGGGGCGATGACGGCGGCGCGCCTTCGGCTCGCTTCGGTGCTTGTAGTCGTCGCTAGGTGGTCTACGGATATGGATGTAATTTTTATTTCTGGTGTTCGTTGTACTGCCATGATTGAAGATGAATAGATTGGAAGTTTTTTCCGAAAAAAACTCATATTAAATTTTATATCTTATTTATAGATAATGATTTGGTGTATGGCACTGTACTGAACCAATATCATTGCTATTTTTTTATATTTGCGATGCTCTTATGACTATATTACCAGATTGGATATGACCGTACCCGATAGCGGCACCGCTGCCGGGTGCGGCAAGCCGCACTTCCTACCTAGTAGCAAATTAACACACCTCTGTAGCGTACGTACGTAAGCTAATTAGCTAGCGAGTTTCTTCCAGAGGCAAACACACGACTCACTCGAGTGCACCATGCATCGAGGGACTGCGCCTCGTCCGTACATACTACTCCAGTACGTACAGTATATCCAATGGAGGACTCCAACTGGGACAAAAAATACGGCGGCTGCAGCAGAGAACGGACGGGAGTACCACACTGCCCTCGCGTGATCTCCGTAACAACTCCGGCGTTTTAGTTACGTGTTCCCAAAGGTATCGGTTTAAACAACAGATAAATACACGTTGTTAGGGATATACGTATTTACGTACATCTTGTCTTCGCTTGGGAATAAATATATGTATATCGAAGGAACCCTAGGACGCAGCGCAGGCTACCTCTTCTGTTTTTCAACGATCGCATCTCATCTCATCATCGACGCCCCTGCCTAGCAAAAGCAAAAGAAGGAGGCACGTCGATGGCCGACGTCGAGAATCCTGCAGGTCCCAACAAGGGCGATGACGAGTTCGTGGTGGCGGAGCCGAGCGAGTGCATCGGGTTCGGGAATCCTGTTCCCAAGAAGGACGGCCACGGCCTCGTGGTGATGGTGGCGGAGCGGAGCAAGTTCGTCCGGATCGCGGCCATGTGCATGGCGCTCTTCTTTGGATTGGCGTTACTATTCATCTCGATCCTCCTGCTCATACTCTTCGATAACGCCTATCCTGGGACCAAGCTCGCCGTCGTTGCGTTTGTCGCGGGGATCATAGGCATGGCTGTTGCCTGGACTTGGTTATCGCTCGTCTACCGTATCCTTGACGTCGAAGATGCACAGGGACGTGGAAGACTCATAGATAGGTTCGTCCAATTTCACGTCGATTTTTTTAAGCTGATAGTTTGCTGATCGATCCAAAGTTCGTACGTGGTCGATCAGAACATCTATGTGTGCGAGTTCCTTCCAGATTTCATTTAGTATCATTCCTTAACTGTGTCGAATTCATACGTCACCAATACCAAAACACTTATTTTGGACCGAAGTTTTATTTTGCTACCCTTTTTATTTATTTTGTTGATGTGATATCTTCTGCTTTGGTCGATTCCATCACGTTGCATGTACTGTATCCACCTTTTTTTTTTTGCGAAAGATGTACCGTACGCCGTGGTACATGTCAATTTTCTAAGGCGGTTGCTAGGAATCAACCGCATCCGCCTAGCCAGCCCTCTGATCTGGTGCTGTGGTCGTTCTATCCTCGTCTGAGGCAGCTTCCTTTCTCCCCTAGTCTCGAATCCACCGCTCCCAAGCATAGACAACAACACGACGCCCGGACACTGCACGACGAGGAATGACGCCTTGCAGCACGACGCCCTGTCATTGCACCGGCCCGACGGACTTGCAGCAGCACGACACCTCGACGAGCGCAGCGCCGGTGAGGTGTGACGACACCGGCTACTGTTCATTTCATCAGTTGCTACGCAGCAGGATTGATTACGGCAAAACAAGCCAGAGGGTGACGCTGGCCACCCCCGCTGTTGCCGGTGTGCCTCCATGGGTGCCACTTTCCAGCTTTGCCGCCGTTGCATTAAAGCATGTGTCGCCGGCGAGATCTATGAGTTGAAGTACCACGCTCGTTGCTTTGCAGCGCCCACGGGCGACGGCATCCTGCGGTTGCAGTGCGGGCTATCGAGTGATGCTGCGTTGCAGCATCTGCAGTCATTGCCGAGATCTTCAGGTTGCAACCCTGCGGTCACCACCACGAATGATGCTACATTGTAGCTCCAGCGACGCGGGATCCGGCTCGAAGCAGCACGCATGTTGCATTGCAGCTTCGGCGACCTTCCAGCATGACCTTCTGCTTGATCTTGCTTGACCTTTGAGGCTTTCCTTCACTTATGTTGCGATCTCCTTGGCGAATGAGTCTAACATGTCCATTTGGACAAGGTAGTGATCTAGCGTGTAGAGGGAGGAAGGATCGATGATACTTGCTTCAGCTTCACCATCAGAACCATCAACTTGTTGACTGCTATCCATGTTGCAGAACAGGGGAGAAATGGTGCACTGTGAAGGAGTGAGGAAAAGAGAAGCGTAGGCCTGCATAGGCATGTATATATAGCACAATTGAAACGATTCATGTGTAAATTAGAATCTGAAACGATTGAGCTTCACTCAATGATAAAAAAAAGGTAACCGCGGGAGACACCAAACCTTGAAACCTTCTTCTATGTGTTGGAAATTGAGATTTGCTTTGTGATGTGTTGCTCTATTGCGTGATGTAGAATGAAAATTAGAACCCATGCAATGGAAAACTTCATCTATTTGTATGACCAGTGTGCCAAACTTGCTGGACAGCAAGTATATATGTCATTTTCTCAATTATAGGTGCTTATAGTTGTCTGAAATTTGAATAGTAGACTACTATGAATATACTTGTTTTTCAGTAATTTTTTCAGTTTTTTCTGGGCAATTTAAATTTTTGCCCAAAATATGAACAAATCTGGACAAAAAATTGAAATCTCATTTTCTCTTTGATACTTGTTTAGAATCGGTTGAATTTTGAATAGTAGACTACTATAAATATACTTGATTTTCTGTAAATTTTTCAGAAATTTTTAGGGTGGTTCAATTTTTTGCCGAAAATATGAACAAATCTGGACAGGAATTTGAAATCTCATTTTCTCTTGGATAATCATACTGAATTGGTTGAAATTTGAACGGTAGAGTACTATGAATATACTTATTTTGTAATTTTCTAGATTTTGCTGGGCAGTTCAAAATTTCGCCCAAAATATAAACAAATCTGGACAGAAATTTGAAATTTTGATTTCTCTTTTATCCTTGCCCGGGATTGTCTGAAATTTAAAAGGTAGACTACTATGAATATACTTGATTTCTATAATTTTCCAAATTTTTCTGGGCATGTTGGCTTTTGATTTTTTTTTTGCATTCAAACAAAGATGCATGTGCTAATATATTTGGTTTTTCGTTTTAGGGTATTTTGGTCTTTTCCACCCTCTTATTTCGGTAGTACAGTAAGGATACATCATTAAGTTAAGTGTGGGGCACTTTTATCCAGATGCATAACAAAGATGGGGCATTTTATCAATTGCAATGTAATGTCATCTCTAACACTGAGCCGCAAACTGGACACCGCATACGTCTGCGGACACGGATGCGAGAGCCAACAATCCAAAGCTATCTGCATACATTTCAAACCGCCTTTCAACAGTCCGGACGAAATTCATCAAACATGACATAATTCATTCAAGCTCGGATAGAAAATGGCATAAATCATCCATACATAGCTTGCAAATAATTCCCGTACAATACATAGTTGAAATTCAACGAGAAATAGTTTAAATTCAACAAGTTTTTCATAGATGGATCATGTTGTCCCACACATACTGCCCCTTGAGTTTCATCCAACAATGTATGTGCGTGGATGGATCATGTTGTCCCACACATACTGCCCCTTGAGGTTCATCCAACAAGGCTACACAACATGTAGAACAACATTGAGTGAATGAACGAATTAATCAACAAGTTGAGCAAGAAGAAGCAAAACTTACAATCTCTATGATTGCCGCGTGCAATGGCGACATTGCCTTCAGCCGAGCAACCACGCCACAAAACTTCATGGCAAAGTTCTGGATGGTGTACCATCAATATGCAAAGACTTCATGTTGCGTTAATGAATGTTGTGCAGGTCGTGGTGCAGTGTGCTTTCACGCATGAAATGAACCATGCACGTGCTACCAAAAGAGCCCCTATCTGCTCCTGCCTACGAAGTCCGTTGATACGGCCAACCACACATCACACAAAAACTCATCCTACATGGTCGAGTACCCCGCCATCCTTCTTACTATAAAAAAACCCGACATGGAGTTGAAAATAAGCTCAATGGAATTTGACCGAACACCTGCCGGCACGTGGTGTCCACCATGGACGTCATCGACATGGGCGAAGGGTACCTGGTTGCGGACAGATCCTGGGTGGACGATGTCGTAGTACAAGGCGACCAGGCGTGTGGGTGGTGGTTGCGGACGTGCAACAACACCTGGGCTGCGTCCGAAGTGGTACATCGGCGACGGCGGAGAAAGGGTGCGCAGATGCTAAGCAAGTGGGAGCAGGGCGGAGTGGAAGAGAATAGGACCAAGAGGAGGATTTGAGTGGGGCCGGAGTGCCGGAGTCCTACATGGCGGCGGTCTGAACTCCTTTAAATCCCCCAAGTTTCCATTCAATTTGCAAGAAAAAGCACGTCGGGACCAATCGAGGGACCACAAAACACGTATGCGTTGGATAGCAAAACACATCCGGACCGCACGGTCTGGACGGTTGCGTAGGAGATGCACCGAGCATTTTGGCCGGAGCATAGCAAAAGCAAATGATCTATTAGAAATGCTACAGAGCTCCCACTCACTTTCTTGTAAATACAGGCTTCTCCAAAAGTCTGTATAAAACCATATGCTTTGATCACACTATCAAAACATTTATTCCAACTCTAAGATGCTTGCACCAGTCCATAAATGGATCGCTGGAGCTTGCACACTTTGTTAGCATCCTTTGCATCGATAAAACCTTCTTGTTGCATCATATACAACTCTTCTTCCAGAAATCCATTCAGGAATGCAATTTTTTACATCCATTTGCCAAATTTCCATAATCATAAAATGCGGCAATTGCTAACATGATTCGGAAGGACTTAAGCATCTCTACGGGTGAGAAGGTCTCATCGTAGTCACTCCTTGAACTTGTCGAAAACTTTTCGCAACAAGTCGAGCTTTGTAGACAATAACATTACCGTCGGCGTCAGTCTTCTTATTGAAGATCCGTTTATTCTCTATGGCTTGCTGATCATCGGGCAAGTCAACCAAAGTCCACACTTTGTTCTCATACATGGATCCCATCTCAGGTTTCATGGCCTCAAGCCATTTCGCGGAATCTGGGCTCATCATCGCTTCCTCAAAGTTCGTAGGTTTGTCATGGTCAAGTAACATGACCTCCAGAACAGGATTACCGTACCACTCTGGTGCGGATCTTACTCTGGGTGAGCTATGAGGTTCGGTAGTAACTTGATGTGAAGTTATATAATCATCATCATTAGCTTCCTCGCTAATTAGTGTAGGATTCACAGGAACTGATTTCTGTGATGAACTACTTTCCAATAAGGGAGTAGGTACAGTTACCCCATCAAGTTCTACTTTCCTCCCACTCACTTCTTTCGAGGGAAACTCCTTCTCTAGAAAGGATCCATTCTTAGCAAAGAATATCTTGCCTTCGGATATGTGATAGAAGGTGTACCCAACAGTCTATTTTGGGTATCCTATGAAGACACATTTCTCCGATTTGGGTTCGAGCTTATCAGGTTGAAGCTTTTTCACATAAGCATCGCAGCCCCAAACTTTAAGAAATGAAAACTTGGGTTTTTGCCAAACCACACTTCATAAGGTGTCGTCTCAACGGATTTAGATGGTGCCCTATTTAACGTGAATGCAGCCGTCTCTAAAGCATAACCCCAAAACGATAGCGGTAAATCAGTAAGAGACACCATAGATCGCACCATATCTAATAAAGTGCGTTTACAACGTTCGGACACACCATTACACTGTGGTGTTCCGGATGACGTGAGTTGCGAAACTATTCTGCATTGTTTCAAATGAAGACCAAACTCGTAACTCAAATATTCTCCTCCACGATCAGATCGCAGAAACTTTATTTTCTTGTTACGATGATTTTCCACTTCACTCTGAAACTCTTTGAACTTTTCAAATGTTTCAGACTTATGTTTCATCAAGTAGATATACCCATATCTGCTTAAATCATCTGTGAAGGTCAGAAAATAACGATACCCGTCGCGAGCCTCAATATTCATCGGACCGCATACATCAGTATGTATTATTTCCAAAAAATCTGTTGCTCGCTCCATTGTTCCGGAGATCGGAGTTTTAGTCAACTTGCCCATGAGGCATGGTTCGCAAGTACCAAGTGATTCATAATCAAGTGATTCCAAAAGTCCATCAGTATGGAGTTTCTTCATGCGCTTTACACCAATATGACCCAAACGGCAGTGCCACAAATAAGTTGCACTATCATTATCAACTCCGCATCTTTTGGCTTCAATATTAAGAATATGTGTATCACTACTATCGAGATTCAACAAAAATAGACCACTCTTCAAGGGTGCATGACCATAAAAGATATTACTCATATAAACTGAACAACCATTATTCTCAGATTTAAATGAAAAACCGTCTCGCATCAAATAAGATCCAGATATAATGTTCATGCTTAACACTGGCACCAAATAACAATTATTCAGGTCTAAAACTAATCCCGAAGGTAGATCTAGAGGTAGCGTGCCGACGGCGACCACATCGACTTTGGAACCATTTCCCACGCGCATCGTCACCTCGTCCTTAGCCAATCTTCACTTAATCCGTAGTCCCTGTTTCGAGTTGCAAATATTAGCAACAGAACCAGTATCAAATACCCAGGCACTACTGTGAGCATTAGTAAGGTACACATCAATAACATGTATATCACATATACCTTTGTTCACTTTGCCATCCTTCTTATCCGCCAAATACTTGAGGCAGTTCCACTTCTAGAGACCAGTCCCTTTGCAGTAAAAGCACCCAGTCTCAGGCTTAGGTCCAGACTTGGGCTTCTTCACTTGAGCAGCAACTTGCTTGCCGTTCTTCTTGAAGTTCCCCTTCTTCACTTTACCCCTTTTCTTGAAACTGGTGGTCTTGTGGACCATCAACACTTGATGCTCCTTCTTGATTTCTACCTCTGCAGCCTTTAGCATCGCGAAGAGCTTGGGAATTGTCTTATCCATCCCTTGCATATTATAGTTCATCACGAAGCTTTTGTAGCTTGGTGGCAGTGATTGAAGAACTCTGTCAATGACACTATCAACTGGAAGATTAACTCCCAGCTGAGTCAAGTGATTATGATACCCAGACATTTTGAATATATGTTCACTGACAGAACTATTCTCCTCCATTTTACAGTTATAGAACTTATTGGAGACTTCATATCTCTCGATCCGGGCATTTGCTTGAAATATTAACGTGAACTCTTGGAACATCTGATATGCTCCATGACGTTCAAAACGTAATTGAAGTCCCGGTTCTAAGCCGTAAAGCATGGCACACTGAACTATCGAGTAGTCATCAGCTTTGCTCTGCCAGGTGTTCACAACGTCCGGTGTTGCTCCTGCAGCGGGTCTTGCACCTAGCGGTTCTTCCAAGATGTAATTCTTCTGTGCAACAATGAGGATAATCCTCAAGTTACAGACCCAGTCTGTGTAGTTGCTACCATCGTCTTTCAACTTAGCTTTCTCTAGGAACGCATTAAAATTCAAAGGAACACTAGCACGGGCCATTGATCTACAACAACATAGATATGCAAATACTATCAGGTACTAAGTTCATGATAAATTAAAGTTCAATTAATCATATTACTTAAGAACTCCCACTTAGATAGACATCCCTCTAATCATCTAAGTGATCACGTGATCCAAATCAACTAAACCATGTCCGATCATCACGTGAGATGGAGTAGTTTTCAATGGTGAACATCACTATGTTGATCATAACTACTATATGATTCACGCTCGACCTTTCGGTCTCAGTGTTCCGAGGCCATATCTGCATATGCTAGGCTCGTCAAGTTTAACCCGAGTATTCTGCGTGTGCAAAACTGGCTTGCACCCGTTGTATGTGAACGTAGAGCTTATCACACCCAATCATCACGTGGTGTCTCGGCACGACGAACTGTCGCAACGGTGCATACTCAGGGAGAACACTTATACCTTGAAATTTAGTGAGAGATCATCTTATAATGCTACCGCCGAACTAAGAAAAATTAGATGCATAAAGGATAAACATCATATGCAATCAATATAAGTGATATGATATGGCCATCATCATCTTGTGCCTTTGATCTCCATCTCCAAAGCACCGTCATGATCACCATCTTCACCGGCTTGAAACCTCGATCTCCATCAAATTGCTATCACGACTATCGCTACCGCTTAGTGATAAAGTAAAGCAACTACATGGCTATTGCATTGCATACAATAAAGTGACGACCATATGGCTCCTGCCAGTTGTCGATAACTCTGTTACAAAAAATGATCATCTCATACAATAATTTATATCATCACGTCTTGACCATATCACATCACAACATGCCCTCCAAAAACTAGTTAGACATCCTCTACTTTGTTGTTGCAAGTTTTACGTGGCTGCTATGGGCTTAGCAAGAACCATTCTTACCTACGCATCAAAACCACAACGATTTTTTGTCAAGTGTGTTGTTTTAACCTTCAACAAGGACGGGCGTAGTCACCCTCGATTCAACTAAAGTTGGAGAAACACACCCCACTTGCCACCTATGTGTGACGCACGTCGGTAGAACCAGTCTCGCGTAAGCGTACGCGTAATGTCGGTCTGAGCCGCTTCATCCAACAATACCGCCGAATCAAAGTATGACATGCTGGTAAGCAGTATGACTATTATCGCCCATAACTCTTTGTGTTCTACTCGTGCATATAACATCTACGCATAGACCTGGCTCTGATACCACTGTTGGGGAACACGGTATTTGAAATTTTTTCCTACAATCACGCAAGATCTATCTAGGAGAAGCATAGCAACGAGCGGGGAGTGTGTCCACGTACCCTCGTAGACCGAAAGCGGAAGCGTTATGTAACGCGATTAATGTAGTCGAACGTCTTCGCGATCCAACCGATCAAGTACCGAACGCACGGCACCTCCGCGATCTGCACACGTTCAGCTCGGTGACGTCCCTCGTACTCTTGATCCAGCTGAGGCCGAGGGAGAGTTTCGTCAGCACGACGGCATGGTGACGGCTTCACCTAAGCACTACAACGATGTGACCGAGGTGGAAATCTGTGGAGGAGGCACCGCACACGGCTAAAACAACTGTTAACTTGTGTGTTCTAGGGTGCCCCCTGCCCCGTATATAAAGGAGCAAGGGGGAGGCTGGCCGGCCCTATAGGGCACGCCCCAAGGGGGGCAATCCTACTCCTAGTAGGAGTTGGATTCCCCCTTTCCTAGTCCTACTAGGAGAAGAAGGAAGGAGAGGGGAAAGAGAAGGAAGGAGGGGGCGCCGCCCTCCCCCTAGTCCAATTCGGACTAGGCCCACGGGGGGGGGCGATGCGGCCAACCCTTGGCAGCCCCCCCTTGGCAGCCCCCCCTCTCTCTATCTCCCCTATGCCCAATAAGGCCCATTACTTCTCCGGTGGTTCCGATAACCCTTCCGGCACTCTGATATTTATCCGGTGACCTCTGGAACTCATCCAATGTCCGAATAACATCGTCTAATATATCATTCTTTATGTCTCGACCATTTCGAGACTCCTCGTCACGTCCGTGATCACATCCGGGACTCCGAACAACCTTCGGTACATCAAAACACATAAACTCATAATACCGATCATCATTGAACGTAAGCGTGCGGACCCTACGGGTTCGAGAACTATGTAGACATGACCGAGACTCATCTCCGGTCAATAACCAATAGCGGAACCTGGATGCTCATATTGGCTCCCACATATTCTACGAAGATCTTTATCGGTCAAACCGCATAACAACATACATTGTTCCCTTTGTCATCGGTATGTTACTTGCCCGAGATTCGATCGTCGATATCTCAATACCTAGTTCAATCTCGTTACCGGCAAGTCTCTTTACTCGTTCCGTAGTGCATCATCCCGCAACTAACTCATTAGCCACATTGCTTGCAAGGCTTATTGTGATGTGCATTACCGAGAGGGCCCGGAGATACCTCTTAGACAATCGGAGTGACAAATCCTAATCTCGATCTATGCCAACTCAACAAACACCATCGGAGACACCTGTAGAGCATCTTTATAATCACCCAGTTACGTTGTGACATTTCATAGCACACTAAGTGTTCCTCCGGTATTCGGGAGTTGCATAATCTCATAGTCATAGGAACATGTATAAGTGATGAAGAAAACAATAGCAGCAAACTAAACGATCATCGTGCTAAGCTAACGGATGGGTCATGTCAATCACATCATTCTCTAATGATGTGATCCCGTTAATCAAATGACAACTCATGTCTATGGCCAGGAAACATAACCATCTTTGCTTAACGAGCTAGTCAAGTAGAGGCATACTAGTGACACTCTATTTGTCTATGTATTCACACATGTACTAAGTTTCCGGTTAATATAATTCTAGCATGAATACTAAACATTTATCATGATATGAGGAAATATAAATAACAACTTTATTATTGCCTCTAGGGCATATTTCCTTCATATATAATCTGCAACATGCTCATAATATACTAAATTGATGATTTTAGGTGCCTCCTACTAGCTCTCTTTCCCCTCCCTGTTCTCTTTGCCGCCGACCTTGACTTATGGTTAATTCCGCCCGTCATTTCACAGGTGAATCGGGGTCTGATTGCTCTTCGCCACGCCGTTCTCCCTTCTGTTCTTCATCACTGTGCAATGGAAGAGGTGGTTTTTGTTCACCTTTTTCTCAATGTTGTTACTGCTCCCCATCTTCGATGCTGCTGCTTATTAGGTTTGTTGTCTTGCATAGCGCAGGGGTGTGACGTACGGCGGCACAAACCAACATGGTAATAACCATCCCACTAGCTTACTCGACTGTACTCTTAATCCTTGTTTTACCATAAAGGTCTTTTAGTCATAGACAAGCTTTACAAAAAGGATGCTCTAGGTCACTTCTACTAGACACTAGGAGGCTTCAGTTCTATCTACCGATTGCGACTTATCTAGAAACTATTTAGTTTTATCACCTTGGCTTGGATAACATGCTTTTACTTGCTTAGAGGATATCTGCTTATGTAGTTAGACTGGATGAGCTAGAAGGTTACAAATTGACTGTAGACACAAACATGTTATATTTCTATACATTGATAACTAGAGCATTAGTGTGCTCGCTTGATTTTTTTAAAGCGTGTTGATGACTAATATATAGTCTGTATGTTAGTTTTTTATATAATTTAAGACACTGCTCTTTGCTTCTGTTGTAACGTAGTTAACTTACTTTTGTTTACCATTGAAGCTAGCTAAACATAGCATGATCTTTTGACTCTACAAACAAATTTTCAAAGAGAGTACTTTGAATAGATTCCACTCGGCAGTTTAGATGGTTTCAGGAAGATATGATCTAGGTTTATGTTTTTATCCAGACAGAGGTTATGCTAAGATGGTAATTTACCTTTCTTAGCAATAGCACCATGCCATGGTTAGTGCATATTGATTTGTATAGGAGTTCTGGTTACAGTTACATGCATACATAGTTATCCTCATTCTTCCCTTTTCCCAATCTTTTAAAATAGATCGAGGCGATCAGGGTAAGGCCGAAGGCACCGCCCAATATCTAACATCTTATTTTCTTTTATTCATATGCCATGTTTTGACTTCTGAGTTCAATTTGCAACTCTTGGTACTTCAAAGCTTATACCACACCTAACGAGAAATACTCGGGCATATGTTTTCTTATTCAGCTCAGCACCCATCCTCACAGAACCATCAATGGAATGAGTGAAGTGCCACTTCTTTAGAGAAGAAAGAAAGGAGAAGAATGGCGCTATTCCTTGATTCTCAAGTCCTCAAGAAATTACATGAAAGTGGTGAGTGACCTGGTCTTGACTGCCTTTTCTCTTCAGTGGTTTACGGTTTTCTTAAGTTTCTTTGCGTGGAGAAGAGTATGTCTATGTTAGACCTTATAGAAACATCTATGCACACATTTTTAATTGTAACTGATATTTAAAGATGAGTTTATCTAAGGTTCTATTACCTCTGTTTCAAAATATAAGGCGTTGGGGGAGTTCAGTTTACACTCCCCCAATGACTTATATTTCGGTACGGAGGGAGTACATTCCAACCGCTCATGTGGAAGATGTTGTATGCTCAAGGAAGGGTGGGTTCGTTCATTTGGTAATATATTTTGCAATAAAAGCACCTTATGGTATAGCTCCTAAAGTCGCGGGTCTTGATGAGGCAAGTAGGAATAACGATCTTTGTTATGTATAGGACTTAAGACGGATGCTACATTCTGTTAATGAAGCCTGTCTACTTGCCCATGCAGGTGAATGGTTATATTTTGAGATGTAGGATTGCTCCAGGAAGCACTATGCGCCCGAGTATCTGAAAGATGTGTAGTTTATATGTAAGTGAAACTGAATATGGCTTTCGTCCTGTAGACCTGCAAGCGCAAAACATGTCCTACAATGTACCCTGCTTCGGATATTATGATTTGAATGTGGTACATATTTGATTTGATGAATTGTTATACTCCTTTGGTCAACCCCCGTCGAAATTGAGAGGCATTATAGTTAAATAAGAATTCTACTCGCTTGTGTAGCCACTAATGTGGTTCTTTGTTGCTTCTTTGCAGGCATTTGATTAGCTCAAAGGCAACAGGAAGGCACGACGGCGATCAAGGTCCTTATGTACGCCGAGTACTATCTTTTGTCTACCAATACCGTATGTGAATAGATCATGACGAGACAACTAAGTCATGTACTATGTATTTACTGGTGGTGTCTATAAGGAGAACATATCCGTTCTATATCTGAATCTATGAACTATTATATTGATGATGTCGAGTTATGTCTACATAGCCTGCCTTCAAATGCTTATTTAAGCTCAATGTATCATGTGTACTGTTCTTCTTTGACTTGGCACATCTACTCATTTTCACATAAATTTTCATGTGACTACCAATGTTATAAACCACAATTCTCTTTCTGAGGATGCTTATGTCTGAACTGTTCATCATCTTTGTCAATATATTCTATCCAATATGTTATCCACGTCTAAAAACTCATATTAAATTTTACGCACCTATCTAGAGCCAGGGTTCTGCCTCCTCCTCCTCCAACAAAGAAAGTTAGGGTTCGTGTCTTTCGCCGGCGCCGGCGCAGGTCCGCCTCGTCTCCGGTGGCCCTAGGGCCATGGAGGCGCAGTGGATCCTGGCAAGGGCCGGCGGGAGAGCTCCGTTTTTAGTCATTTTTTCAATCTTGTTAGGGTTTGTATCCTACTCAGGAAGGCGAGACGGCGACGGCTCCCTGAAGAAGGAATAAAGGTCTCTCCGCCTAGCCCCCGTTCCGGCGGTGCGTCTAGCATCGTTGTTGGGCATGTGGAGGTGTGTCTCCGGCAGATCTATCTTTGGTGGATTTGCTCGGATCTCGTCGTTGTTCGTCTACGTTCGTGTGTCTTCGGTTTGGATCCTTCCGATCTACGTTATTTTTCATCAGCGGCGGTTGCTGTACTGGGGTGCTGGTCCTATGGGGCCTTAGCACGACAACTTCCGGACTGTCTACTACAACAAGTTGTGCTCGGCTCCGGCGATGGAGGGGCGATGACGGCGGCGCGCCTTGGGCTCGCTTCGGTGCTTGTAGTCGTCGCTAGGTGGTCTACGGATATGGATGTAATTTTTATTTCTGGTGTTCGTTGTACTGCCATGATTGAAGATGAATAGATTGGAAGTTTTTTCCGAAAAAAACTCATATTAAATTTTATATCTTATTTATAGATAATGATTTGGTGTATGGCACTGTACTGAACCAATAACATTGCTATTTTTTTATATTTGCGATGCTCCTATGACTATATTACCAGATTGGATATGACCTGGTAGCGGCACCGCTGCCGGGTGCGGCAAGCCGCACTTCCTACCTAGTAGCAAATTAACACACCTCTGTAGCGTACGTACGTAAGCTAATTAGCTAGCGAGTTTCTTCCAGAGGCAAACACAAGACTCACTCGAGTGCACCATGCATCGAGGGACTGCGCCTCGTCTGTACATACTACTCCAGTACGTACAGTATATCCAATGGAGGACTCCAACTGGGACAAAAAATTCGGCGGCTGCAGCAGAGAACGGACGGGAGTACCACACTGCCCTCGCGTGATCTCCGTAACAACTCCGGCGTTTTAGTTACGTGTTCCCAAAGGTATCGGTTTAAACAACAGATAAATACACGTTGTTAGGGATATACGTATTTACGTACATCTTGTCTTCGCTTGGGAATAAATATATGTATATCGAAGGAACCCTAGGACGCAGCGCAGGCTACCTCTTCTGTTTTTCAACGATCGCATCTCATCTCATCATCGACGCCCCTGCCTAGCAAAAGCAAAAGAAGGAGGTACGTCGATGGCCGACGTCGAGAATCCTGCAGGTCCCAACAAGGGCGATGACGAGTTCGTGGTGGCGGAGCCGAGCGAGTGCATCGGGTTCGGGAATCCTGTTCCCAAGAAGGACGGCCACGGCCTCGTGGTTTTGGTGGCGGAGCGGAGCAAGTTCGTCCGGATCGCGGCCATGTGCATGGCGCTCTTCTTTGGATTGGCGTTACTATTCATCTCGATCCTCCTGCTCATACTCTTCGATAACGCCTATCCTGGGACCAAGCTCGCCGTCGTTGCGTTTGTCGCGGGGATCATAGGCATGGCTGTTGCCTGGACTTGGTTATCGCTCGTCTACCGTATCCTTGACGTCGAAGATGCACAGGGACGTGGAAGACTCATAGATAGGTTCGTCCAATTTCACGTCGATATTTTTAAAGCTGATAGTTTGCTGATCGATCCAAAGTTCGTACGTGGTCGATCAGAACATCTATGTGTGCGAGTTCCTTCCAGATTTCATTTAGTATCATTCCTTAACTGTGTCGAATTCATACGTCACCAATACCAAAACACTTATTTTGGACCGGAGATTTATTTTGCTACCCTTTTTATTTATTTTGTTGATGTGATATCTTCTGCTTTGGTCGATTCCATCACGTTGCAGGTACTGTATCCATCTTTTTTTTGCGAAAGCTGTACCGTACGCCGTGGTACATGTCAATTTTCTAAGGCGGTTGCTAGGAATCAACCGCATCCGCCTAGCCAGCCCTCTGATCTGGTGCTGTGGTCGTTCTATCCTCGTCTGAGGCAGCTTCCTTCCTCCCCTAGTCTCGAATCCACCGCTCCCAAGCATAGACAACAACACGACGCCCGGACACTGCACGACGAGGAATGACGCCTTGCAGCACGACGCCCTGTCGTTGCACCGGCCCGACGGACTTGCAGCAGCACGACACCTCGACGAGCGCAGCGCCGGTGAGGTGCGACGACACCGGCTACTGTTCATTTCATCAGTTGCTACGCAGCAGGATTGATTACGGCAAAACAAACCAGAGGGTGACGCTGGCCACCCCCGCTGTTGCCGGTGTGCCTCCATGGGTGCTACTTTCCAGCTTTGCCGCCGTTGCATTAAAACATGTGTCGCCGGCGAGATCTATGAGTTGAAGTACCACGCTCGTTGCTTTGCAGCGCCCACGGGCGACGGCATCCTGCGGTTGCAGTGCAGGCTATCGAGTGATGCTGCGTTGCAGCATCTGCAGTCATTGGCGATATCTTCAGGTTGCAACCCTGCGGTCACCACCACGAATGATGCTACATTGTAGCTCCAGCGGCGCGGGATCCGGCTCGAAGCAGCACGCGTGTTGTATTGCAGCTTCAGCGACCTTCCAGCATGACCTTCTGCTTGATCTTGCTTGACCTTTGAGGCTTTCCTTCACTTATGTTGCGATCTCCTTGGCGAATGAGTCTAACATGTCCATTTGGACAAGGTAGTGATCTAGCGTGTAGAGGAAGGATCGATGGTACTTGCTTCAGTTTCACCATCAGAACCATCAACTTGTTGACTGCTATCCATGTTGCAGAACAGGGGAGAAATGGTGCACTGTGAAGGAGTGAGGAAAAGAGAAGCGTAGGCCTGCATAGGCATGTATATATAGCACAATTGAAACGATTCATGTGTAAATTAGAATCTGAAACGATTGAGCTTCACTCAATGATAAAAAAAAGGTAACCGCGGGAGACACCAAACCTTGAAACCTTCTTCTATGTGTTGGAAATTGAGATTTGCTTTGTGATGTGTTGCTCTATTGCATGATGTAGAATGAAAATTAGAACCCATGAAATGGAAAACTTCATCTATTTGTATGACCAGTGTGCCAAACTTGCTGGACAGCAAGTATATATGTCATTTTCTCAATTATAGGTGCTTATAATTGTCTGAAATTTGAATAGTAGACTACTATGAATACTTGTTTTTCAGTTTTTTCTGGGCAATTTAAATTTTTGCCCAAAATATGAACAAATCTGGACAAAAAATTGAAATCTCATTTTCTCTTTGATACTTGTTTAGAATCGGTTGAATTTTGAATAGTAGACTACTATAAATATACTTGATTTTCTGTAAAATTTTCAGAATTTTTTAGGGTGGTTCAATTTTTTGCCGAAAATATGAACAAATCTGGACAGGAATTTGAAATCTCATTTTCTCTTGGATACTCATACTGAATTGGTTGAAATTTGAACGGTAGAGTACTATGAATATACTTATTCTGTAATTTTCTAGATTTTGCTGGGCAGTTCAAAATTTCGCCCAAAATATAAACAAATCTGGACAGAAATTTGAAATTTTGATTTCTCTTTTATCCTTGCCCGGGATTGTCTGAAATTTAAAAGGTAGACTACTATGAATATACATGATTTCTATAATTTTCCAAATTTTTCTGGGCATGTTGGCTTTTGATTTATTTTTTATTTTTTTGCATTCAAACAAAGATGCATGTGCTAATATATTTGGTTTTTCGTTTTAGGGTATTTTGGTCTTTTCCACCCTCTTATTTCGGTAGTACAGTAAGGATACATCATTAAGTTAAGTGTGGGGCACTTTTATCCAGATGCATAACAAAGATGGGGCATTTTATCAATTGCAATATAATGTCATCTCTAACACTGACCCGCAAACTGGACACCGCATACGTCTACGGACACGGATGCGAGAGCCAACAATCCAAAGCTATCTGCATACATTTCAAACCGCCTTTCAACAGTCCGGACGAAATTCATCAAACATGACATAATTCATTCAAGCTCGGATAGAAAATGGCATAAATCATCCATACATAGCATGCAAATAATTCCCGTATAATACATAGTTGAAATTCGACGAGAAATAGTTTAAATTCAACAAGTTTTTCATAGATGGATCATGTTGTCCCACACATACTGCCCCTTGAGTTTCATCCAACAATGTATGTGCGTGGATGGATCATGTTGTCCCACACATACTGCCCCTTGAGCTTCATCCAACAAGGCTACACAACATGTAGAACAACATTGAGTGAATGAACGAATTAATCAACAAGTTGAGCAAGAAGAAGCAAAACTTACAATCTCTATGATTGCCGCGTGCAATGGCGACATTGCCTTCAGCCGAGCAACCACGCCACAAAACTTCATGGCAAAGTTCTGGATGGTGTACCATCAATATGCAAAGACTTCATGTTGCGTTAATGAATGTTGTGCAGGTCGTGGTGCAGTGTGCTTTCACGCATGAAATGAACCATGCACGCGCTACCAAAAGAGCCCCTATCTGCTCCTGCCTACGAAGTCCGTTGATACGGCGAACCACACATCACACAAAAACTCATCCTACATGGTCGAGTACCCCTCCATCCTTCTTACTATAAAAAAAACCCGACATGGAGTTGAAAATAAGCTCAATGGAATTTGACCGAACACCTGCCGGCACGTGGTGTCCACCATGGACGTCATCGACATGGGCGAAGGGTACCTGGTTGCGGACAGATCCTGGGTGGACGATGTCGTAGTACAAGGCGACCAGGCGTGTGGGTGGTGGTTGCGGACGTGCAACAACACCTGAGCTGCGTCCGAAGTGGTACATCGGCGACGGCGGAGAAAGGGTGCGCAGATGCTAAGCAAGTGGGAGCAGGGCGGAGTGGAAGAGAATAGGACCAAGAGGAGGATTTGAGTGGGGCCGGAGTGCCGGAGTCCTACATGGCGGCGGTCTGAACTCCTTTAAATCCACCAAGTTTCCATTCAATTTGCAAGAAAAAGCACGTCGGGACCAATCGAGGGACCACAAAACATGTATGTGTTGGATAGCAAAACACATCCGGACCGCACGGTGTGGACGGTTGCGTAGGAGATGCACCGAGCATTTTGGTCGGGGCATAGCAAAAGCAAATGATCTATTGACCCGGTGTTGTTTTCTTTTAATTTTCATCGGGAGGGGGAGTGGATTGCCCACCTGAATCTTCTATTCAAAGAGCCAAAGTCCAGAGAGAGTTTTACAGCAGAACCAATAGTGCATACAAGGGTTGTAAACAACTGACACCACCTAGGAGCCCTGACCAAGCTACTCAAGAGCACACACACAAACATATGAGGTAGACTAGGGCTTAGTTAGAGAACACAGTCACCCAGCAGGTGGCAGGCGCAGCAAGTACAGGTGGAAGGTGCACCTTCCACACCGGCGCGTCCTCTCGGCACACACACTGAAGAGAGGCAGGTCCGGATGGAGGCCACGGAACACCACGTTGTTCTGGTGCTTCCATAGATTCCATTAACAAAGGAGGGCACACATCAAACATTGACACCGTCCCTTTGGGGACCGCGGCAGGGAATTCGAGGGACGGTAGCTCACGATGAGAGACTTCGGCCGGAGGGCCATGGCCGATCGAGCCCCAGAACGATCTGGCGAAGGGGCACGCAAACATAGTGTGCGATGCAGTTTCATCAATGGCCTCGAGAGGGAGTCCTGGATTAAGGGGTGCTCGGGCGTCCGGGCTATGTGACGTGGGCCGGACTAATGGGCCATGAAGATACAAGACAGAAGACTTCTTCCCGTGTCCGGATGGGACTCTCCTTTACGTGGAAGGCAAGCTTGGCGTTCGGATATGAAGATTCCTTCCTCTGTAAACCGACTCTGTACAACCCTAGGTCCCTCCGGTGTCTATATAAACCAGAGGGTTTACTCCGTAGGGGCAATTATAATCATACATGCTAGACATCTAGGGTTTAGCCATTACGATCTCGAGGTAGATCAACTCTTGTAAACCCCATATTCATCCAAGATAATCTAGCAGGAAGTAGGGTATTACCTCCATCAAGAGGGCTCGAACCTGGGTAAACATCGTGTCCCTGTCTCATGTTACCTTCGATCCTTAGATGCACAGTTCCGGACCCCCTACCCGAGATCTGCCGGTTTTGACACCGACATTGGTGCTTTCATTTAGAGTTCCACTGTGTCGTCGACAGAAGGTTCGATGGCTCCATCAGTCATCTACAACAATGCTTCCCTGAGGGAGGTCTTTCTCCTGGCTAGATCTTTGTGTTCGGCGGCTTCGCACTGCGGGCCAACTCGCTTGGCCATCTAGAGCAGATCAACAGCTACGCCCCAGGTCACCAGATTAGTTTTAGAAATCTGGATTATGTCGCCAATATCCGAGGAGATTAGATCTTCCAAGGGTTCGCGACCCCAACCTCCGCTCTGGCATTAGATCCGGAGCGCATCACCAGGTCCGAAGACGGGATTTCCGAGCCCGCCGGACTCTCTGCGGCTATTGAGCCTAGTACGGGAAAGCCGGAGGAAGTAGTGTCACCGGCAATCATCATGAAGCCGGACTCTTCTCCGAACACTAGCTCCGAACCCTCAGAGTCAACATCGTGTGAGCTCGGCCAAGGAGTTTCCTTCCCGCCGTACTCCACGGACTCTCTTCTCCCTGGCCAAACCTCGCCTTTAAGCGAGGCTCTGGACTTAATGTGATCCCTCGTCATTACAGAGGGGCAACGTCCGAACTACGCCCGGCCCGGACTAGGGGCTGAGAGCGGGGAATTTTTACGTCCCACCCACCACCCACTTCATAGCCACTGTCGAGGACTTAACCGACATGCTCGATTACGGCTCTGAAGACATCAACGGTATGGACGACGATGCCGGAGAAGAGCAGGCCCAAAACCCGCCGTTTACCGGACGCTAGACGGCCACCTCTTCATATGACGTGTACATGGTAGATACACCCAAAGAGGGTAACGGCGATAACGAGAAAAATCCAGTTGAGGATAAACCTCCTGAGACACAACCAAAGCGCCGACGTTAGCGGCGCCGCTCTAAATCACGCCGTGGAAAAGACAGCAACACCGGCACCGGAGACAACAATACTCCGGACGACGCCGAAGACCAAGAAGACCCCATCGAGCCAACCTCCGAACAGGACGATCGGGAAGATGGGCAAATTAGCCCTGATGAACAGGCTGTAAACAAAGACTCGAAGGATAGTAATTATCTTCCACTCTCCGAGGATGAGGTGAGCCTCGGCGACGAAGACTTTATCGTGCCTGAGGAACCCCTTGAGCAGGAGCACTTTAAGCGCCGGCTAATAGCCACTGCAAGGAGCCTGAAAAGGAAGCAGCAGCGGCTTCAAGCTGACCAAGATCTGCTTAACGACAGGTGGACTAATGTCCTGGCAGCCGAGGAATACGTCCTCGGGCGCCCAACCAAGAGTTACCCGAAGCGTAAGCTCCTACCTCAATTTGACGATGAGGTGCTAGAGCCTATACCATCAGTGCATAACGCGGCCGACCGACCACCACGTGGACGTGGCAAAACGGCAACTCAAGCCGAACACCAGCCCGTACTACCTCACCGTAAAAGTTGAGACACAACAGCTCGAGGATATACGTACGACCTACGGCAGGACTTGGAAAATAGAGCAGGTCAGACCAGATCGATCTATGTATCGCGGGGGCGTGCCCCGACGCGCGAGGACGGCTATCTAGCCAGGCGCGACAAAGCATAACCACATCCAGGCCGAAAACCGCAGACGGACTCCATCCGAACTGCGTCGCGACTTGGCCCGATATAGAGGCACCGCACACCCTCCCTGCTTCACTAACGAAGTAATGAAGCATGAATTCCCAGAAGGGTTTAAACCCGTGAATATCGAATCATATGATGGAATAACAGATCCCGCAGTATGGATTGAGAACTTTCTCCTCCATATTCATATGGCCCGCGGTGATGATCTTCATGCCATCAAATACCTCCCGCTAAAGCTCAAGGGACCAGCTCGGCACTGGTTAAACATCTTGCCAGAAAACTCCATTGGCAGCTGGGAGGACTTGGAAGACACCTTCCACGACAACTTCCAGGGTACATACGTCCGACCTCCGGATGCCGATGACTTAAGTCACATTGTTCGACAGCCCGGAGAGTTGGCAAGGAAATTCTGGACCAGGTTCCTAATTAAAAAGAACCAGATCGTCGACTATCCAGATGCCGAAGCCCTAGCGGCCTTTAAGCATAGCATTCGCGACAAATGGCTAGCCCTGCACCTTGGCCAAGAAAAGCCGAAGTCCATGGCAGTCCTCATGGCACTTATGACCCGCTTTTGCGCGGGCGAAGATAGTTGGCTAGCCCGTAGCAGCAACAATGCCAGTGAACTTGGCACCTCTGAAGCCAGAAATAGCAACGGTAAGCCCCGACGCAACAGGAACAAGCGTCGGAACAACGGTGACAATACCGATGACACGGCGGTCAACGCCGGATTCAGTGGCTCCAAGTCCGGTCAGCGGAAGAAGCCATTTAAAAGAAGTAATCCGGGCTCATCCAGCTTGGACCGAATACTTGATCGACCATGTCAGATCCACGGCACCCCCGATAAACCTGCCAATCATACCAACAGAAGTTGTTGGGTCTTTAAACAGGTCGGTAAGTTAAATACCGAGAATAAGGAGAAGGGGTCGCCAAGTGAGGACGATGACAAGGAGCCCTGTCAACCGAACACAGGGGGACAGAAGAAATCCCCCCCCCCCAAAGTCAAAACGGTGAACATGATATACATTACTCATATCCTCAAGAGGGAGTGCAAACGCGCGCTCAGGGACGTCTATGTGATAGAGCCAGTCCCCCGGGGGGTAGGCGCGCCCCCACCCTCGTGGGCCCCTCGTGGCTCCCCCAACCGACTTCTTTTGCCTATATATACTCATATACCCTGAAAACATCCGAGAGCACCACGAGACCCTATTTCCACTGCCGCAACCTTCTGTACCCATGAGATCCCATCTTGGAGCCTTTTCCGGTGCTCCGCCGGAGGGGGAATCGATCACGAAGGGGTTCTACATCAACACCATAGCCTCTCCAATGATGTGTGAGTAGTTTACCTCAGACATTCGGGTCCATAGTTATTAGCTAGATGGCTTCTTCTCTCTCTTTGGATCTCAATACAAAGTTCTCCTCGATCTTCTTGCAGATCTATTCGATGTAATTCTTTTTGCGGTGTGTTTGTCGAGATCCGATGAATTTTGGGTTTATGATCAAGATTATCTATGAACAATATTTGAATCTCCTCTGAATTCTTTTATGTATGATTTGTTATCTTTGCAAGTCTCTTTGAATTATCAGTTTGGTTTGGCCTGCTAGATTGATCTTTCTTGCAATGGGAGAAGTGCTTAGCTTTGGGTTCAATCTTGCGGTGTCCTTTCCCAGTGACAGCAGGGGCAGCAAGGCACGTATTGTATTGTTGCCATCGAGGATAAAAAGATGGGGTTTATATCATATTGCTTGAGTTTATCCCTCTACATCATGTCATCTTGCCTAATGCGTTACTCTGTTCTTATGAACTTAATACTCTAGATGCATGTTGGATAGCGGTCGAGGTATCACCCTCTGGCACCACCTCGACGGCCTCTTGTACCTCTCCCTGGCCTGGGAGGCTCCTTCGGGACAACACTTCAGCGTCGTCCGTAGTCTTGGGGGAGGAGGCCGGCGGAGGCGACTCGTTGTCCATCACATTTGGATCCAGTGAATTCCCGGAAGATGAGGATCGCTGGAGGTGGGCGTGAGCCGATCTGCAGCGCATGACTCAACATGTTAAAACCACGAAGTAAAGGAGCTGGATATATATGCGCATAAGTGCCTTTGAGTACTTATGATCCGGCCAGGGGCTTCTTCCTGGGACGCCACTCGGGGCTGCTATCGGTGTCCGATTCGGAATTGTCTGCAAGGGAGTCCTTCCCTTTCTTGGATGCCTCCGCCTCTGCTTCCAGATCCGTGGAGGCTGCCCTTTTCTTCCTTCCCCCCCTCGGGGGGAGAATTTCTTTCCTCCTCCTCCTCGTCGTTCTCGGCGGGGGAGGAGTGGTTTTTGGCATCTTCGGACGTTGCATCCGAAGTGCCTTTGCGGCGGGGGCCGCTTCTTGCCTCCTGGCCCTTCTTCTTGGCCTTCTTCTCCGACGCCTTATAGGGCGTCGGAACCAGCATCTTCGTCAGAAGTGGGATAGCTGGGTTTTTGGGCAGCGGGGCCGGACACTGGATCCGCTCCGCCTTCTTTATCCAGCCCTAAAAAGAGAAATGGAGAAGCTTAGACATCTTCCTTGAATGCATAGGTAGAGGATACACCTTGAAATATGAAGAACTTACCGAACTGGAGGGATGAGTCAGGTCATAGCCGCGGACCTCGGTCGTCTTCGGCCACGACTGATTGGCCTTGAAAAGCACCTTCCAGATACCTTCGTGCGTGGAGCCGAAGAACTATTGCAAGGTCTGGTGCTTGGCCGGATCGAACTCCCACAAATGGCAAGTCCGGCTTTGGCAGGGAAGGATCCGGTGAAAAAGCATCACCTGGATCACATTGACAAGCTTGATGTTCTTGTCCACCATGCTCTTGACGCGCGTCTGCAGCGCTGACACCTCGTTCGACGACGCCCAGTCCAGGCCCTTGTTTAGCCAGGAGGTAAGCCGCAATGGGGGCCCGGACTTGAATTCAGGACCCGCGGCCCAGGTGGTGTCGCGGGGCTCTGTGACGTAGAACCACTGTTGTTGGCACCCTTTGATGGTGTCCACAAAGGTGCCTATGGGCCATGTGACGTTGGACAGTTTGCTCACCATGGCGCCTCCGCACTCAGCATGTTGACCATCCACCACTTTTGGCTTCACATTGAAGATCTTTAGCCATAATCCGAAGTGGGGTGGGATGCGGAGGAAGGCCTCACACACGACAATGAATGCCGAGATGTTGAGGAAAGAATTTGGGGCTAGATCGTGGAAATCTAGCCCGTAGTAGAACATGAGTCCGCGGACGAAGGGGTGGAGGGGAAATCCTAGCCCGCGGATGAAGTGGGGGATGAATACCACCCTCTCGTTGGGCTCCGGGGTGGGAACGATCTGCCCCTTGGTCAGAAGCTGGTGGGCGATTTCCTGGGCCAAGTACCCCTGCTTCCCGGATCTCCGTAATGTTCTCCCCCGTGATGGAGGAGGCCATCCACTTGCCCTGCGCTCCAGATCCGGACATGGTCGGGGTGCTTTTTGGGGGCGGAAAGGATGGAAGCTTGGGCGCTGGAGCTCGAGAACGGATGGGCAGAGAGGAAGAAGGCATGGGTGAAAGAGTGGATCCTTATCCTCTTATAAAGGCAGTGAATATCAAGCGCCTCCCCACTCGCCTTAAAACTCGCCTATTCCCCAAGATCGTGAGGATGGCGCGGTTGGATTACCCACACCCATATTGATGAGAATCCCGCGATAAGGGGACACGATCCCTGCTTCGACAAGACGTGCCAATGAAAACCGCATCTCGAAACATGGAGCGGGAAGCTAAAAAATGGTTCGAAATAATAACCGCGTAGGGACGTAACGTCTCGCTACAAAAGTTGTCAGTAGATGGGACTTGTTTAAATATTATACTCTTTGCGGTTGTGTGTGGTGCCTGTTTTGCAGAGCCGGACATGTTTTATGCGCTCAAGGACTACTTTGAAGTATTCGGAGGAGGAACCCGCCTTGCAATGCCGAAGACAATCTGCGCGCCGGACACATCGTCATTGAAGCCTGGTTCAGGGGCTACTAAGGGAGTCCTGGATTAAGGGGTCATCGAGCGTCCGGGCTATGTGACGTGGGCCGGACTAATAGGCCATGAAGATACAAGACAAAAGACTTCTTCCCGTGTCGGGATGGGACTCTCCTTTACGTGGAAGGCAAGCTTGGCGTTCGGATATGAAGATTCCTTCCTCTGTAAACCGACTCTGTACAACCCTAGGTCCCTCCGGTGTCTATATAAATCAGAGGGTTTAGTCCGTAGGGGCAATCATAATCATACAGGCTAGACATCTAGGGTTTAGCCATTACGATCTCGAGGTAGATCAACTCTTGTAAACCCCATATTCATCCAAGATAATCTAGCAGGAAGTAGGGTATTACCTCCATCAAGAGGGCCTGAACCTGGGTAAACATCGTGTCCCTGTCTCCTGTTACCTTCGATCCTTAGACGAACAGTTCGGGACACCCTACCCGAGATCTGCCGGTTTTGACACCGACACCCCGCAGATCGGACACATTGCATCACCCGCGGGGAGGATGTTATTTTTCCAGAGCGCCACCCTGGATTGAATCATGGATTGCATGAGCAGCCACCCGAAGAAGCGGACACGGGGCGGGGCATAGTTTTTCCATACATAGCTGTCGGCACGCCCTCAAAGCTACAGAGCCATACATAGTTGTATAACCCTATGGGTGGGGCACCCGTACCAGAGTGCCAGGCAGCACCTCAAGATCTTGCTCCCCATCGCGGTAGCAGGGATTGAATTGATCTAGCGCCATGGACCGGCCCTGCATGCAAAGGGTAATAATGGGGGTGCTCGATTCAATCCAGCGCCATGGACCGGTCCCTGCAGTAGGGAGAGATGAGGGAGGTGCAACAGAGGACGAGAGAGGATCACCGGCCATTCGCATCTCTCCTCCTATCCTGCTTTCGACCACCATCATGCCCCTACTCCTCCCCTTTGCTTCTCTCCACCTCCTCTTCTTTGGAGCTAGCTGAGTGGTCAACGTCGAGGAAGATGGGGGAACACAGAGCCAGCGAGGAAGACAGCTCAGCCCTGCCACCGATGCCCACCGGCCACTTCCGGTCTTCCTTCCTCAGGTTCCTGATGTGAAGCGGCGGCACAGGTGCGGCCGCATCCGCAAATTGGCAGAAGGGGGCTGCGGGGGTGGTGTTCGACAGTCCGAGCGTTGCCGCCTCCATCCCCGCACCATCTTCATCACACGCAGTCGCCTCCTTAATCTGCACCCCTCTTCTTCGCGCATGGCAACAGAGGCATGTCCTCTCAGGTGAGATCACACCGTCTTCAACATCCTTCTTATCCACGCAAAAACAGGAGTGAAGTGCATTGTAGGTCCCTGAACTATTTCAGGAGTGTCATGTAGGTCGACAAACTATGAAAATCGGCATCTAGGTCCTCGAAGTGGAGTAAGTGTGTCATTCAGGTCCAAATCTGTCCGACCCCACCTGACCGGCTGGCCAGTTAGCGTTGTTGACCCGTGACATGTTAGAAGGGGTCCCGCAACATGAACCTAGTGATAATGTTAATGATGATGTTCATGTTGATGCTCAACCTAGCAAAAACAATGATGTAGAAATTGAACCTGCTGCTGATCTTGATAACCCACAATCAAAGAATCAACGTTATGATGAGAGAGACTTTGTTGCTAGGAAGCACGGTAAAGAAAGAGAACCATTGGTTCAGAAACCCATCACTTTTCCTCCTAAACCATCCAAGAAAAAGGATGACGAGGATTTTGAGCGCTTTGCTGAAATGATTAGACCTATCTTTTTGCGTATGCGTTTGACTGATATGCTTAAAATGAATCCTTATGCTAAGTATATGAAGGAAATTGTTACAAATAAGAGAAAGATACCGGAAGCTAAAATTTCCACCATGCTTGATAATTATACTTTAAAGGTGGAATACCTAAGAAACTAGGAGATCCAGAAGTACCAACTATACCATGCTCCATTAAAAGAAACTATTTTAAAACTGCTTTATGTGATCTTGGAGCCAGTGTTAGTGTTATGCCTCTCTCTTTATATCGTAGACTTGAATTGAATAAGTTGACACCCTACTGAAATATCTTTGCAAATGGCTGATAAATCAACTGCTATACATGCCGGTATTTGTGAGGATGTGCCTGTTGTGGTTGCAAACGTTACTATCTTAACGGACTTTGTTATTCTTGATATTCCCGAGGACGATAGTATGTCGATTATCCTTGGTAGACCCTTTTTGAATACTGCAGGGGCTCTTATTGATTGCAACAAAGGCAATGTCACTTTTCATGTTAATGGTAATGATCATACGGTACACTTTCTGAGGAAACAACCTTAAGTCCACAGTATCAATTCTATTGGAAAAATTCCAACTATCACTATTGGAGCTTTTGAATTTCCTCTTCCTACTGTCAAGAAGAAATATCATATTCTTATGGTTTTGAACTCCCGCGGCCGAGGTGTATCCCCGTTGAGGTAACCTAGTGCTATTCGAAAATTCTTTGGTTTCATGCGATTCGGAATGAGTTTGTTAACAAGACTTGATCAACCTTGTTAGTGGGTTCCTTTTGATGAGCATGAGATGGATGAAGTTAGAAAGCACAACTTTCTGTACCCTCCTTTTACTTTCTGTTATTTAGTTTAAATAAATCCAAAATAGTATTTTTCTGTCTGTCTTCTGAATTATCTGTGCAATAAAAATACCCCGAAAATAAAGGTTCTCCAAATGCCCCGAAAATGAAATATGATTTTTTTCTAGAATATTTGAGAATGTCTGGCGCTGAGAACACATCAGGGGGAGCAAGCACTTGGCCACGAGGGTCCAGGGCGTGCCCAACCCCCTGGGCGCGCCCCCTGCCTCGTGGGCCCCTGGTGGCCCCCCTCCACTTATTCCAGCACCCACACACTCTTTCTTCCACCCAAAAAAATCACCAACCAGCTCAAGCACGAGTTCTAGCCCATTTTGCTGCGATTTTTGATCTCCTTGATCAAAGCTCCATTCACAAAACTGCTTTGGGGGATTGTTCTTTGGTATGTGACTCCTCCAATGGTCCAATTAGTTTTTGTTCTAGTGCTTTATTCATCGCAAAAAATTTGCTGCTAAGGTGATCCTGTTCTTGAGCTTGCATGTCAAATTTATATGGTCCCAAGTAGTTCTAATGCATGATATAGTCTCTAGGCATATAGTCTCTAGGCACTTATGGGAGTAGTTGCTATCGATTTTGTTGAGTTTGGTTCACTTTTATTTTGAAGTTACTAAGAATTTCAGAAAATTTCAGAAAATGATGAAGAGATTTTTGAGGGGCTCTTCGAGCCAAAGCTCGAAGGATAAGCAAAGTGAAGAAGATAAGAGGCCCAAATATAATCTTCCTTGCACCACGGAGGTTCGGCCGTGTGAATGGCCTTGTGATGAGTTCTTGAGAGCAGCCGGGATTTGTGATGATTTTTATGAGTTGGCTAAGAATGCAGGCCTCACCGACTTCATCCGCGACCAACGCGAACAGTATCTCCTACTCACTAATATCTTTGTGCAAAATTTTCATTTCCATACTAAGAGGTCACCACCTTCGGTGGATTTTTATTTATATGATGAGTATAAGGAGATGACCCTCTATGATTTTTGTGCGGCTTGCAAGCTGCCCTTTACGGGCAGCGTAGAGGAACCACATCGTAACGATGTGGAAGGGTTTATTGATACAATTGCTGTAGGGGAAACGAGGAAGGTTTCCGATGCAAGAATTATTAGCATACACTTTCCTGTTCTACGTTATTTTGCAATATTTGCTAGTAGATGCTTAATTGGTCGCGGAAACTGTGGCAACCTTAGTGCCCCCGATGTTGTTATTTTGTGCCATGCCTTCTTCCGCGATGACACATTTAGTATGTGCGCTATTGTTGCAAAGCGGTTAAATCTTAACCGTACGAAGGGCCCCATCTTGGGAGGTATCTTCGCCTCGTGCCTTGCTACACATTTTAACATACCTATTAGCCATTATGAGAAAGAGGAAAAGTTGATGCCTCCTGTTTTTCTAAACTATAAGAGTATGGTAGAACATGATTTTATCGTTAAGAATAAGGAAAATATGCTTAAGTACAAGCTGATATTTGATAAAAATCACCCTGAGACTATTACTTTGCCTGCTCCTTCCTTGTTTGACTTATCTGCAGGCAAGTACCTTGTTCCGCCGGAGGCCATTCACGCCTACAAAAACCCCACACCAGCTACAGAGCCAGAGCTGGAACCACAATTTGATCCTTCACGACAGTCTGTTTACCAGTGGGATCCGGAGGAGATTGCCAACCAGTGGCAAGCCGAGGCTCCTTCTCAGTACGACTCCAGTTACAACTTCGGATATCCGTCGGGCCATCCATGGGCATAAACCAACTTAGGCCAAAAGTCTAAGCTTGGGGGAGTACGTATTTCTCACCGACATTACATTCATGTTCGCACACTCATTCTAGTTGTCGGTGCTCATACTTTTTCATTGTACTATCCATGCTAGTTTATTTTTCCTCTTTCTAGGTTTCTTCTTGTGTGCTTGAAAAACCTTAAGAAAAACCAAAAAAATTAGTTGTAGCTTTTAGCTAGTTTATTATTTTCCATGCTTGTAGTAGTAATAATTAAAAGAAAACCCAAAAAGATTTCTCGTTCTTCTTTTGCTGTTTGGGAGCTTTCCCGTGTAAATAGTTTTATTTATTTTCCATTCTTTGGGGGTCAAGAAGAGAAGACCATAATAAAAATGTTGAAGTGGCTCTTATATCCATTATTGTTGATTTAACCAAGAGCCCATATTACCTTGTCTTCTCCCTTGAATTAAATGCTTGCAGATTCCAGCTTAGTCCAATGCACGCGCACTATTATTATTATCCACACCGTTCGGTCATGCGAGTGAAAGGCAATAATGACGATATATGATGACCTGATTGAGATAAGAGAAGCTGGTATGAACTCGACCTCTCTTGTTTTTGTAAATATGATTAGTTCATCGCTCCTGATTCAGCCTATTATGAATAAACATGTTTCAATGACAATTACAGATTATAGTTGCTTATGCCATGCTTAATTAGCTAGGAGTTTATAATGGTTTACCTTGCGTGCCAACATGCTATTAAAATGGTTGTGATGTGGTATAGTAGGGTGGTATCCTCCTTTGAATGATTCGAGTGGCTTGACTTGGCACATGTTCACGCATGTAGTTGAAACAAAATCAACATAGCCTCCACGATATTTATGTTCATGGTGGATTATATCCTACTCATGCTTGCATTCGGTGTAAATTAATTTTAATGCATGTTCATGACTGTTGTCGCTCTCTAGTTGGTCGCTTCCCAGTCTCTTTCTAGCCTTCACTTGTACTAAGCGGGAATACTGCTTGTGCATCCAATCCCTTAAACCCCAAAGTTATGCCATATGAGTCCACCATACCTTCCTATATACGGTATCTACCTGCCGTTCCAAGTAAATTTGTATGTGCCAAACTCTAAACCTTCAAATGAAATTCTATTTTGTATGCTCGAATAGCTCGTGTATCAACTAGGGCTGTCTATATCTTCCATGCTAGGTGGGTTATTCTCAAGATGAGTGGACTCCGCTCATCATTCACGAGAACATGGCTGGTAACCGGGATGCCCAGTCCCATGCTCTAAGCAAATCAAATCAAAATAATAGCAAACAAAACTCCCCCGGGGTTGTTGCTAGTTGGAGGCACTCGTTGTTTCGAGCAAGCCATGGATTGATGCTTGTTGGTGGTGGGGGAGTATAAACTTTACCATTCTGTTTGGGAACCGCCTGTAATGTGTGTAGCATGGAAGATATCGAGATCTCTCGGTTGTTATGTTGACAATGAAAGTATACCACTCAAAATATTATTTATCTCTGTTTCAAAATCGAGCTTTGGCACCTCTACAAATCCCTGCTTCCCTCTGCGAAGGGCCTATCTATTTACTTTTATGTTGAGTCATCACCCTCTTATTAAAAAGCACCAGTTAGAGAGCACTGTTGTCATTTGCATCCATTACTATTAATTTATATTGGGTATGACTATGACTGGATCTCTTTTACCATGAATTACAATGTCTAGTCAGTCCTTGATCTTTAAAGGTGCTCTGCATTTATGTTTTGCGGTCTCAGAAAGGGCTAGCGAGATACCATCTTGTTATATCATATTATGATTGTTTTGAGAAAGTGTTGGCATCCGAGATTTAATATTATTGCTCGCTAGTTGATTATGCCATTGATATGAGTAAACATGAGACCTAAGTGTTATTGTGAATATGGTTAGTCATAATCTTTGCTAAAAACTTGAATGATGGCTTTACATATTTGCAACAACAAGAGCAAACAGAGTTTGTAAAAGTTTTTCTTTATCACTTTCAGTTTATCAACTGAATTGCTTGAGCACAAGCAAAGGTTTAAGCTTGGGGGAGTTGATATGTCTCCGTCGTATCTACTTTTCCAAACACTTTTGCCCTTGTTTTGGACTCTAACTTGCATGACTTGAGTGGAACTAACCCGGACTGACGCTGTTTTCAGCAGAATTGTTATGGTGTTATTTTTGTGCAGAAATAGAAGTTCTCGAAATGACCTGAAACTTCACGGAGAATATTTTTGGAATTTATAAAAAATACTGGCGAAAGAATCAAGACCAGGGGGCCCACACCCTGTCCACGAGGGTGGGAGGCGCGCCTGCCCCCCTGGGCGCGCGCCCCGCCTCGTGGGCCCCCTGGTGCTCCACCGACCTCAACTCCAACTCTATATATTTACGTTCGGGGAGAAAAAAAATCAGAGAGAAGGATTCATCGCGTTTTAAAATACGGAGCCACCGCCAAGCCCTAAACTCTCTCGGGAGGGCTGATCTGGAGTCCGTTTGGGGCTCCGGAGAGGGGAATCTGTCGCCGTCGTCATCATCAACCATCCTCCATCACCAATTTCATGATGCTCACCGCCGTGTGTGAGTAATTCCATCGTAGGCTTGCTGGACGGTGATGGGTTGGATGAGATTTATCATGTAATCGAGTTAGTTTTGTTAGGGTTTGATCCCTAGTATCAATTATGTTCTGAGATTGATGTTGCTATGACTTTGCTATGCTTAATGCTTGTCACTAGGGCCCGAGTGCCATGATTTCAGATCTGAACCTATTATGTTTTCATGAATATATGTGAGTTCTTGATCCTATCTTGCAAGTCAATAGTCACCTACTATGTGTTATGATCCGGCAACCCCGAAGTGACAATAATCGGGACCACTCCCGGTGATGACCGTGGTTTGAGGAGTTCATGTATTCACTAAGTGTTAATGCTTTGGTCTGGTACTCTATTAAAAGGAGGCCTTCATATCCATTAGTTTCCAATAGGACCCTGCTGCCACGGGAGGGTAGGACAAAAGATGTCATGCAAGTTCTTTTCCATAAGCACGTATGATTATATTCAGAATACATGCCTACATTACATTGATGAATTGGAGCTAGTTCTGTGTCACCCTATGTTATAACTGTTACATGATGAACCGCATCCGACATAATTATCCATCACCGATCCAATGCCTACGAGCTTTTCACATATTGTCCTTTGCTTAGTTACTTTACCGTTGCCACTGTTACAATTACTATAAAGCTGCTACTGTTACTTTTGCCAGTGTTACCGTTACTTCCATACTACTTTGCTACTAAATACTTTGCTACAGAAATTAAGTTATCCAGGTGTGGTTGAATTGACAACTCAACTGCTAATACTTGAGAATGTCCTTTGGCTCCCATTATGTCGAATCAATAAATTTGGGTTGAATACTTTACCCTCGAAAACTGTTGCGATCCCCTATACTTGTGGGTTATCACGGACTAGCTGTTCTAAATGACGCTGAGGGACGCGCACCCATGTGGAAGAAGAAATCTATATTTTGGGACCTACCCTACTAGAAAGGCCTAGAGGTCCGCTCTTCAATCGACGTGATGCACGTGACGAAGAACCTTTGCGTGAACCTGCTAGGCTTCTTGGGCGTGTATGGGAAGACAAAAGATACACCTGAGGCACGGGAGGACCTGCAACGTTTGCACGAAAAGACGGCATGCCTCCAAAGCAGTATGAAGGTCCTGCCAGCTACGCTCTTACCAAAGAAGAGAAGGAAATCTTCTTTGAATGCCTGCTCAGTATGAAGGTCCCGACTGGCTTCTCGTCGAATATAAAGGGAATAATTAATATGCCAGAGAAAAAGTTCCAGAACCTAAAGTCTCATGACTGCCACGTGATTATGACGCAACTGCTTCCGGTTGCATTGAGGGGGCTTCTACCGGAAAACGTCCGATTAGCCATTGTGAAGCTATGTGCATTCCTCAATGCAATCTCTCAGAAGGTGATCAATCCAGAAATCATACCAAGGCTAAGGAGTGATGTGGCGCAATGTCTTGTCAGTTTCGAGCTGGTGTTCCCACCATCCTTCTTCAATATCATGACACACGTCCTAGTTCATCTAGTCGACGAGATTGTCATTCTGGGCCCCGTATTTCTACACAATATGTACCCCTTTGAGAGGTTCATGGGAGTCCTAAAGAAATATGTCTGTAACCGCGCTAGGACAGAAGGAAGCATCTCCATGGGCCATCAAACAGAGGATGTCATTGGGTTTTGTGTTGACTTCATTCCTGGCCTTAAGAAGATAGGTCTCCCTAAATCGCGGTATGAGGGGAGACTGACTGGAAAAGGCATGCTTGGAGGGGACTCAATAATATGCAGGGACGGGCATTCTTGGTCTGAAGCACACTGCACAGTTCTACAGAACTCTACCTTGGTGACCCCATATGTCGATGAACACAAGAACAGTCTGTGCTCCAAACACCCGGAGTAGTGTGACGACTGGATTACATGTGAACACATCAGGACTTTCAGCAGTTGGTTGGAAACACGTCTCAGAGGTGACAACACTGTTTGTGATGAGTTGTACTCGTTGTCCAGGGGACCATCTTCGACTGTATTGACTTACAAAGGATACGAGATAAATGGGAATACATTTTACATGATCGCCCAAGATCAAAAGAGCACCAACCAAAACAGCGGTGTCCGCTTTGATGCAGCAACCAAGAGGGGAAAGGACACATATTATGGTTACATAGTGGACATATGGGAACTTGACTACGGACATGATTTTAAGGTCCCTTTGTTTAAGTGCAGATGGGTCAATCTGTCAGGAGGCGGGGTACAAGTAGACCCACAGTACGGAATGACAACAGTGGATTTGAACAATCTTGGGTACACTGACGAACCGTTCGTCCTAGCCAATGATGTGGCACAGGTTATCTATGTGAAGGACATGTCTACCAAACCGAGAAAAATAAAAGATAAGGAAGCGAATACATCGTACGATGAGCCAAAGCGCCACATAGTTCTTTCAGGAAAAAGGGACATCGGGGGAGTGGAGGGCAAGACAGACATGTCTGAAGATTATGAAAAGTTTCATGAAATTCCTACCTTCAAAGTCAAGGCTGGCCCAAGCATCCTGATAAAGGATGAAGATTATCCATGGTTACGGCGCAATAAGCAAAGGACACAAGCGAAGAAAAAGAGAATACTTTCTCTCCACAACTATTATGATGATACTATGCCAACTTTCAACCTTTTCGTAGTTCATTTGAAATGCCCTTTGTAACAAACGAGTTTCCGTATGGAACCCTGATATCTCGAAACAGATTGTCTGTTTTGTACACGAAGTGCATCCAGTTTTTGCCGTAACCCTCTCAACTTTTCAGCACATGCTATGTGGGTGAAATGATGATACCATGCCAACTTTCAACCTCTTTGTACTTCATTTGAAATGCTTTTCAATTTCAGGGTCTTATAGCTCAAAAAATCAGTAAATCCATGAAAAATAACAAATGAGGACAAAAAGGGTTGAAAATTGATGATGTGGCTTTGAATGTTGCATTTTGAACACACAAGAAGTCCGGAGTTGTAATAAGTTAATAAAAATAAAAGAGAGCTGCAATGCTCGCTTGCACGTTGCTTAGTTTCAGGCCTTGAGGAAATAGTGTATACTGCACGGAGCTATGTGTAGTTTTCGTCCGAAACCCTGATAGCTCTATGCAGTCTACGCCACTTCCTCAAGGCCTGAAGCTAAGCAACGTGCAGGTGAGCATTGCGCCTCTCCTTTATCGTCTCTACACTCAGGGCTTGTAAACCGCTACGAGTGCCTCTCGCTTGGCGAGGTGGGACTAAAAAACAGCTACAGAAAGAATCAACTAAAAAACTCTTTTATCGGTTCATGCCACGAACCGGTACTAAAGGTGCTCGTGGGGCCCCAGCCTTAGAACCGGTACCAAATGAAATGCCTTTGTAACAGCCTTAGAACCGGTACCAAATGAAATGCCTTTGTAACAGCCTTAGAACCGGTACTAAAGGAATCAACTAAAAAGCTTTTATAAACCTCTAGTATTATTGAAACTAAAATTATATAGAATTTAAGGAACTAAGATTATCAAAGTATTCTCTGTTCAAAACATTAAAAGCAAAAAGAATTTTCATAAAATAAATACAAAAAGCAAAAAATAAAATAAAATAAATAAGTATAAGCAAAATAAACTTTTATAAATAAGTAGAAACAAAATAAAATAAATAAGTAGAAACAAAATAAAATAAACTTTTATAAAATTAATAAGTAGAAACAAAATAAAATAAAATAAATAAACCTTAATAAAATAAAATAAATAAACCTTAATAAAATAAATAAAAATAGCAACAGTAAGTATTTTGTTGTAAATAGAAACAAAATAAAAAATAAAGCAACAAAGAAAACAAAAAATAATAAATAATAATAAAATGCCACCTAGTGGGCCACCATGGCCTGAATACGACTAGAAACCCACCCATGGGCCAGGATTCAGGCCCATAGAAGGCTAGTAGGCCCATTGCACATATAGTGTGTTTAGGCCTGTAAGCCTGCATTTGAGAGGAGCTCGAGAGGGCAGCGGGACTGGGGCTCATAAACCACTCTCGAGCTCCCTCAACTGGCGAGGTGGGACTAAACTTTCATGCCGCGACACGGGCAGCACAAGGCCTTTAGTCCCGGTTGGTGGCACCAACCGGGACTAAAGGTGTGCATTGGTACCGGTTCATGGTACCAACCGGAACCAATGCCCACCCTTTAGTCCCGGTTGGTGCCACCAACCGGGATCAAAGGTCTCTGCTTCCCGCCCTTTGGGCATTGGTCCCGGTTGGTGGCACGAACCGGGACCAGTGCTCTGTCTATATAATCAACACTTGTGAAAATATTTTTTCAGTTCTTCGATCCCACCCGATGACGCCGCCAGGCTGCCCCTCTGCCTCGCCGTCGCCGTCGTCGCCCCTGCCTCTGACGCCGTCCCGCGCCGCCCCGACGCCGTCGCCGCCCCGCTCCACCCCTGCCCTGACCTGGCCGCCCTCTGCCCCGACCTCGCCGTCGCCGCCCTCTACCGCGCCTCATCGTCGCCCCCCAGTGAGCCCTCCCTTCCCCCGCGCCGCTGCCCCTGCCTGCTCTGCTTGCCGCCCGCCGCCGCCACCGTGTTGGAAATATGCCCTAGAGGCAATAATAAATTGGTTATTATTATATTTCCTTGTTCATGATAATCGTTTATTATCCATGCTAGAATTGTATTGATAGGAAACTCAGATACATGTGTGGATACATAGACAACACCGTGTCCCTAGTAAGCCTCTAGTTGACTAGCTCGTTGATCAATAGATGGTTATGGTTTCCTGACCATGGACATTGGATGTGGTTGATAACGGGATCACATCATTAGGAGAATGATGTGATGGACAAGACCCAATCCTAAGCCTAGCACAAGATCGTGTAGTTCGTTTGCTAAGAGCTTTTCTAATGTCAAGTATCATTTCCTTAGACCATGAGATTGTGCAACTCCCGGATACCGTAGGAATGCTTTGGGTGTACCAAACGTCACAACGTAACTGGGTGGCTATAAAGGTGCACTACAGGTATCTCCGAAAGTGTCTGTTGGGTTGGCACGAATCGAGACTGGGATTTGTCACTCCGTGTAAACGGAGAGGTATCTCTGGGCCCACTCGGTAGGACATCATCATAATGTGCACAATGTGACCAAGGAGTTGATCACGGGATGATGTGTTACGGAACGAGTAAAGAGACTTTCCGGTAACGAGATTGAACAAGGTATCGGGATACCGACGATCGAATCTCGGGCAAGTAACATACCGATTGACAAAGGGAATTGTATACGGGATTGATTGAATCCTCGACATCGTGGTTCATCCGATGAGATCACCGAGGAGCATGTGGGAGCCAACATGGGTATCCAGATCCCGCTGTTGGTTATTGACCGGAGAGTCGTCTCGGTCATGTCTGCGTGTCTCCCGAACCCGTAGGGTCTACACACTTAAGGTTCGGTGACGCTAGGGTTGTAGAGATATTAGTATGCGGAAACCCGAAAGTTGTTCGGAGTCCCGGGTGAGATCCCGGACGTCATGAGGAGTTCCGGAATGGTCCGGACGTGAAGAATTATATATAGGAAGTCAAGTTTCGGCCACCGGAAAAGTTTCGGGGGTCACCGGTATTGTACCGGGACCACCGGAAGGGTCCCGGGGGTCCACCGGGTGGGGCCACCTATCCCGGAGGGCCCCATGGGATGAAGTGGGAAGGGAACCAGCCCCTAGTGGGCTGGGGCACCCCCCATGGGCCTCCCCCTGCGCCTAGGGCTGGAAACCCTAGGGGTGGGGGGCGCCCCACCTGACTTGGGGGGCAAGTTTCCCCCTTGGCCCCCCCCCCTTGTACATGGGATCCAGGGCCGGCGCCCCCCCAGGGGGCCTATATATAGTGGGGGAGGGAGGGCAGCAGCACCACAGCCCCTGGCGCCTCCCTCTCCCCCTGCAACACCTCTCCCTCTCGCAGAAGCTTGGCGAAGCCCTGCCGAGATCCCCGCTACTTCCACCACCACGCCATCGTGCTGCTGGATCTCCATCAACCTCTCCTTCCCCCTTGCTGGATCAAGAAGGAGGAGACGTCGCTGCTCCGTACGTGTGTTGAACACGGAGGTGCCGTCCGTTCGGCACTCGGTCATCGGTGATGGATCACGGCGAGTACGACTCCATCAACCTCGTTCACTTGAACGCTTCCGCTCGCGATCTACAAGGGTATGTAGATGCACTCCTTCCCTCTCGTTGCTAGTAAACTCCATAGATTGATCTTGGTGATGCATAGAAAATTTTGAATTTCTGCTACGTTCCCCAACACACCGCCCCGGCCTGCTCTGCTTTGCCGCGCGCCGCCACCCCGGCCTGCTCTCTGGTGCTTTTTTTTAATACACTTTTTTGTTCATTGATGTATGTATATATGGATGTTGTATGTATATGTATATATATGCAGATGTATGTATGATCCATGGATATGTATGCATTGATGTATGATTTTTTTTTGTTCATAGAATTTTTTTGGTCAATTTATGTATATGTTCATATATATATGTGCATATTTAGAAAAAAATTGTGTTGCAAAAGTTACATTTAAGGTAGTTGATTTAGTGCCTTTTAGGTTATTACTGTTAGTGCATTTTAGGATAGTAGATTCTAGGTTAGTGGATCGGAGAGGAAAAAGTAAAATAATGAAAAGGAAGAAAAGTGGAAGAAGGAAGAAGAAGAAGAAGAAAATGAAGGAGAGGGAAAAGGAAAATAAGAAGAGGAAGAAGGAGAAGAAGAAGGAGAAGAAGAGGAGAGGAAGAAGTGGAGAAATAAATAAGAAGAGGAAAAAAGAAGAAGAAAAACTGAGGAGAAGAAGAAAAATAGAATAATATATTCTATTTTTTCTTCTTCTCCTCTATTCCTTTCTTCTTCTCCTCTTTTTTTTCTTCTTCTTCCTCTTCTTATTATTTATCGGGTATGTCGTTGTCGATATACCCCCTCCCCGATAACTTCAACATGAGGGGGGCACTACTAGGGAAAACCTTATACACAGAACATTAGCAATAGTGCGGGTTAAAAACGCACGCTGGTGCTAATTAGCAGTAGCGCGGTGGTGTAAACGGCGCTACAGATACAGTTATAGCAGTAGTGCGGTGGTGTAAACGGCGCTACAGATACAGTTATAGCAGTAGCGCGCCCGAGTACAAAAGCGCTACTACTAAAATTCCCACGGCTTAGCCAATAGGCTGCACATAGTAGTAGCGATCTTCGTCGAACCACGCTACCGCTATTTGCTTTGTAGCAGCGCGTTTACGCAGAGAGGCGCTACTGCTAAAGTAAATAAAATTAAATGGAAAGCAAATAGAAAAGTAAATTAAAATGAAAGAAATACAAAAAGGTGAAAGGAAAAAATGTAAATAGAAATAAATGAAAAAGGGGAAAAAGAGAATGGTATAGCAGTAGCGCGTATACGGGAACGCGCTGTAGCTGTGTTAGCAGTAGCGCAGTTCCTGGAACGCGCTACTGCTACTTCTGACTTAACCCCTCGATTCGTTCTTCCCAACGGCCACTTCCCCCAAATCGCAACTCCTCCGCTGTCGCCGTCGCCCATCGGCCGCCGCGCACTCTCCCGTCGCTCTCCCGCCTCAACGCCGCCCCCGACCCCGCATTCGATGCCGCCCCCGACCCCGACCTCGACGCCGCCCTCCGCCGCGCGCCCGAGCCCCGACCCCGACCTCGACGCCGCCTGCCCCTCCCTCGCCGCAGTCACCGTAAGGCTCTGCCTCTCCTCTCCCCTACCCTCCTCTCTCTCTCTCTACTAGGGCAATTAATATATGTGTTGATGCTGTGTTGATGTTCATATGAACCCTAGGTGTTCATATGAACCCTAGGTGTTCATATGAACCCTAGATTTGTTTAGGGCAGTAGGCATTTTTTAGCATTTAGGAAAAATGATTAGCAATGTTTTTAGGAAATTAGCTAGGGCAAATTTTTATGAAAATGCCTAAACAGTAATTTCATTTGCATATTATTTTTATATGATATATGTCATTGATGAAATGAAGCCGAGTGGCTTTGTTGTTTCCAGGAAATGAAGCCGAGTGGCCTATGTTTTGCCGGAATGTTGATTCATTTCCGTTCCGGCAAATTTCAGATACTCGATTTGTCCACTTTTTAGCAAAAGTCATGCCGAAATTTTCCGTGAATTCGGCATGACTTGTGCTACAAACTAGGACATATCGAGTGCCCGGGATTTGCCGCACCGGGAAAGAGTCAACGTTCCTGCAAAGCATAGGCCTTTTTTATGTCATTATTCATTTTATTAGGTATAGAATTAATTGACTAGATTTAATTGTAAGAACTAGTTGTATTAATAGAACTAGTTGAACATGTCACATTTGTTGTTATTTTTTTAGTTAAAGCAATTTTTCCCGCATCGACGTCGACGATGCCTATCCCGCATCCTTGTCGTCGAGTCGGTGGAGGACACCTGCGTCACCAGATGGGCCATGTCCGGGACTGGGCTCCGCCGGGGTGGTACTGGGAGGCGCTACTTGCCGGGGGGCGCAGGTTGGTGAGGAGCCAGCCTGTCGTTGACCCGAACCTTCTTTGGTGGCGGTCGTGTGGGCCAGTGACGGTCCAGAGGCAAGAGGACCCCGCGGAGGTGGTGCGTCACCGTGTCAGTGAGGAGGACACGCACGTCCGTCGCTACTTGTTTGCGTTGGAGCACAGGTTCTCCAATACCTGGCAGGTTCTCCAGGGATCTCACTGGAGCTATGATCCTGTGATGGTTCCTTCTCTTTGGGTGTCCACCGCCCGCGCCGATACCCGTCATGCGCTAGGGTTTTAGTTGTATTAGTGATGTTATATGTATGATACTATTAGGGATGTATTAGTGATAATATTCGACGATGTACGGACGCATGAGATGATGTACTTTTGCTTATTGAACGCATGCTAATTTGAATACTTATTTATTTTACGATTTGGTTTTTCTTATTGAATGCTCATGTCAATATGAGTCCTATAAGATATTTTGAGTATCCTAGTAGTTGTCTTCGATCGATTTTCAATTAATGTTTCAACTATGAACATAGGAAATGTCTGACAACGAAAAGGATTTTGGTATTTGCAAATACTGCGAAGACGAGCGCGGCATGTGCGACGGAATCTTCCTAGATGATGATAGGCGCTTCAGTCAAGCTGGATGTGAACTTCGAAGTGGATACAGTAAGTCACAACGATAAGTCTTTTCTCGTAATTAAGCATGACATCTGCTTCATTTGCTTCAACTTATAATTTAATTTTTTACTATTCTACTAGTGTATCCCCTGCCATGCAAGAGTTTTTGTCTTGGATAAGATAGGTTTCAGTCGTACTATGGAGGTAAAGAAAGTTTACTTGAAGACCGAGCATGGTTATAGTTTTCACGCAAAATTATACAACGCAGACGACTACACCTATTTTGGATGCAAAACTTGGCGAGCACTATGCAAGGCTTATGCATTTGAGCCTGATATAGTTATCACCTTTGATATTCGTACGGAAGATGATATTGAAGGTAATACCGACATCTGGGTCGATGTGCAGACGCCTCCAGTTATACCATTATGTGAGTTTCTCAACCATATTTATGTCTTTGATATTGTTTATTCAAAAATAGTTGACAACTAATTTCTATTGTCAGCTTATTTCCGTTCAAGAAAACATGTCCAGCGCTTGGTAGACAGGACCTACTACTGTCCCGGGGCAGAACTAAACTGCGAGGACCTAAGTCATTATGTTTCATGGCTTGAGGGTCTTGATACTGTCAAGACAAATTTTCTTCCTACACTTAGAAATGTTAGTACTGAAAACGTGCGACCAATAGTGTTCGTAATGAACTACGGTCACATCTATTTAGGAAAGATGGTAAGATTTTTACTATTTGTCCTCAGTGCATCTTTTGCATACATTATTTTTTAAGCTAATTAACTTCATTGCTAACTATGTTACTATACGATGTTCTTCAACAGGGACTCCCGATGAAAGTTGTGCCTCATGGGATCGAGACTAATGGTACCATGAGTATTGTTAGCTTACGGCCAAGATATCCTACAATGCACTTTAGTGCATTCAGGATTTCTAAAAGCGACGAATGCTTAATAGTGAAAGACTGGACCAAATTTGTGATGGAGGAGCGCAGAGAAGTACTAGGGGGCAGCAATCAGAAGCGCAGCCCACGATTAGGAGACAGGTTCATCTGCATGCTCCAACTTGATGAAGGAGGAGAGCTACACATGTTTTATGTTATTTTACCTGAGAGAGAGCAGCAGGAGTGCTTAGCTAGTTAGAAATGAGTTTGAAGATGATGATGTGCTACAGTATGACTATGATGATTAAATAGCTAGTGTTGGTGGTAATGACTATGATGATTATTATTAGCTAGTGTTGGTGGTGATTAGATAGCTACCGCATCTAGTGTTGGTGGTGATTAGCTAGCTAGAATGAGTTTGAAGATGATTATGTGCTACACTATAACTATGGTGATTAAATAAATATTGTTGGTGGTAATGACTATGATGATGATTAAATAGCTTGTGCTGGCGGATTAGATTCAAGTGGAGGCAACATGTGGTGCACATCGAAAGTACTACTAGTCCAAACTAGATCATGTTTGGATTAGTAGTATACTTTTGACATGCACCATAAATTGCCTCCACTTGAACCTAATCCACCTTCATTTGACACACTGTTATGGACATAATGATATAAACGTCATAATTGGTATTGTACCAAAATTTGTATAACAGCGTATAAATACACTAAAAATAAAAAATGAAAACAAGAATACTAGTAGCGATGGATAGAAAACACGTTGCAACTAGCTAAATTAGCAGCAGCGCGGGAGAGAACAAGCGCTGCCGATATGTGTCTTAGCAGGAGCGTGTGTCGCACGCGCTACTGCTAAGTAATAGCTGTAGCACCTTATTAGTAGCGCGGCAGCCCGCGCTACTAGTGGGCATTAAACCCGCACTACTACTACGGTTTTCCCTAGTAGTGAGGGTCGCTAAATAATAGAACTAGTTAAACTAGTTTATTTTTAGTAAGTACTACTTTATTTTATTTATAGTAAGTGCTTAGTAGTTGAACTAGTTGATTTAATAAAACTACTTTATGTTACTATCGAAGTAGTTTATTTTTAGTAAGTACCACTTTATTTTATTTATAGTAAGTTCTTAGTAGTTGAACTAGTTGATTTAATAAAAATACTTTATTTTACTATACAAGTAGTTTATTTTCAGTAAGTACTACTTTATTTTATTTATAGTAAGTGCTTAGTAGTTGAACTAGTTGATTTAATAAAACTACTTTAATTTACTATAGAAGTAGTTTATTTTTAGCAAGAAAATTAATAGAACTAGTTTATTTTTTTAGTTCAAGCAATTATTCCCGCATCGACGTCGATGATGCCTATCCCGCATCCTCGTCGTCGACTCGGCGGAGGAGGCCTGCTTGATCAGAGGGACCATGTCCGGGACTAGGCTCCGCCGGGCTAGTATTGGGAGTTGCTACCTTCCGGGGGCGTAGGTTGGTGAGGAGCCAGCCCGTCGTTGTTTTGGGGAACATAGTAATTTCAAAAATTTACCTACGCACACGCAAGATCATGGTGATGCATAGCAACGAGAGGGGATAGTGTCGTCCACGTACCCTCGTAGACCGTTAGCGGAAGCGTTATGACAACGCGGTTGATGTAGTCGTACGTCTTCACGATCGACCGATCCTCAGTACCGAACGTACGGTACCTCCGTGTTCAGCACATGTTCAACTCGGTGAAGTCCCGTGAACTCACGATCCAGTAGAGCTCGGGGAAGAGTTTCGTTAGCACGACGGCGTGATGACGATGTTGATGAAGTTACCGACGCAGGGCTTCGCCTAAGCACCGCTATGATATGACGGAGGTGGATTATGGTGGAGGGGAGCACCGCACACGGCTAAGAGATCAATGATTAATTGTTGTGTCTTGGGGTGCGCCCCTGCCCCCGTATATAAAGGAGCTAGGGGGGACGGCCGGCCTGGAGGAGGGCGCGCCAAGGGGGGAGTCCTACTCCCACCGGGAGTAGGACTCGGGGAGTCCTGCTCCCACGGGGAGTATGACTCCTCCTTTCCTAGTAGGAGTAGGAGAAGGGGGGAGGAGGAGAGAGAGGGGAAGGAAAGGGGGGTGCCCCCCCCCTCCTTGTCCAATTCGGACTAGAGGGGGAGGGGTGCGTGGCCTGCCCTGGCGCCCCTCCTCTTCTCTACTAAGGCCCAATAGGCCCATTACACTCCCGGGGGGTTCCGGTAACCCCCCAGTACTCCGGTATATGTCCGAAACCTCCCGAAACACTTCCGGTGTACGAACATAGTCGTCCAATATATTGATATTTACGTCTCGACCATTTCGAGACTCCTCATCATGTCTGTGATCATATCCGGGACTCCGAACTACCTTCCGTACATCAAAACATATAAACTCATAATATCGATCGTCACAGAACTTTAAGCGTGCGGACCCTACGGGTTTGAGAACTATGTAGACATGACCGAGACACGTCTCCGGTCAATAACCAATAGCGGAACCTGGATGCTCATATTGGTTCCTACATATTCTACGAAGATCTTTATCGGACAAACCGCATAACAACATACGTTGTTCCCTTTGTCATCGGTATGTTACTTGCCCGAGATTTGATCGTCGGTATCTCGATGCCTAGCTCAATCTTGTTACCGGCAAGTCTCTTTACTCGTTCCATAATGCATCATCCCGCAACTAACTCATTAGTCACATTGCTTGCAAGGCTTATAGTGATGTGCATTACCGAGAGGGCCCAGAGATACCTCTCCGACAATCGGAGTGACAAATCCTAATCTCGATCTATGCCAACTCAACAAGTACCATCGGAGACACTTGTAGAGCACCTTTATAATCACCCATTTACGTTGTAACGTTTGGTAGCACACAAAGTGTTCCTCCGGTATTCGGGAGTTGCATAATCTCATAGTCATAGGAACATGTATAAGTCATGGAGAAAGCAATAGCAGTAAACTAAACGATCAAGTGCTAAGCTAACGGAATGGGTAAAGTCAATCACATCATTCTCCTAATGATGTGATCCCGTTAATCAAATGACAACTCATGTCTATGGCTAGGAAACTCAACCATCTTTGATTAACGAGCTAGTCAAGTAGAGGCATACTAGTGACACTATGTTTGTCTATGTATTCACACATGATTATTTTTCCGTTTAATACAATTCTAGCATGAATAAGAAACATTTATCGTGATATGAGGAAATAAATAATAACTTTATTATTGCCTCTAGGGCATATTTCCTTCAGTCTCCCACTTGCACTAGAGTCAATAATCTAGATTACATAGTAATGATTCTAACACCCATGAAGTCTTGGTGCTGATCATGTTTTGCTCGTGGAAGAGGCTTAGTCAATGGATCTGCAACATTCAGATCCGTATGTATCTTGCAAATCTCTATGTCTCCCACCTGGACTTGATCCCAGATGGAATTGAAGCGTCTCTTGATGTGCTTGGTTCTCTTGTGAAATCTGGATTCCTTTGCCAAGGCAAATTGCACCAGTATTGTCACAAAAGATTTTCATTGGACCCGATGCACTAGGTATGAAACCTAGATCGGATATGAACTCCTTCATCCAGACTCCTTCATTTGCTGCTTCCGAAGCAGCTATGTATTCCGCTTCACACGTAGATCCCGCCACAACGCTTTGTTTAGGACTGCACCAACTGACAGCTCCACCGTTCAATATAAACACGTATCCGTTTTGCGATTTAGAATCGTCCGGATCAGTGTCAAAGCTTGCATCGACGTAGCCATTTACGATGAGCTCTTTGTCACCTCCATAAATGAGAAACATATCCTTAGTCCTTTTCAGGTATTTCAAGATGTTCTTGACCGCTGTCCAGTGATCCACTCCTGGATTACTTTGGTACCTCCCTGCTAAGCTAATAGCAAGGCACACATCAGGTCTGGTACACAGCATTGCATACATGATAGACCCTATGGTGAAGCATAGGGAACACTTCTCATTTTCTCTCTATCTTCTACAGTGGTCGGGCATTGAGTCTGACTCAACTTCACACCTTGTAACACAAGCAAGAACCCTTTCTTTGCTTGATCCATTTTGAAGTTTTTTTCAAAACTTTGTCAAGGTATGTGCTTTGTGAAAGTCCAATTAAGCATCTTGATCTATCTCTATAGATCTTGATGCCCAATATGTATGCAGCTTCACCGAGGTCTTTCATTGAAAAGCTCTTATTCAAGTATCCTTTTATGCTATCCAGAAATTCTATATCATTTCCAATCAGCAATATGTCATCCACATATAATATTAGAAATGCTATAGAGCTCCCGCTCACTTTCTTGTAAATACAGGCTTCTCCAAAAGTCTGTATAAAACCATATGCTTTGATCACACTATCAAAACATTTATTCCAACTCCGAGAGGCTCGCACCAGTCCATAAATGGATCGCACACTTTGTTAGCTCCCTTTGGATCGACAAAACCTTCTGGTTGCATCATATACAACTCTTCTTCCAGAAATCCATTCAGGAATGCAGTTTTGACATCCATTTGCCAAATTTCATAATCATAAAATGCGGCAATTGCTAACATGATTCGGACAGACTTAAGCATCGCTACAGGTGAGAAAGTCTGATCGTAGTCAACCCCTTGAACTTGTCGAAAACCTTTCGCAACAAGTCGAGCTTTGTAGACAATAACATTACCGTCAGCGTCAGTCTTCTTCTTGAAGATCCATTTATTCTCTATGGCTTGCCGATCATCGGGCAAGTCAACCAAAGTCCACACTTTGTTCTCATACATGGATCCCATCTCAGATTCATGGCCTCAAGCCATTTTGCGGAATCTGGGCTCGCCATCGCTTCTTCATAGTTCGTAGGTTTGCCTTGGTCAAGTAACATGACCTCCAGAATAGGATTACCGTACCACTCTGGTGCGGATCTTACTCTGGTTGACCTACGAGGTTCGGTAGTAACTTGATCTGAAGTTTCATGATCAACATCATTAGCTTCCTCACTAGTTGGTGTAGGTGTCACAGGAACCGGTTTCTGTGATGAACTACTTTCCAATAAGGGAGTAGGTACAGTTACCTCATCAAGTACTACTTTCCTCCCACTCACTTCTTTCGAGAGAAACTCCTTCTCTAGAAAGGATCCATTTTTAGCAACAAATGTTTTGCCTTCGGATCTGTGATAGAAGGTATACCCAAGACTCTCCTTTAGGTATCCTATGAAGACACATTTCTCCGATTTGGGTTCGAGCTTATCAGGTTGAAGCTTTTTCACATAAGCATCGCAGCCCCAAACTTTTAGAAACGACAACTTTGGTTTCTTGCCAAACCACAGTTCATAAGGCATTGTCTCAACGGATTTCGATGGTGCCCTATTTAACGTGAATGCAGCCGTCTCTAAAGCATAACCGCAAAACGATAGCGGTAAATCAGTAAGAGACATCATAGATCGCACCATATCTAGTAAAGTACGATTAAGACATTCGGACACACCATTACGCTGTGGTGTTCCGGGTGGCGTGAGTTGCGAAACTATTCCGCATTGTTTCAAATGAAGACCAAACTCATAACTCAAATATTCTCCTCCACGATCAGGTCGTAGAAACTTTATTTTCTTGTTACGATGATTTTCAACTTCACTCTGAAATTCTTTGAACTTTTCAAATGTTTCAGACTTATGTTTCATTAAGTAGATATACCCATATCTGCTCAAATCATCTATGAAGGTGAGAAAATAACGATACCCGCCGCCAGCCTCAAAATTCATCGGACCACATACATCAGTATGTATGATCTCCAACAAATATGTTGCTCGCTCCATTGTTCCGTAGAATGGCGTTAGTCATCTTGCCCACGAGGCATGGTTCACAAGTACCAAGTGATTCCAAAAGTCCATCAGTATGGAGTTTCTTCATGCGCTTTACACCAATATGACCTAAACGACAGTGCCACAAATAAGTTGCACTATCGTTATCAATTCTGCATCTTTTGGCTTCAATATTATGAATATGTGTATCACTACTATCAAGATTTAATATAAATAGACCACTCTTCAAGGGTGCATGACCATAAAAGATATTACTCATATAAATAGAACAACCATTATTCTCTAATTTAAATGAATAACCGTCTCGCATCAAACAAGATCCAGATATAATGTTCATGCTCAACGCTGGCACCAAATAACAATTATTCAGGTCTAAAACTAATCCCGAAGGTACATGTAGAGGTAGCGTGCCGACCGCGATCACATCGACTTTGGAACCATTTCCCACGCGCATCGTCACCTCGTCCTTAGCCAATCTTCGCTTAATGTGTAGTCCTTGTTTCGAGTTGCAAATATTAGCAACAGAACCAGTATCAAATACCCAGGTGCTACTGCGAGCATTAGTAAGGTACACATCAATAACATGTATATCACATATACCTTTGTTCACCTTGCCATCCTTCTTATCTGTGAAATACTTGGGGCAGTTCCGCTTCTAGTGACCAATCTCTTTGCAGTAGAAGCACTTAGTCTCAGGCTTAGGTCCAGACTTGGGTTTCTTCTCCTGAGCAGCAACTTGTTTGCTGTTCTTCTTGAAGTTACCCTTCTTCTTCCATTTACCCTTTTTCTTGAAACTGGTGGTCTTGTTGACCATCAACACTTGATGCTCCTTCTTGATTTCTACCTCCGCAGCCTTTAGCATCGCGAAGAGCTCGGGAATTGTCTTATCCATCCCTTGCATATTATAGTTCATCACAAAGCTCTTGTAGCTTGGTGGCAGTGATTGAAGAATTCTGTCAATGACACTATCATCCGGAAGATTAACTCCCAGTTGAATCAAGTGATTATTATACCCAGACATTTTGAGTATATGTTCACTGACAGAACTATTCTCCTCCATCTTACAGCTGTAGAACTTATTGGAGACTTCATATCTCACAATTCGGGCATTTGCTTGAAATATTAACTTAAACTCCTGGAACATCTCATATGCTCCATGACGTTCAAAACGTCGTTGAAGTCCCGGTTCTACGCCGTAAAGCATGGCACACTGAACTATCGAGTAGTCATCTGCTTTGCTCTGCCAAACGTTCTTAACGTCGTCAGTTGCATCTGTAGCAGGCCTGGCACCCAGCGGTGCTTCTAGAACATAATTCTTCTATGCAGCAATGAGGATAATCCTCAAGTTACGGACCCAGTCCGTGTAATTGCTACCATCATCTTTCAACTTTGCTTTCTCAAGGAACGCATTAAAATTCAACGGAACAACAGCACGGGACATCTATCTACAACAACATAGACAAGCAAAATACTATCAGGTACTAAGTTCATGATAAATTAAAGTTCAATTAATCATATTACTTAAGAACTCTCACTTAGATAGACATCCCTCTAATCGTCTAAGTGATCACGTGATCCATATCAACTAAACCATGTCCGATCATCACGTGAGATGGAGTAGTTTTCAATGGTGAACATCACTATGTTGATCATATCTACTATATGATTCACGCTCGACCTTTCGGTCTTAGTGTTGCGAGGCCATATCTGCATATGCTAGGCTCATCAAGTTTAACCCGGGTATTCTGCGTGTGCAAAACTGGCTTACACCCGTTGTATTTGAACGTAGAGGTTATCACACCCGATCATCACGTGGTGTCTCGGCACGACAAACTTTTGCAGCGGTGCATACTCGGGGAGAACACTTATACCTTGAAATTTAGTGAGAGATCATCTTATAATGCTACCGTCAATCAAAGCAGAATAAGATGCATAAAGGGTAAACATCACATGCAATCAATATAAGTGATATGATATGGCCATCATCATCTTGTGCCTTTGATCTCCATCTCCAAAGCACCGTCATGATCAACATCGTCACCGGCGCGACACCTTGATCTCCATCGTAGCATCGTTGTCGTCTCGCCAACTATTGTTTCTACGACTATCGCCACCGCTTAGTGATAAAGTAAAAACAATTACAGGGCGATTGCATTGCATACAATAAAGCGACAACCATATGGCTCCTGCCAGTTGCCGATAACTTCATTACAAAACATGATCATCTCACACAATAAAATATAGCATCATGCCTTGACCATATCACATCACAACATGCCCTGCAAAAACAAGTTAGACGTCCTCTACTTTGTTGTTGCAAGTTTTACGTGGCTGCTACGGGCTGAGCAAGAACCGTTCTTACCTACGCATCAAAACCACAACGATATTTCGTCAAGTTAGTGTTGTTTTAACCTTCACAAGGACCGGGCGTAGCCACACTCGGTTCAACTAAAGTTGGAGAAACTGACACCCGCCAGCCACCTGTGTGCAAAGCACGTCGGTAGAACCAGTCTCGCGTAAGCGTACGCGTAATCTCGGTCCGGGCCGCTTCATCCAACAATACCGCCGAAGCAAACTATGACATGCTGGTAAGCAGTATGACTTGTATCGCCCACAACTCACTTGTGTTCTACTCGTGCATATAACATCTACGCATAAACCTGGCTCGGATGCCACTGTTGGGGAACGTGATCATGGTGATGCATACCAACGATAGGGGAGAGTGTCGTCCACGTACCCTCGTAGACCATTAGCGGAAGCGTTATGACAACATGGTTGATGTAGTCGTACGTCTTCACGATCGACCGATCCTCAGTACCGAACGTATGTCACCTCCGTATTCAGCACACGTTCAACTCGGTGACGTCCCGCGAACTCACGATCCAGTAGAGCTCGCGGAAGAGTTTCGTCAGCACGACGGCGTGATGATGATGTTGATGAAGTTACCGACGCAGGGCTTCGCCTAAGCACCGCTACGATATGACCAAGGTGGATTATGGTGGAGGGGGGCACCGCACACGGCTAAGAGATCAATGATCAATTGTTGTGTCTTGGTGTGCCCCCGCCCCCGTATATAAAGGAGCTAGGGGGGAGGCGGCCGGCCAGGAGGAGGGCGCGCCAATGGGGAGTCCTACTCCCACCAGGAGTAGGACTCCTTTCCTAGTAGGAGTAGGAGAAGGGGGAAGGAGGAGAGAGAGGGGAAGGAAAGGGGGCGCCGCCCCCCCCCCCTCCCTCCTTGTACAATTTAGACTAGAGGGGGAGGGGGCGCGCGGCCTGCCCTGGCCGCACCTCCTCTTCTCCACTAAGGCCCAATACGCCCATTACACTCCCCGGGGGGTTCCGGTAACCCCCCGGTACTCCGGTATATGTCCGAAACCTCCCGAAACACTTCCAATGTCCGAATGTAGTCGTCCAATATATCGATATTTACGTCTCAAATATTTCGAGACTCCTCATCATGTCCGTGATCTTATCCGGGACTCCGAACTACCTTCGGTACATCAAAACATATAAACTCATAATACCGATCGTCACTGAACTTTAAGCGTGTGGACCCTACGGGTTCGAGAACTATGTAGACATGACCGAGACACGTCTCCGGTCAATAACCAATAGCGGAACCTGGATGCTCATATTGGTTCCTACATATTCTACGAAGATCTTTATCGGTCAAACCGCATAACAACATACGTTGTTCCCTTTGTCATCAGTATGTTACTTGCCCGAGATTCGATCGTCGGTATCTCAATACCTAGCTCAATCTCGTTACCGGCAAGTCTCTTTACTCGTTCCGTAATGCATCATCCCGCAACTAACTCATTAGTCACATTGTTTGCAAGGCTTATAGTGATGTGCATTACCGAGAGGGCCCAGAGATACCTCTCCGACAATCAGAGTGACAAATCCTAATCTCGATCTATGCCAACTCAACAAGTACCATAGTTACGTTGTGATGTTTGGTAGCACACAAAGTGTTCCTCCGGTATTCGGGAGTTCCATAATCTCATAGTCATAGGAACATGTATAAGTCATGGAGAGAGCAATAGCAGTAAACTAAACGATCAAGTGCTAAGCTAACGGAATGGGTCAAGTCAGTCACATCATTCTCCTAATGATGTGATCCCGTTAATCAAGTGACAACTCATGTCTATGGCTAGGAAACACAACCATCTTTGATTAACGAGCTAGTCAAGTAGAGGCATACTAGTGACACTATGTTTGTCTATGTATTCACACATGTATTATGTTTCCGGTTAATACAATTCTAGCATGAATAATAAACATTTATCATGATATGAGGAAATAAATAATAACTTTATTATTGCCTCTAGGGCATATTTCCTTCACGTTGACCCGATCCTTGTTTGGTGGCGGTCGCGTGGCAGTGACGGTGACGAGGCCTCCGGACACCGCGGAGGTGGTACGTCACCGTGTCAGCGAGGAGGACGAGCACGTCCGTCGCTACATGGTTGCGTTGGAGGGCAGGTTCGACAATACCTGGCAGGTTCTTCAGGGATCTCACTGGAGCTATGATCCTGTGATGGTTCCTTCTCTTTGGGTGTCCACCGCCCGCGCCGATACCCGTCGGGCGCTACGGTTCTAGCTGTATTAGCGATGCTATATTTATGATACTATTCAAGGTGTATTAGTGATAATATTCGACGATGTACGGACGCAAGAGATGATGTAGTTTTGCTTATAATTGAATGCATGCTAATTTGAATACTACTTTATTTTACGATTTGGTTTTGCTTATTGAATGCTCAAATTGGAAAACTACTCCTACTTTGAATGCTAAAATTGGAGAGAACTATGCAAGACGTGAGCTGAGAGTTTTCAAGAAAAGAATCGACAGACCGATAGTCAACCCGTGATGAATAATAATGTTCTAATTTAGTTTTTGTGTACATATATTTAATTGTACAAGTTTAATCTTTGAATTATGAACATAGGAAATGTCGTACTCGGGCGACGAAAGTCTCCCGGGGGAGTGCGACTGGTGCCACGATGACCGAGGTATGTGCGACAGGTTCCTTCAGTTGGACGAAGATCGGCGCTTCAGCATTAAGCTCGAGGAGACCTTCGATGTTGAAACGGTACGCAACGACGATAAGTGTTTTTTTGTAATTAAGCACGACTTCAACTATTTCAACGTGTACTTTTCATCTTTTACAATTCTACTAGCTTATCCCATGCTATGCAAGACGCTATGTCTTGGAGAAGATGGGTTTTGAAGACCATGAAAGTATGGAAACAAAGAAAATTCACCTAAGGAACCATCATGGTATGGATTTTGAAGTAAATCTGTACAATTCTGAGAGCGTAACCCATTTTGGTTGCAAAAATTGGGAAGCACTTTGCAAGATGTATGGTTTTTATGAGGATATGCTTGTCTCCATGGATCTTGGTGATCCTGAAATCGAGCAAGACAATATGGACATTTGGATCCTTGTTGATACGCCTCCAATTCTACTGTTATGTGAGTTTCTCAAACATAGTTATTAACTAATTTATATTGTTTATTTCAAAATAGTTGACAGCTTATTTCCATTGATAGCTTATTTTTATTCTTCAAAGAATGTGCGGAAGATGGTAGACAGAACCTACTACACCGATGGCTGCGAATTAACTTATCGGGAGAAAAATCATCTGATCGCATTTTGTACTGATCTTGAGAATTACAATATCTATAATCAAACTCCTCAACATTATGGTCAATACGTTCCACTAGTGCACGTGTTGAACCACGGTAACTTCTATGGAGATACCCTGGTAAGATTTTTTACTATTACGACATCCGTGCATCTTTTGCATACTTCTAAAACTAGTACATCATTGCTAACTACGAAGTTATTACTATCTTTTTCAACAGATAATCCCGAATGATTGTGTGCCTCATCTGATCTATGAGCATGGTCGCCTTGATGTTTTGAACATATAGCCAGGTCATCCTACGAATCTCACTTGTTCGTATCGGATTTCTAAAAGAAGTGGAGACATGAAAATCAAAGAATGGAAAAAATGTATGGACAGTCGTAAGAAGGTTCTTCGAAGCAAAGAGAAGCGAAGCGCAAGAATTGAAGACAGGATGATCTCCATTCTCCATAATGGAGAGTCAGGGTCTATATTGTTTTATGCTATTTTACCTTAAAGATGGTATTTAGGTCCTACCTAATACTGATGATCATGTGATAAGAACAATTAAGTAGGGTTGGTTCGATGACTATGAGGATGATGATCTTGTATGACTTGTTATTAATAACGAGTAGAAGTTGTATGATGATGATTAGTAGGACTTGTTATTATGATGATGCATGATGCGAGCATGAAGAGTTATTATATATCAGTGGGTGAAATGAACATGGATTGGATTGAAGTGAAGGCAACATGCATGTGGTGCATGTCGAAAGTAGTACAATCCAAACTTGGTTAAGTTATGATTAGTATTACTTTCGACATGCACCACATGTTGCCTTCACTTCAATCTAAGCCATGTTTAGGCATAGCAGTAGCGTTGGTAAACCAAGCACGGAGATAAGAGAGGACACTTCTCTCTATTAGCTAGCTAACAACCTAAATTAACCCCCAAAACCCCTAAACCACCCCCTTTCAAAAAAACCTCAGCTCATGCCAGCTGCTGACGCGTGGATGCCTTTTGGTCCCAGTTGGTGCCACCAACCGGGACCAAAGGCCCTCCTGCCTGGGCTCGCCGCAGCGGCCACGTGGAGGCCCATCTGTCCCGGTTCATGTAAGAACTGGGACTAAAGGCCTAGGGCTTTAGTAACGACCCTTTAGTCCCGGTTCTCCAATCGGGATAGATCGGCCTTACAAACCGGGACAAATGGCCCTTTTTCTACTAGTGTCAATTCTTGCATGAACATTTTGTTGCCCTCCTTTTAGGGTTGAAGATTGGCAAGGCATATGAACTACGTACATTTTTTTTAAAGCAACATCATTATGATAAATGTTTTGCTCCATTTTTAGTTTCACTTGATCAGAAGCCTGTTTGTTCCAAGATCTTGACTATATCTTGACCAGAAGAGAAGATCTAGACGCTCCGCATACACTCCCCACAGTGCTACACTTCTTTTCTTTTACCTAACACGAAATTACTCGGTTCATATGATATGGGGTGTGTCTAGGTCTCAGTCGACTGAGACTTAACCAAGTCTCACTCAAGTGATATAGTATATGAGAAGAAAAAGAAAAAACTGAAAAGACATTTTTTACGAATCTTAATGCAAGATCAATGGAATATAACATCGACTGAGACATAACGAAGTCTAAGTCGACTGAGACATAGCAAAACTGTATGGTAAATGCTTCGTCAATCTGAACAGTACGTCCCAGGTCTGAGCATGGTTTTTGCTTTTCTGTTTTACCGAGGTAGAGATGGTGCTCACTTGGGGAATCTCCATCGCCCGACCCGCAAATGTCTCCGGTATATGTTCGTTTTTATGTCGGACAGAATGTAGGAGGTAGCCATCCAACGCTAACTTCCGTATTTCTCCAGCATTTCATCGAACAGTAAATGTGCGGCACCCAAAATAAATCCGGTTCATGTAGTGCTGGTCGTCCTCACGCTTGCCGTGCTCGCCGCCGGCACGCTCAAGATCGCTCCGCCCGCGGGCGAGGGGTGGGCGCGGCCACGGACGCAGCGCCGGGCACGGCTGCTGCATCGCAGGTCGACGAGCGTGGCCACCAACGCAGCCAGCGCGGACACGGCGACCTCCCCTGGCGCAGCGAGGGACGCGGGGAGCCTCCCCTCACACGCCGGCGACCGAGCTTGCTGCAGGACTACACGTACGAAGCTGGCTTTCCAAGCAACGAAGCTACTTGATTGATCTGCGCAAATACCTACTAGCAAAAGAGACCACACATGGCTGCCGCGATGGCCAGCTTCATGCCAACGAATAGAAATAGCAGCCACGGAGCAGCCGAGCACCAGCGTGAGTCCCGCCATGCGCGCACGCCGCCCGCCGATGGAGCTACTCCGCGCTCGCGTCCTGCTGGCTGTGGCTGCGGTCGAGCACGAGCAGGTTGTCTGTGCACGCGCTCGCGCTCGCCTTGGTGGCCTCCTCCTCCTCTGCCCATCTCTACCTCGCGCCACTTCGCGTGGAGACATGTCCGTCCGCAGCAGCGAGCGACCGGGCGGTGTTAGGCGCGCCGACGGAGGCGCGCATCAGGAGGCCGAGCTCCGCGGGCGCGGCGTGGCCGGGGAGATGCGCCGGGCGGCCAGCCACAAACGCGTTGACCGCCGGCCACATCTTCCGCACCTCGCCGGAGGGCTTCGACGCCGCAACCGCCACGTTGTGCGCATCCACGACGAGGGCCCACTCGAGCGGCGGCTGGAGGCAGTGGTGGCTGCGCGGGGCGACGCGGCTTGGAGAGAGAGAGAGGGCACCTGGTGTGTTTTCGTTGGCTTGCACGATGTCCGGACCCCTGCACATCGCCTCATGTGTGTCTATCAAATACCAGAATTTGAACCAGATACAGGTCTCCATTAAATTGCAAAAATCAACAAACGTGTCCGATCAAACATATACCGGAGTTTTGCGGGTCTCACTAAAGATGCCCTTATTGAGTAGTAAACTCGCCAGTAAGTTATTTTGTACTACTGACAAAAGGAGTTGAGTAGAAGTCCAAATGTTTTTTCTTGGTAGATCTTCCTTAACAAACATGCATGATCTAGGATCAACTCGTACAAACTATCACAAGGGTGCAACTTTTGGAGACAATGGATAAGTTTATCCTTGCATGGATATTATTCAAGAAATGATTGCATTTTTTAGACCATTTTTTGAAACAAAGGGTGAGTTATAACTCAAAAAGACTAAAACTGGAATATACAGAAAGTTTGATAATGCCAGCAAGTTCCTGTCAAAACATGATAGTATTTTGTTTACTTACGACTTCAAGTAAACAAAAAACACTGTGCACACAAGTTTGAAGCCAAAACTTAATAAGAAAAGAGTACAACAGCAAAACATATACTAGGATGTCATAGTACAGTTGAATCCACTATTTGGTCAAAAAATATTAAGGAACAAGCAAGTAGCCACAATGGCTCATGTGTATGACACAGAGCACAAAGTGCAACACCTTTGCAGGGTTGAGTAGCTGTGCATTTACCTTATGGAACTATGAGATCTGAAGAAGGTGCCTGTGACTTGTGACTACTTAGAGCATCTATAGCTGCGATGGACAAATTCGGCCCCTCAAACGCTCGCGGACACGTCTGCGGGCACTGAACGGGCACCCCTCAAATAATCTAATCCACATCCGGACAACTCAATTATCATATCTTAAATCCATACAAACTCATACAACTACGTCGATGGACACACATCGTCCGGCTACTCCATCACTACTAACTAAACATGACATCGAACTACCAAAATTTGGCATGTTAGGCTATGGTGGAGTTCATCCACGGTTGCCCTTGTCCTTCTCGGCCTTCTCGCGGAACTACCGGTCGAAGACGTTGTACGGATCGAGCCAGATCTGCTTGTCGCCGGAGCTGTCCTCGCCGTCAATGTCCCCCTTCTCCTCCTTCGATGGCAGTCCGACCATGGCACGGACCGCGATTCTGCTCTCGAGCGAGGGCGCGCGTGTTCCTCCGTTGTTGTTTCTTCACAATGCGGGCGCGGATGGCTTCCTCTTCTGTGGCCGCCCGTGCCGCCGCATCAGCCGCCTTCGCCGCTGCCATTTTCCACCGTGATACGGGCCTCGACGGCCCTTATCTTCTCCTTCCGACGGCGGGCCGCCCGTCCCCGATGGGACTCATAGTCTGCCCAGCGGGTGATGGGGAAGGAGAAGGGTTCCGGCTGCCTAGACCGCGAGGATCCAGCCCCCGAGGACCCGAGCGCCCGTTGAGCCGACGCTATGGAGTTGCGGCTGACAGATCCATCAGTCGGCCAGGCGCTGTCCTTCCTGGAGCGGCTAAGTGCAATGCGAACCGTCATTGCCTCATCCAACCCGCACCGCACGGAATGACACCCCAGTCGACAGATCCGGACTGGCCGGAGTCATATCCGCTGCCTGCCATGCCGGAGAAGGCCAAAAACCGCCGAAGGTGATCACGGGTGGCGGAGGAGAGGGGAGTGAAGTGGTTAGGGTTTGGTCCGGCGAGCAGATGGGGAGAAATATATATGGGGTCGAGTGGGCCAGCATGGGCGGGTCCGACGTGACAGGCGCGCCTGGGCGCCCTATATCCGCCCCATATTTAAGCTGGATATGAGGGATGCCGGTCAGCCCGGGCGTTTGTGGCGTATGTCTGAGTCGAAAAATCGTGACCAGTCAGTGACCAGGCGGACCGCCCGGACGTTTGAGGAGGATTTGGGACGCCCGGGTGTAGATGCTCTTACTTCCCAGAGCAACAGTGAATAACCATACTGACACCCTACCTACAGCCTAATTGTATAAGGTGGTTAGGCTCGGTCAGTCAGTCATGAGGTATCTGAAATTCTGAACAGAGCAACTCTCCAGACTGTGTATACACCTAGTAGCAATGAGCTACATATAAGTGAATCCAGCCAGAAATGCAATCCAAGATCGCAAGGGTGTATTGCACTTTTTGGAAACAAAGGATGAATTATATCCCAAGATCAACTCTTACAAACTATCACCCGGGTTGACGGCCAGACCGCGTTCGCAGCTGGCCAGCTCATTCCCGCTCACCTGTCTTTCTATCCCCAGTATGCTAAATGTCAGCTTTGGTGCAAGGATCAACGGAATTGAACAAAGGGAATGCATATTATTATTTTCCTAATCAAGTGAAGAAACCAAAAATAATGCCTACCACTGCTACAATGGTCTCTACGGAATTCTCTCGCCAAATCCAATGCCGGTGCCCACATTCAGTTTCGATCAAACAAGAGGGGAAATGGTAAAAGAAGAAGGGAAAATTGAGGAAGCAAAGGTACCACCTGGATCTCATACCAGAGACCAACTCTATACACCACCAGTTCGCGTCTCTTGCCGTTGCCGACGATGGCTAGTTGTCCTGGCCACGCAGGGCCGGCGGGGACGACAGCTTCGTCGGCGGCGTTCGCAGGCCATCGGAGAGGTCTGGCGTCATGGTCGCCGGAGGCGCCGCAGCTCTCGGGCTTGCGGTATTCCCGCGGCCGAACATTTCCTTGGGCAGCAGGACCTTGGAGACGGCGAAGATCGCCACGGGATTTTGGTCGAACACCGTGCAGGTGTGGGACGCCTGCACGACGCCGGTGTCGATCGCGACGGAGCCGTTGAAGCGCGTGATATTGAGCATGAAGCGGCCGGCCTCATTGCACTCGGTGGCGAGCGTGGGCTGGACGGGGTTCACAATGGACTGAGGGACCCGAGCGGGTGGTAGGAGTGCAGCACCACGGCCTTGCAGTCGGAGGGGAGGGACTGGAGGCGGTCGGTGGCGGGGAGGGCCACGAACGCGTCGTCGGTGGGGACGAAGATGGTGATGCCGGCGCCCCGCTCTTCGGCCTCGAAGTCGTCCGCCACGCCAGAGGCCTCGAGCATGGAGGCGGCCACGTTGAACCCGCGCGCGTCGGTGATGTTGACCACGGGGGACGGGCGGCTCTCGGAGCCGGACGCGGTGGTGTCGAAGCCGGAGGGCACGATGAGGCAGCCCACGGCGAGCACGCTGGTGTTGTACGGCTCCCTGGTGACGGCGCCGAGGTCGGTGGCGTTCGACCCGGGAGCCGACAGCGCGGGGGAACGGACGACGATGGCGGAGCCTGCGGCCGTGAGGTTGACGACGCCGAGGTCGGAGGCCGCGCGGCTGGTGGTCTGGAAGAGCGCGGTCACGAGCCTCCCCGAGGCGGGGACGCGGGCGAGGTCGGACGGGGAGAGGTACTCGAGGAGGACGTGGTAGCCACGAGCACGGCCATCGCATTGACTCCGGCGGCGTCTTTTGGTTCTTGAAGCCCTGCACCTGCCCTGCACTTTCCTGGTGGAGTAGCAGCAAAATAATTCAGAGGCTTTAATTTAAGGGAAACGTTTGTATCCGGACTGCCGGCGGAACCGTTCCGCCGGACTCGCTCTGCGCGTTGGATCTCTTCAGAATCAAGGATAGATGTTGTGCCACGTATCCGGCCTCAATCCAATTAGTTGCTCCCTCCTCCTTGCGCAGCGCAGGAGGGCACCAGCGCCGGCAGGCACCACGCGCCGGCCAAGCGACCAGCGGGCTCCTTCGATCGCCGCCGCCAGAGAAGAGCGCCTTGTCATCCGCGTGCGGCCGCCCCTCGCCGGATGTCGTTCGCGTGCGGCCGCCCCTCGCCGGATCTCGTTCGCATGCGGCCGCCCCTCGCCGGATCTCGTCCGCCTGCGGCCGCTCCTCACCGGACTACTACCCCTCTGCCTCTTCCCAGAATCCGCCCCTCTGCCTCTCCCTGGAATCCGCCCCGGCCGCCCCTTGCCAGACCTTGCAGCGCTCGAGCCTCCCCAGCCATGGCAGACTACACCCCACGATGATTTTTTGTTAGAACCGGTTGTAGCAAATTCAATCGCCGGTGGTAGCAAAAATCTACTACTGTTGCAGCAAAACGGCGTCATCGTCATCGCGAGCAAACACTAGACATCACGCTTTTTTGTTACATGCTACAACCTGTATCACATTTTGCTACAACCGGCACACCACTCAGCTACAACCGGCGCCAAGTTTTGCTACATCGGATATACAGAAAGTTGCAAGCGTTCAGTGCCATCGAGGAAAGCTACAACCGTCTACATAAAAAAATGCTACAACCTTCGATGAAAAAAGCTTCAACCGAACGAGAGATGAATTTTTCACCCAGGCGCTGCTCAAAACGAAAAAAGTTTCAATCGTTTACAGAAAAGCTTCCACCGTAGAGGGGGAAAGCTACAACCGTGTCAATTTTTTGCTACTACCGTCTGTGTGTTTTGCTACATCCATTCATGCGGCCATGGTACTTTTTTGCGACTGAGGTGTGACCGGCGACGACGAGGACGAACATTTTTTGTTGCAACAACCTCGTTTTTTGCTACCATTGGCGATGTGTTTTGCTACATCCGATTAACATGTTTGCTACAATGGCGACGCCGATGGATTTTTTTTGCTGCAACCGTTGTCTTCATTTGCTACGACTGACACGGGAAAATGCTACCACGGGGCATCTTTGTTTTTTGCTGGAACCAATCATCGGTGAGGCGGAGCTGCATCCATGGCACTCTGACGAGCAGCGGGGGCAGCGAGCGGTCGGGGCGAGCTGAGTTCCGGAGCGCGGGGAGGCCCCGACGGGCGGTCGGGGCGGCGAGCGGACTTGGACGAGTTGAGTCGCGGAGCTGCATCCATGGCGCTCCGACGGGCGGCCGAGGCAGCGAGCGGTCAGCTCCAACCGGCGGCCGGGGCGGCGAGCGGGCGGGGCGAGCTGAGTGCCGGAGCGTGGGGCGGCCGGCGAAGACAGGCGGCGAGACGGGGTTCCTTTCCCCGTCCGCGCTCGCGACAGGAAGACGACGCCCTGGTTGGATAATGATCCAACGGATCGGAACGGGCCGATCTGACGGCTAGGGTTGGACCGGCCGAAGCGTCCGGCCGGTGCGCCGGCGCCTAGCATCGCCCTTAATTTAAAGCTAATGCACTTCATGTTTCAGTTTGAAATAACCCCCAGGTCCTGCTGGAGCTCTGTCAGGCAAATAAAACAGAAAACATTTTTATATTTGATTGCTCATCTGTTTTTTTTAGAATACTTGATTGCTCATCTAACCGTTGTAGTTGGCTTAGAGCATCTCCAACAGATGGTCCATATATAAAAATACCTAACTTTTAGACCGTCTGGGGCAAAAACGCTGCTCCAACAGATGGTCCATATGCAAAAAAAAATTAGGACAATTGCATTTTTACCCCTAGTTGGTTCCTACCCACGGGTTTTGCCCTTACTTTTCGAGCTTGCTCAGTTTTGCCCTTACTTTTTCCGTCGTGGTCTCTCGAATGCCCTTTGACCGTTTGACCAAAACTTTAAAAATTCATAACTAATTCATATGAACTCAGAAAAATGAAAATAAGATATCAAAATGTTCAGATAAACATTACCTTTATGTGCATATCATTTGCATTCAGGACAAAAGCACCCTTTAAACTACCTGAGGTAATTAATGTTATTAACATTATTAAAAATAAAAAGGTATAAACAATATTTTTTTCATGAATAAAAATTACATGCAAATGTAGGTGATGTTTTCTGAACATCCAGATATCTTATTTGCATTTTTCTGAGTCCGTATCATCTTGTTAAGAATGTTCTAACGACTTTGACCATTATTTGGAAACTTCATACCAAGTTGATACAAACTCAGAAAAATGCAAATAAGATATCAGGATGTTCAGAAAACATCACCTACATTTGCATGTAATTTTTATTCATGAAAACATATTGTTTTACCTTTTTATTTTTAATAATGTTAATAACATTAATTAGCTCAGGTAGTTTAAAGGGTGCTTTTGTCCTGAATGCAAATGATATGCACATAAAGGTAATGTTTATCTGAACATTTGGATATCTTATTTGCATTTTTTTGAGTTCATATGAATTAGTTATGAATTTTTAAAGTTTTGGTCAAACAGTCAAAGGGCATTCGAGGGACCTCGACGGAAAAGGTAAGGGCAAAACTGAGCAGGCTCGAAAAGTAAGGGCAAAACCCGTGGGTAGGAACCAACTAGGGGTAAAAATGCAATTGTCCCAAAAAAATTGGACCGCGGCCTCCTCGTGATGTAAAATACAACACCTCGCGGTGCAAATATACATCACGAGATGCATCTGGTCCAAAACCAGCCGCCACCCGCGAACGCCCAACCGCCACTTCATTTCCTTTCCCGCCCGCTCCCGTCCGCCCGCCCGAAGAACAGCCGGCCGGAATCCGCCGTCGCGACTGCCCAAAACCTCGCCGTTGGCGCCGCCACCACCCCACATCCCTGCCGCCGCCCTCCGCCGCCGTCGCCTCAGTCGCCTCCCCGCCGCCGCCCGGACGCCGCCGAATCGGGTGGCAGCCGGCGTGGGATTCGGCCCCTCCGGCGGTCCGGCTGCCGCGGTAGGCCTCCGCCGGGGCTTAGCCTGCCGCCGACCTCCTCCCGTCGGCCGTTAGCCTGTCCACGGCCGTTGCGCCGGTCGCACGATCGCCGCACCAAGCCCTCTGCCCGGCTGCCGAACTAGTCTTCGCACCCGCCAAGCTCCTCTTGGCCGGCCTCCAACCTCATTTCTTATCACCGCCGCCGTCTGGAGCCGACCGCAGCCGTCCGCAGCAACCAATCTAACCGGCGGCCATCTTCTTCCACCGCGCGCACAAGGTGTTTGACGGAATTCCCCAAGGTAAAAAAATGACAAAACTTGATGATTTAACTTGGGATTGGATACTATGTTTAACGGCGGCTGTGTGCATTGTAGATGAGCTCGGTTGACTCCTCTTTCGTGGATGATTCATCGTCGGACGAGGAATTTGATTTGCATGAAGAAGAGGATATTGCTATGCTAGTGGCCATGCACAAGAGGAAGAAACCGAAGCACAGTGGACCATCTAGATTTTGGGATCAAAAGATCCTTTGGTACATCATGACCGCTTGCGTGATCATGCATAACATGATCATTGAGAACGAGCGTGGAAAAAATTTAGATTACAACTTCTATCAGTTGATGGGCATTCGTGTTAACCCCATGCGCAAAGAGGAGCGCATCAGACGTTTCATGAAGGTGTACAGCGAGATTAGAGATAGCGATGTGCATGACCAACTCCAGAAAGATTTGATGGAAGAGCATTGGAAATGGCATGGCGAAAGATCCGCATAGATTCATTATTTGTTTGTTCAAAACTATGTTGTATTGTGCAAAACTATGTTGTATTTGTGTTGCATTGCATCTCCTGGATCTGAAGAACTATGTAATAATTTGATATTGTGGACATGAATTTTTTTATGTTATTTTGAAATATGTGCGGCTGTACAGTGGCTGGACAGCGGCTGAACAGCAGCCGGGCGGCTGCTGGCCGGTTTTGGACCATGAATTTGGACCGTCTATTGGAGTTGCTCTCTTGGACCATGAATTTGGACCATCTGTTGGAGTTGGCCTTCTTCCGGAGCTCCAAAACACACTTTTTGGCGGTCCAAAATTTACATCTTCGGTTTTGGACCGTCAAAATTTGGACCATCTATTGGAGATGCTCTTAGGGCATTGCTAACCGATCCCTACTCCCTTACGGTGCACCTAGCCGATCCCTTCAAAAATTTAACCGAGTACAATTTTACTCCACCTTCCTATTCTCCCTGAAATCTCCCTAAATTCACTCTATCCCGCCGCGGCCGAGTAAGAGTGGCGCCTCTCCCTCTCGCCCCTCCCGCGCCGCACTGCCTCCTGCCGACGCAGCCGCCACGCCCCGCCGCCGCCACCCACAACCGCCGGGCAGGACGAAATGGATAGCCCGGCCCGTTCGCCCACCCCGCCAGCCACCGGCGCCGGCTTTTCGCCGCTGGAAACCACCCACGCGCCGTGGCCGAAGAAGAAGAGGTTAGGTATGAAGAAGACCCACCGCGTCCAAGCTCCTCCTCCAACTGCTCCAATGGTCTCCGGGGAGGCCACCGCCTCTCCCGCAACGGCACGCCGCCTTCCCGCCGTACCTACCAGAGGCAAACATGCTCGAAAGTCGACGGCGACGGCGGCGCTCGTGGAGGCGGCCGTGAAGAATAAGATGAAGAAGGCCAAAGCGGCGCCTCGTCCTTCAACTCCAGCAGCCCATACGGCCGAGCGGCGGCCGTAGTAGGCAACAAGAATCGCGGCCGCCAAGTGCTTGATGAAATGCCAACAAGATAATAATAAAAACCTCTCGTCGTGGTGGTATCCGATTGTGATTGTTGGTGATCGGTAATGATTGTTGATAGTGTTTGCTTTGATATTGTAGTGCGGAGATGAACACGGCAAAGTCCCTCACATCGTTGGAGTCCTGGGCCGTCATTGGCCTTGATGATCTCAACTATGACTCGCTTTGGGATCATTCGGCCACCCAAGACATGGAGGAGGACGCCTAAGAGGTGGTGGCCGAGGATAAGGAGGTTGTGGAGGTGACCGAAGCAAGCACCAAGGTCCCAAGGTGCCGCATCCAAAACTACAACCAAAAGGAGGGCATTACGCTTTGCGACGCTTGGTGCGCCATCTCCATGTGTGCAACGATCGGAAGGGATCAAACCAAGACCATGTTTTGGGAGAGGATTACCAACCACTACAACAACTCTGTGGATGTGCGATCAACCCGTACCCAAGGTTCTCTTGGGCATCGTTGGGCACCATTCATTACCAATGCAACCGATTGCATCGACCAACTGAATCATGCTCCACCGAGTGGTGTGCAAGTGGCGGAGTATGGCCCCTACATAGAAGAGCTATTCAAGCATCGGAACACCAAGTTCGGCCACAAGTCCGTCACTTTGCATCATTGCTACAAAGAGCTATGCAAGAACGAGAAGTGGATCCAAATAATTGCGGAGGCCACTCCAAAGAGGTAAAGGTTGAGCATATCCATTGAGGAGGAGGACGAAGTTGACGAAGATGCCAACAATAGACCGGAAGAAAACAAAGTTTGCAAAAGAAAGAAAGAAGAGAAATGCATTCGGTGGCACTTAAATTTTAGAGGATCGGTAAGAAATACCATTAATCAAGGACGTGTCTAGCGGGCGGCTGTGTGCCCACTAGCACTCCCGGGCGGCCGAACTTTTTAGGAAATTTTCTGTCCCCTTCTCTCGGATTAGAAAACACCATAGCGCGTTGTTTCTTTGTGGTGTCTGTAGCCTTCTTTCTCACCAGACGGGCTAGCCTGCTGGTCCCCATGTGCATGCATGTGCATCTAGCATCGTGCACTCATCATTCGTTCGGAAAAAACGATCATCTACACCATCACGTGGTCCTCTTCATGTCTGTCATTTGTTTTTGCTTTGAAAATTTGAAAAAGCCATAACTTTTAAATCAGACATCGAAATTGATATCCGTTTTCGCGGTTGAAGGCCCCACAGCGAGCTGTTCGAAACAAGATCTCATATGAGTACATTCCGACAAACTTTATATATGTGCAACTACAAGCCCTGTAAGGTGCAACTGCCTCACAAAAGTGTGCAACTACACGGCTGTGCATGAGTTACTATGCCAACGAGAGCATGCAACACCGTGATCCTGCATGTTTGACTATGCGCCGCACGTGTGCAACTCCCGCAGTTGTGCGTGAGCTACTATGTCGACGAGAGTGCGCACCTTTCTGGTCGCGTGTGTGCGACTGGGCCGACACACGTGTGCACCTTCGTGGCGTGCGCGTATGACTATGTGGATAAGAGTGTGCAACTCCGCAGTCTCGCTCGTGCGAGTATGCTGACGAGAGTGTGCAACTACGTGGTCGTGCGTGAGCTACTACTCCGACGAGAGTGTGCAAATCTGTGGTCATGCACGTGCGACTAAGTCACCGCGCGTGTGCAACCCTTGCAGTCATGTGTGAGCTACTACGCCGATGGGATTTGAACCTCCGCCGTCACGCGTGTGAGAGTATGTTGACGCGCGTGTGCACCCTCCGCAGCCATGCGTGTGCGACTATGTGAACAAAAGTGTGCAACTTCGTGGTCTTACGTGTGCGACTATGCGAACAACAGTGTGCAACCCCATGGTCATGCGTGTGTGGCTATGCAGACGAGAGTGTGCAACCCCGCGGCCACACGTGTGCGACTATGCCAACGACAGTGTGCAACTCCACGGCAGTGCATGAGCCACTATGCCGACGAGAGTTTGCATCGCTGTGGTCGTGCATGCGTGATTATGCCGTCACGCGTGTGCAACTCCTGCAGTTGTGCATGAGCAACTACGCTGACGAGAGTACACAGCTCCATGGTCGCACGTGTGCGACTAAGACATGCGTGTGCACCTCCCGCGTTCGTGCATATGTGACTACGCAGACGCGAGCTCCATGGTATGTGTGTGCGACAATGTAGATGAGAGTATGCAACTCCATGGCCATGCATGTGCGATTATACGGACAAGAGTGTGCAACTCCACGGCCACAAGTATGCGACTATGCCCACAAGAATGTGCAACTCTGCGGCCGTGCGTGAGCTACTATGCCGACGAGAATGTGCATTACCGTGGTCGGCATGTGCGACTATGCCACACTGCCACGCAGTCGTGTGTGAGCAACTACGTCGACAAAACTGTGCACCACTGCGGTCGAGCGTGTGCGACTATGCCGACACGCATGTACACCTCCCGCAGTCAACTATGTGTGCAAGTACAACTACTGCGCATGCCAACTATGCCGATAAGAGTGTGCAACTACCACAAACAAAAAATGATCGTCGTGTCTGCAATCCCCAATGATCGTATCCAACTACGAACGATTATGTGTGCAATTAGAACTACTATAGATGCCAACAAAAATGATCATCGTGTGTGCAACTTTTCAATGATCATGTCCAACTGAAAACAACTATGTGTGCAACTAGAACTACTATAGATGCTAACAAAAAAATCGCCATGTGTGCAATTTTCAATGACTGTATCCAACTTAGAACAGTTATCTGTGCAACTACAACTACTACAAATGCCAACAAAAAATGTTCGCCATGTGTGCTATTTTTCAATGATTGTATCCAACTAAGAACTGTTATGTCTGCAGAACAAATGATCTGTTCCTCTGAGTTCCGACACAATTAACAGACACTCCAATTAATAACAAGAGAGGAGGTAGACGAACTAGCTAGGATTGGACCAGGATGGAGTTAAAGGACTCACCCCCTAGCCCGACTCTCCCCCCGTGTCGCCCCTGCACGGCGACCGGGGGGAACCCTAGCGCCGCCGCGTCCTCGTCCCTCCCCCGACCTCTCCTCCCCGCCGCCGCCGGGGCGCGCCGCCGGGCAAAGCCCGGTCAGCGTCGGCGGCGGCGGGATCTCTTCTCCCACGGCTCGCTAGATCTGGCGCGGGCGGATCGGGGCAGTTGTTGGCGGCGCGCTGGAGGCGGGGCGCGCCGGCGCGGGCTTGGGGGCGACGGCAGGGCTCACGCTCGCGGTTTCCCCTGGTGTGCGTGGGAGTCCGCTCGGGGCGCGCGGCGGCGGTCCTCGGCAAGCAGTGGCGGGCGCTGGGCTCTCGGCGGCGCTGTCGGGGGTTGGGTGCGACATATGCCAATGGATGGCTTATCATGGTGGGAGCGAGTACAACGTCCGGTGCCTGGAAGCGGGATAAGGCGTAGACACGAACGCCGGTGCACTTTACCCAGGTTCGGGGCTCTCCTAGGAGATAACACCCCTAGTCCTGCTCTGCCGCATGATCACTAGGGCACAAGTGAATACAATGGTGCTCCTCGAGCTGTATGCTGGGGGTAGGAGAAGGCAAGGCTAGCTCTCTCCATTCTCTATGGGTTGGTCTAGTTCTAACAGGTTTGGAACCCTTTGCATGGGTGCCCTGGGGGTTTATATAGGCCTACCCCCCAGGGGTACAATGGTAATCCGGCCGGGTGTAGGACCCGGCTGTCAGTCTCTCTATTTGCCGGCTTCTCCACCGTCTGGTGGGGCCCGCCGCCTGGTGGGCCCCGCCGACTGGTCTGGTACGGGGCCGACAGGCCGCCCCCGCTGCTCACGGGTCTTGTCGGCGGCTGATCACTATTGCCATGATGCTGACGACGCAGGCACGGTCAGTGGAGTGTGGTTACAGCTCCGCTGCCTGGCGGGCGATTACTGTAGCCACTCTGCGTCTCGTCTGGTTAATGGCGCGTGGGGCCCGAGGAAGGGGCGGGCCGACTACTGGAGGCCGGCCTCCCTCGGGTCCGACTGGTGGGGCTCTGGCCGTCATCCGGGCTCTCGCTGACTGGTGGGGCCCGTCGTCCTTGGGCCGTACCGACAGGCCGTCGTGGGAGCAGGGCTCCGCCTGCTTGTGGTGACGTCAGGGGTGGAGTGGCAACAGTGCTGCGCCGGGCGGAGATCTCTGCCGGTACGGTGCACTGTGGCCACGCCCATCCCAGGATTTTGGGAGGGATGGGATGTACTGTAGCCACTCCCTGTCTTGTCTTCCTTGATGGGGGCGCAGGCGTCGTTGACGCCTCGGGTCGACTGCTAGGGGCCGGCTTCTCTGGAAGCCGCCCGCTAGGGGTCGGCTTGTCTTGATGTCGGCCTCTGGAACTCGCCGTTTACGGGCAGCCGGCTATTCCTTCAGCCGGCCACCAGAAGGCGGCACTTCGTCTTGGTGCCTTGAGGGGCGCAGCCTGCCCCGATGTCCTGAAAGGTTCTGGTTCTCGGGTTAGCCTACCCGTGGCCCATTACTCCGACGGTAGTCCCCGAAGCTGGTGAGGTGCCGCGGCTGAGCAGCCCAGAAGCCTCAGCAGTTTCTTTCTCCAAGTGCTTAAGGTGGAGCTTCGTCCGACTTCTGTCGGGCCGACTGGTGGGAGTCGGCCTTGTCCAGTCTCACTTATCCAAACTTCGAATGCGTCGGCGGGAACCAAGTGGCGTGCTAGCTAAGCCTCCAGGCCGCCGCCCGTTGTGGGCATGTCACGTGGCGTCAAGCGGCCGGGCCAGTCTGCCAACCCATGCCGCGATGGGACGCGCCTGCTGGCGGGGCCCGCCACTACCACGCCTCGGCACGCGAGCGGATCCGCTGCGGCCGAGGTGGGCGGTTGAGTTTCCCGCGGAGTTACTACGCGCAGTAACTCGCGCGATAAACGTGGGGGCGTGGGGTCGTGGGCGCAGTAAATCCCACGATTGCCCCCTCGGCTTCACAGCCCGTAGGCCTATAAGTAGGGGGAGGAGGGGGAGCCGCGGAGCACGCGCGTCCCTCCTTCCCATTCTTTCCTCCTTCTTCCTCCTCTTGCCGCAGCGCCCCCAAGCCACGCTGAGCGCTGCGGTGGTCGTCTCCGATGAGCACATCCTCCAATCCCACGCCCCCCATGGCGCGTTCCGGAGCATGGGACGGCTCCGAAGTTCATGACGACCACATCGATTTCCTCCGCCAGACGCGGCGGTTGCCCGGCAAGGATTACGTGATGGTCCGCCTCGCGCCGAAGAGGGATATCTCGCCGGCGCCGGAGGAGGGCGAGCAGGTCGTCTTCCGTTCGCACTGCCTGCGCAGCCTCGGCCTGCCGGCGAGCAGCTTTTTCAAGTCCTTCCTCGAGTTCTACGGTCTTCAGCCGCACCACCTCACTCCGAACACGATGGTGCTGCTGTCCGCCTTCGTCACCTTGTTGAAGGCTTCCTCGGCGTCCTCCCCACCATCGAGCTCTGGGGGGAGTTCTTTTACATCAAGCTCGGCACCCTCGTCGCGAGCGTGCCGGCTCAATGCGGCGCGTTCATCGCGGTGCGGAGGCCGGCGGCCGAAAATCTGTTCCCCCCCCATCCCGCTGATTAAGTTGGTGAAGATGTGGCAGCGGTCATACTTCTACGTGAAGATCGTATTCGCGGAGGGAGACTGGGTCAACTTGCCGGCTTACGAAGCCGGCCCGCCGGCTGGGAGGCGGCCCAACTGGTCGTACCGGGCCAGGACGCTGTCGCCCTCTGGAGCCGCCGCCATCGCGCGGCTCCGAGTGCTGACACAGTAGGAGGCCCTGATCGGGCCCGACTTGCTATCCGCCTTCGTGGCGCGCCGGGTGCTCCCGCTACAGAGCCGCCCTCACATGATCTGTCAGATGAGCGGACATCGGGACCCGAGTCGGCTGTGCACCAAGGAGATGCCTCACGCAGAGGTAGCTCTCATGGTGAACTATCTTGCGAACTGCGAGCTCACAAAGGAGTGGCGGTTTGGCAAGGAGCCGTATTCACGCGCCAACCCCCCGCCTATGGTAAGTCATCTGTCTTTTTTCTCTGTCTCTTTGTTGCCGAGTTCGTTTGGTCCAGCCTGACCAATCGGCTTTTGAACAGAGCCCCCTCCTCCAGCCAACAGCCGGTGCCGCGGGGCCGGAGCGCCAATTCCTTCCCGACCGGCGGAGAGCGACGTCGACGACCCCGACTTGGGGGTGGCGGCCTTGGAGGACGACGCCGAGGGAGGAGGCGGCAACGCAGGCGGCTCGAGGCTCGGAGCCAACCTCGAGGACTGACCTGATGACGACGCGGGGGAAGTCGCCCCGCGCCACCAGCCAGGAGCCGGCCAGCCGGGCGCGAGCTCTTCTGCCGCACCGGATGCCCAAGGCGGCGCGAAGAAGCGCAGGGCCGCGCCGAGCTTGTTCGGCAGCCGGCCGAAGAAGCCCAAGGGCTTGGCCGCAGCGACCAAGCGGGACGAGGCGGCCGCAAAGGCCATCCGCTTCCGCAAGGAGGTGAAGAAGCCGCAGCTGGTTTCCGCGTAAGTTCGGCCTTTACCTCGTACCTTCGTTTTTTCCTTGTTGATCTTGTCTGAGTTTCTTCACTTTGTTTCCCTTGATCTAGGGCTCCACTCTCTCTCGAGAAATCAGCCGCCACCTCCATCGTGAGGTCGGCGGAGACCTCCACCACCACTCGGCCGATCGATCCGGCCACCGACCTCCGGGAGGCGAGGGAGCGGAACACGCAGGAAGCGCGCGAGGAGGAGGAAGCCTCCCGCCTGGAGAAGGCGGAGGCAGAGAAGGCGGAGGCCGCCGCCCTGAAGAAACTGGCGGAGGCCGAGGCCGCCGATGTGGCGAAGAAGCAGGCTGAAGAAGCCGCGCACCGCCAGTCGGCGATTTTCATCACTCCCCTGAACTCCTCGCTGCCACCTCCGGAGTTCGTGGCGCAGACTCGGGAGGCCGGCGACGAGCACCCGGTCATGGAGAGGGACGGCGGCGATGTCGCTATGTCGGACGTGATTGTGCCTCGACCGCCGGCGTCTGGGAGCGCGCAAGGCGAGCAGCCGGCGGACCCACCGGTGCCGCCAACTGAAAACGAGGTGGCGACGGGCCTGACTCTTGAGGTCGGCACACCAATGCGTCGCCGACTTGCAATGGCGGCTTCGGCGCCACGCCCGCTGGAGACTGGCGCCGCGAGCTCCTCGATCCCGGACACCAAGGCGACCAGCGCCGCGCCCACTGGGTGGGTGCGGGTTGGCGGGACGGGCCCTCTGAACAAGGCGATGTTGGATGTTCAAACCAAACTCCGCGTTGAAGACGACGCCATCAAGAACTGCAACAAGGCGTATCTGGCATCGCGAGAGGCCATCCGGGTATGCCTCTTGCTTCTTCGTTTTTAACTCTTGTCCTGCTTCGTGGGGGCGCGTCAGCGCACCCACTGGGTGTAGTCCCCGAGTTCCGGGCCGGCTGCTGAGCAGGCGGCTCGGAACTTTAATTAGCAGGCTCTAAGTGCTGATATCCTTGCTGCGGGATTATCATAACCTTCGTGTTGCCGCCTTCAACTCCAAGGTCCAGGAGCTGGATCAACGCGCTGCCGACTTGTCGGAGAGCCGAAGTGAGTCTTCTTCCTTTTCCTACGGGGGCGCGCTGGCGCACCCGCGGGCTGTAGTCCCCGAGATTCGGGCCGTCTGCCGAGCAGTTGGGCCGGATCTCCCTGGCGACTGTTCTTCTTTCTGTTGATTTTGATGACTCATTTCTCCGCGGGGTGCGCTGGCGCACCCGCGGGCTGTAGTCCCTGAGATTCGGGCCGACTGCTGAACAGTCGGGCCGGATCTCCCCGACGACTCTGCCTCTTCTCTGTTGGCAACTGACGCCTTCCCTTCTTCTTGCAGCAGCAGCTGGGCGAAGCCAACACTGCGTTGCGCGCTAAGGAGGAGGAGCGCCGCAAGCTGGCTGAAGAGCGCGACCGGCTTGTCGCGCAACTGGCGGAACAGGCGGAGCTTCTCAAGAAGGCCCAGAAGGAGGCAGAGGACAAGGAGACCGGCCTCCTTGCTGAGTTCGCGACCGAACGCTCCGCCTGGACCGACAAGGAGGCGATGCTGGCTTCCGGCTTTCACAAGATCGAGGACATAGTCGATGGTGAGCTTCCCTCTTTTTCCTTCTTCGATCTGCCGGCTGTTGGTCGAGCCGTCTTCTCGTCTCTAACTTTGGATCTTTGCTTTCTGTCTTGGCAGACTTCTTCCCTGGTGACGCGGACGCCGCCAATCAGGCCATTGAAGCCGATCGTGAAGGACGGAGGGCGGACGGCGCACAGATCGCCGCCGACGCCCCCCGAACCCTTAGCGAGCAGATCCTGAGCATCGAGGCCCGTCTTCGGCCGGCACACCGGATGTTGCGCCGTCTTCAGCGTGCCGGCGCCCAGACAATCGCCGCCCTGTGGCCGGACATGCCGGCACCGCGCACTCCCAGTCGTACTACCGACTGGCTGGAGGTGGCGGCCGGCCGTCTTGAAGCCTGGAAGGGCTCCTCGGCCCGGGCTGGAGCGCGTCGGGCCCTGGAATTCGTCAAGGCGTGGTACCCTGGGCTAAGTCTAGCCCAGCTAGCCACGTTCCGGCTGGAAGCTCAAGAGGAGTTGGCGGTCGTGGAAGATGACCTCGTCAAGCGTGCGGCGTCAATTGCCGAGTACACCGACACCAGCATCTTCGTCCCGGAGCGGGTTGAGAACGGCGCCGAGGCGCCACCAGAATGATTCGGGCTGAACCCGGAAGATGGCGAGGACTCGGTGGAGGTGATCGACTCCAGCGGCAAGGAAGAAGGCGAGGCGGAGGAGGAAGGCGAAGAGGAGGCGCCAGAGGTCCGAGCGGACGGCCAGCCTCAGCTAGACCACACCTCCAGCAACGAGCCACGCCCAAGCGAGCCGGCTACCACTGGAGGTGACCAAGCGGAAACTGTCCAGCCGGCCGCTCCACCAACCGGCGCCACCGACTCCTCCGATCCACCGAACCCGTCTGCCGCTCCCTAGGCCGCCGGTTTATCTTTGCTTCACCTGTCTATCAGTCTCGACGAACTTGTTAATTTTGCACAATTCCACCCGCGGGGTGTATCTCAAACTTCTGTTGAATATCGGCCAAGGGCCTTTGCTATGTAAATATTTTTCCGAGTTCTATCTTTTCTTGCTTGCTGCTCTTTGGCTTTTTCCTTTGCCGCCTTCCCTTGGTTGCCGTCTTGCCAGCCGAACAGCCGCTCTGCGGACTGCGGCTGGGTCAAGCACTTAGCTACTTCCGGGGAGGCAAGTACTTAGCCGTTTTTAGAACATTTTAGCAAGTTAAGTAGAAGCCGGCCGGCCGGCTGCTCAACAGCCGGTCGTAGAAGGCAGGAAGCCGGCTTAAACTATGCACATGCTTTGTGTCCTTAGCCATTTTTCATGTGGGCACCCTTTCTACCTTGCTCCTGCCCACCAGACAGTCGCTCTGCGAGCTGCGGCTTCTGGCAGGAGATGGCTTAAGTGCCAACACATTACTTGTCCGGCTGCAGGAAGCATTTCATAGTACAAGGCGGCAAGTCCCCGGGCCGACTAGTCGGACCCGGTACCAAGCGGCATAAAGAAAATGACACATTCATAGGCATAATTCTTATCATATAGATAAAAGAGGGCAGTCCCCGAGCTCTTCTCGGGGGACCCGGAGTCTTCGTACTTTAATACAAAAGGTAGTGTGGTACATACTGCGTTAACTGTAAAATCTTCGGAGGAGATTTGCATTCCATGGCCGCTCTGTCTCCTTGCCAGAGTCGTCCCTTTTGCGTGCTCGAGGCTTCTGGGCATCGATCAGGTAGTAGGAGTCGTTGCCCAACACTTTGCTGATGATGAAGGGGCCTTCCCAAGGCGCTGAGAGCTTGTGCTGGCCGGCTGTTCGCTGGATCAGCCGGAGCACAAGGTCTCCCTCTTGGAAAGATCTCGGCTTGACCTTCCGATTGTAGTATCGGCGCAGGCTCTGCTGGTAGATGCTGGACCGGCTGAGTGCCAACAGCCGGCCCTCCTCCAGCAGATCGACGCCGTCTTGACGTGCTTCTTCTGCCTCCTCTTCGGTGTACATGGTGACTCGAGGGGAGTCGAATTCTATGTCCGTTGGGATGACGGCTTCGGCACCGTAGACGAGGAAGAAAGGCGTGAAGCCGGTTGACTTGTTCGGAGTTGTGCGCAGGCTCCAGAGGACGGCTGGCAGCTCGTTGAGCCAGCAGCCGGCCGAACGCTCCAGAGGCTCGACCAGTCGGGGCTTGATGCCGGACAAGATGAGGCCGTTTGCTCGCTCTACTTGGCCGTTTGACTGCGGATGGGAAACGGACGCTAGGTCCAGTTGGATGCCCTGCGTCGCGTAGAAACGGGCCAAGGCGCCTTTGGCAAAGTTTGTGCCATTGTCGGTGATGATGCTGTGTGGTATGCCATACCGGATGGTGATGTCGGAAACGAAAGTCACAGCAGTCGGACCGTTCAGCTTCTTGATTGGTTTTGCTTCTATCCACTTGGTGAACTTGTCCACCGCGACGAGCAGATGAGTCATGCCACCTCGTGTTGTTTTGAATGGTCCCACCATGTCCAGGCCCCAGATAGCAAAGGGCCAGGCAATGGGGATAGTCTTGAGTGCAGAAGCCGGCTGATGTGGCTTGGAACGGAACTTCTGGCACCCTTTGCATTTCTGGACCAAGTCTTTGGCATCTTCTAGAGCAGTCGGCCAGAAAAAACCATGGCGGAAAGCTTTGGCGACAAGTGCTCTTGAAGCCGCATGGTGGCCACATTCGCCTTGATGGATGTCTTTGAGGATTGCTTGGCCTTGCTCCGGCTCCACGCAGCGCTGGTAGACACCAGTGACACTGCGCCTCACAAGCTCTCTGTTGACTATGGTGTATGCTGCTGCCCGGCGTTGCACTTGCCGGGCCGAGATCTCGTCAGTCGGCAGCTCTTTCTGCACCAGGAAGTTGAGGATGGGCTGGGCCCAGAAGGTGCTGCGATTTCTTCGACTGCTAGGACTGCTACTTGCACAAGGGCGGTTGGGCCGGGAGGTGGCGGGTTGGAGTCAGTTGCTGCTGCCGTTTGCTGAGTTGATGAAGTCCCCAGGCCGATTGGTGCAGTCCCCGGGCCGGGCTCTGAAGTCCCCGGGCTGACCGCTGCAGTCCCCGGGCCGGGTTCTGAAGTCCCCGGGCCAGGTGCGACTGCCGCGGCCCCCGGGCCGCCTGCCGGAATTACCGTGCCGGCTGCTGGAGCTCTCAAGTCGGATCCGACTGCTTCGGGAGGAGCCGGCACGAAGATAGAATCCGACTCTGGCAATGGCTTGACAGACGGCTTGAGGAGGCGTTGTAGGGCGACGCCGGTCGGTATTGCTTGACGGGTGGAGCCGATTCGTGTCAAGGCATCTGCTTGCTCATTGTCATTTCTTGGCACATGGAGAAATTCGCACCCTTCAAAATATCCACTGAGTTGCTATACGAGGGAGCGGTAGATCGCCATGTTTGCATCTTTGGCGTCCCAGTTGCCTGACGACTGCTGGACCACCAAGTCAGAGTCACCATAGCACAGGATCCAGCGAATGCCGAGCTCTTTGGCAAGCCGGAGCCCGTGAATGAGTGCCTCGTATTCAGCGATGTTGTTGGAGGCGGCAAAATGGATTTGCAGCACATATCTGAGCTTGTCGCCTTTGGGAGAGGTGAGGACGATGCCGGCTCCCAAACCGGTGCGCATCTTGGAACCATCAAAATGCATCCGCCAATGGGTGGAGTCGGGCGCTGGCGGCAGGTACTGGGTCTCGGCCCAGTCGACGAGGAAGTCGGCCAGCGCTTGTGACTTGATGGCGGTGCAAGGCTGGTAGTAGATGGTGTAGGGGGCCAAATCGATGGCCCATTTGGTCAGTCGGCCTGAAGCATCCCGGCTTCCAATGATCTCGACCAGTGGAGCTGTGCAGACCACAGTGATTGGGTGCTCTTGAAAATACAGCTTCAATTTCTTGGCAGCAAAGTGCACGCCGTAGCACATCTTTTGGTAGTGGGGGTAGGTTTGCTTGGAAGCTGACAGCACTTCACTCAGGTAATACACCGGTCTCTGGATTGGTAGTGCCTTGCCTTCCCCCTTGCGCTCTACCACTATGACTGTGCTGACCACTCGGCTGGTGGCGGCGATGTAGAGGAGCATGGAAGCTCCTTAGGAGTCGGAGCCGCCAGGACAGGTGGAGTAGTCAACATCTTTTTGAGCTGGAGAAAAGCTTCATCCGCCTTGTCGTTCCACTTGAAAAAAGTGGTCTTCTTCATGAGCTGGTACAGGGGAAGAGCCTTCTCTCCCAGCCGACTGATGAAACGGCTGATGGACGCCAAACAGCCGGTGAACTTCTGCACATCCAGCAGTCGGGTGGGCACTTCCATCCTCTCGATGGCCTTGATCTTCACAGGGTTGCATTCTATGCCGCGCTCTGAGACCAGGAATCCAAGAAGCTGGCCGGCTGGTACTCCGAAGACGCATTTCTCCGGGTTGAGCTTGATTTGAAATCGGCGCAAGTTCTCAAAGGTCTCCTTGAGGTCTTCTAGCAGCGTTCCACGCTTCTCCGTCTTCACCACAACATCGTCCACATAAACGTGGGTGTTTCTGCCGAGTTGTTTGAGGAGGCACTTCTGCATGCAACATTGAAACGTGGCGCCGGCATCCCTCAAGCCGAACGTCATGGTCAAGTAGCAGAAAGCTCCAAATGGTGTGATGAAGGCGGTCTTCAGTCAGTCGGCCGGGTTCAGCTTGATCTGGTGACACCCTGAGTATGCATCGAAGAAATTCAACAGCTCGCATCCAGCTGTGGAGTCTATCACTTGGTCAATTCTCGGCAAAGCAAACGGGTCTTTGGGGCAGGCTTTGTTGAGGCCGGTGTAATCAATACACATGCGCCACTGCTTGTTTTTTTTAGCACAAGGACTGGGTTGGCCAGCCACTCTGGAAAGAACACTTCCATGATGAAGTTGGCTGCCAGCAGCCGGGCTATTTCTTCTCCAACGAATCTTCTCTTCTCTTCGGACAGGCGGCGCAAGGGCTGCCTGACTGGCTTGGCATCAGACCGGACATGTAACTTGTGCTCGGCGAAATCCGTCGGAACACCCGGCATGTCTTTAGGTGACCATGCAAAGATGTCCCGATTCTCACGGAGGAAATCGACGAGCTCGCCTTCCTATTTGCTGTCGAGGTTTGCACCTATGACGGCGTACCTCTCCGGGTGCTCCGGGTCCAAGGGTATCTTCTTTGTCTCTTTGGCCGGCTTGAACGAGCCCTCGGCTTCCGACTCCTTGGGGTTGGGTGACATCTCCGGCTGCTTGCCTGCCATCGCCACAACTCGGTCAAGGAGCCGCTTTTCAGCCGCGATCACAAGGGACTCGGCCAGCCGGCTGCTATCTGCTGCGCAAGCGGACGACTTCTTGTAATCCCCTGCTATGGTCAGAATTCCCTTGGAACTCGGCATCTTCATCTTGAGGTAAGCATAGTGGGGGACCGCCATGAACTTGGCCAGAGCAGGCCGGCCAAGTAGTTCATGGTATGGGCTTTCAAGGACCACCACCTCAAACCAGACTGGCTCTCGGCGGAAATGATCCTTGTCTCCGAAGAGGACGTCTATCTGGATCTTGCCGATTGGTGAGCAGGAAAGGCCAGGAACTATGCCATGAAATACGGTCCGGCTAGACTGAAGCTGCCTTTGTTTGATTCCTAACTTCTCCATGGTACCCTTGTACAGGATGTTGATGCTGCTGCCGCCATCTATCAGAACTCGGGAAAAACGAGCAGCTCGCCTATCTGTGGCAAAAGTGGCATCCAGAACCAGGGCGTAGGAGCCGGGATTGGGCATTACTTCCGGGTGGTCGGCTCTGCTTCCAGCTGATGGGCTTCTCGGACCAGTGCATGAACTCGGGGGTCTCTGACGCCACCGCATTCACTTCTTGCTGTCGTTGCCGTCTGCTGTGCTTGTCGTCGGCCACGCTGGTGAACACGACATAAGCTCCGTGCTCTTCAGGATACTCATCTTGTATGGCTCCGACTGATCGAACCGCCGGCTGCTGAGGGGAGGAGGAGGCGGCTGCCCAGCAGGCGGAGGAGGCAGAAGGCCGTCTCACTTGGCGATCCTGGTGAGCCAATGGCATTTCCGGGTGGTGTGGTTGACGGCTTCGCACCACTGTGGAACTTGCAGGGCACGTCAAGAGTCTGCTCATACGAGAAAGCAGGCAGCCAATTGGGCTTGCCGCCCTTCTGACGCTTGGATGGAGGCTGCCCTTCTGGCTGCTGGTCTTCGACTGTCGCCACCTGCCGGCTTGTGGAAGCCGGCTGCATGGCCTTGCGCTTGTTGTCGCTTGGTTGCTGGCGCCGACTGGTGTCGCCAGCCGGGGTCTGAGGAGCCTGAGGGGCCACTTTGCCAGATGCATCAACTTGGATTTCTGCCTTCATGGAGGAGTCGGCCGTGGCATATTTATCTGCTATGATCAGCAGCTCGTCGAGGGTCGCCGGCTCGTCGCAAAGAAGTCGGTGCTTGAGGAGGGTGCCCTCTCGGCACCCAGCGGTGAAGTACTCGATGGCCTGCACCTCGTGCACGCCTTCGCAAGAGTTGCGGAGCTCGGCCCAGCGCGTGAGGTAGTCGCGAGTCGACTCATTGGGGCCTTGTACGCACAAGGAGAGCTGGCGAGGTTTGGGCGGCCGCTTGTACGTGCTGGTGAAGTTGCGGATGAAGGCTTCGGTGAAGTCGACCCAGCTGTTGATGCTGCGGGGCTTCAGGCTGTTCAGCCATGTCCGGGCCGTGCCCTGGAGCATGAGCGGAACGTACTTCACAGCAATGCGCTTGTTGCCGTTCGCGATGCTGACGGCTGTGGAGTAGTCGACCAGCTAGTCCTCCGGCTTCACGGAGCCGGTGTACTTGGGCCTATCTCTTGGGAGCGTGAACCCTTTGGGGAAGGGCTCGTCTCGAATGCGGGGGCCAAAACAAGGCGGACCCAGCTCATCTTCTTCTTCTAGCGCCAGGGATCGGTGGAGACGGTCGATCCGGTGGCGGGCATCGTTCTCTCCGACTCCCTCTCGGCGGCCAAGGCGGTCGCTGAGTGTCGGGTGTTCAACAGGCGGCGGGGAGACGCGTCTTTCCCTGTGAGGGGAAGGAGGCGGACAGTCATCCCGTCGTTCCACTGCTCTCGGGCGGCCGTCTTGGTCGCGCTCAATGGTGATGCGAGTCCGGCTGCGGCTGGCAGCCGGCTCCTTGTCTCTTCTTCCGCGGACGCCACCAGTCGGCATCCGAGATGTCGCGCCTTGATCTCGGCGGGGGGGCAGATCGTCATTTTGCCGGTGAGGCGCCTTAGTGCGGCAACCGGCCTCGTGCTGCTCAGCAGACGCGTCGAGGAGTCGCTGGACGCGCTCGGCCATCTGGCGACGCTCTTCGCCCTCAAACTTGTCCAGCTCTTCTGTTGCCGCCTGGGCAGCTCGGATATTTTCCGCAGGCGTGGCATAGACGGGGCGATCTGCCCCCAACAGGTTGGCGATGGCCACGCCGCGCTGCCGGACCGTGCCAAGGCGGCTGGGCCCATCGGGAGCCGGCGTGCCGCCCACAGCGCAGTCCATCTCGCGCTGGTAGGCCTCCGATAGGCGTCTCATGCTGGCCAGCTTCTTGGCGCCCTCGACGAGCTGGATGTGGCGTGCTTCCAGCATCTCGGCGTCGGTGTCTTCTGGGATGGCCGCCGTCAGGTCTTGAAGTGCTGCATCGAGCGGGTCATGAGCACCTCCGCCAGAGTGCTCGCTGTGGCCGATGACTAGCACCTTCGTGACGGCGCTTTCGCCGCTCTCCGCGCGAGGAAGCGGCTCATCGTAGACCACCACGTTGGTGGGGAACGCGTCGAGCGACGCAGTGTCGAAATCGACTAGCATCGGGTCGGTGGAGCCAACAGACTCCAAGTCTACAGCGGTCTCGTTGGCGACGTGGAGCTGATCGAGGAGGCTGACGAGGCGGCTCTCGGGGCCATCATTGCCTGCATCGGACGCTGGCTCGTCGGAGAGGCGAACCTCACCAACAAGGTCGGCGAGGCAGATCGCCGCGCAGGCGACCTCCGCGCCGTGCAGCGCGTCGGCGCAGACTCCGTCTGGCGTGCCGGGCTGGCTGCGCTCGCTAGGGAGGAAAAGGGTCTCCGGACGACGGTGCACCTCGCCCCACGGTGGGCGCCAATTGTCGGGGGTTGGGTGCGACATATGCCAATGGATGGCTTATCATGGTGGGAGCGAGTAGAACGTCGCCGGTGCCTGGAAGCGGGATAAGGCGTAGACACGAACGTCGTCGTACTTTACCCAGGTTCGGGGCTCTCCTAGGAGATAACACCCCTAGTCCTGCTCTGCGGGGTCTCCGCATGATCACTAGGGCACAAGTGAATACAATGGCGCTCCTCGAGCTGTATGCTCGGGGTAGGAGAAGGCAAGGCTAGCTCTCTCCTTTCACTATGGGTTGGTCCAGTTCTAACAGGTTTGGAACCCTTTGCATGGGTGCCCTAGGGGGCTTATATAGGCCTACCCCCCAGGGGTACAATGGTAATCCGGCCGGGTGTAGGACCCGGTTGTCAGTCTCTCTAGTTGTCGGCTTCTCCGCCGTCTGGTGGGGCCCGCCGCCTGGTGGGCCCCGCCGACTGGTCTGGTACGGGGCCGACAGGCCACCCCCGCCGCTCACGGGTCTTGTCAGCGGCTGATCACTGTTGCCATGATGCTGACGACGCAGGCACGGTCAGGGGAGCGTGGCTACAGCTCCGCCGCCTGGCGGACGATTACTGTAGCCACTCTATGTCTCGTCTGGTTAATGGCGCGTGGGGCCCGAGGAAGGGGCGGGCCGACTGCTGGAGGCCGACCTCCCACGGGTCCGACTGGTGGGGCTCTGGCCGTCTTCCGGGCTCTCGCTGACTGGTGGGGCCGGTCATCCTTGGGCCTTACAGACAGGCCATCGTGGGAGCAAGGCTCCGCCTGCTTGTGGTGACGTCAGGGGTGGAGTGACAACAGTGCCGCGCCGGGCGGAGATCTCCGCCGGTACGGTGCACTGTGGCCATGCCCATCCCGGGATTTTGGGAGGGATGGGCTGTACTGTAGCCACTCCCAGTCTTGTCTTCCTTGATGGGGGCGCAGGCGTCGTTGACGCCTCGGGCCGACTGCTAGGGGTCGGCTTCTCTGGAAGCCGCCCGCTAGGAGTCAGCTTGTCTTGATGTCGGCCTCTGGAACTCGCCGTTTACGGGCAGCCGGCTATTCCTTCAGCCGGCCACCAGAAGGCGGCACTTCGTCTTGGTGCCTTGAGGGGCGCAGCCTGCCCCGATGTCCTGAAAGGTTCTGGGTCTCGGGTTAGCCTACCCGTGGCCCATTACTTCGACAGGCGCTCCGGCGTGTGCAGGCGGCGGTGGTCCCCGTGCGCGGTCGGCGGCTCCGTCTTTGACCCGGACGGCGCGGGGGATGGCGGCGGCCTGGCGTGGCCAGCGATCTGGATGCGGTGGTGCCGGCGGCTCGCTGATCTGCCGGTGCTCTAGGGTTCTGCCTGGTGGTGCTGGTGGTGACGGCGGCCCGTGCACGAGAGTTGGATCCCTTCGAACTGATCTGGGTAAAAAATTGCCTTCGGCTTCTGCTAAGGCTGGCGGTGGCGGCGCTATCTGCGTCGTTCCCTTCTTGAAGGCATCGCCGTGGAGAAATTCAAGGCCACTCTCTGCTACCTCCGGGGGAAACCCTAGATCGGATGATCGGATGACGGCGGGCGATCTGGTGTCGTTCCTCCCTTGGGGCGTCATTCTTGGAGTTAAACACGTGATCGAGGGACCAGAGGACGGATTCTTTGGTGGAGCGGTTCTTCATCCTACACACTGATGGCGATGGATCTTGACGGCATGGCACAGTGCAGATTCGGAGTTCGCTGTGGGAGGATGGACTCGCGCAGGAGGACGACGCTGTCGGGCGTCGTGGTGGCGTCGATGGCAGAGAGACCTGGCACGGTACATGCAACAGTACAGCTGTGAAGATGGATTGGTGGCAGGTGGCTGTGGCGGCCTCATACCCGGCAGGCGTCCTGGTTGAGGAGTGCGCCGGACTGGTAGGTGCCCCATACCCGGCAGGCGTCCTGGTTGGGACCACAGGTCTTAGATGGTTAGGTTTGGTTGCGATGTCTGTTTGGTATTAGGCCCAGACTATCTGCGCCCCTTCATCAATTGGATAGGTGTACCGACAGTTGTTGGTTAGACGGTGGCTTCAGTCTTACTATTGTATGGCTTTGTAAGGTCTTGTGAGAATAATTAATAAAGTGGATGTATGCATCGTCCAGATGCAGAGACCGGGGGTCATCCTCCTTTTCTAAAAAAAGGATGGAGTTAAAACTATATGAATCAAGCGCCTTCTTGTATAGAGATGCATGCACGTACGCGGCATCCGGTCGGTTTGCTTAGACGCGTCGTCTTGCTTGACATAGTCAGAGAGAGCCAGATTGACACCACACTGGCGCCGTGCTCCCGGAGCTAGGCGCCGGTGTAGGGGGGTGGGGGAGCAGGCGGGAGCAGCGAGACAGCCGGACCCGGCGCGCTTCGCCGGGAGTAGGCAAGAGGAGGAGCATGGCCGGGGATGTGCTTGCTGCTCCGCCGGGAGGTGGCTGGAGGAGTGCGGCCATAGGAGGCATAGTCGATTGGAGGTGGAGGAGCGGGGCGGCAGCCTGCGTTGCTAAGAGCATCTCCAGCCGCGCCCCAACAAGGCCCCCGAGGCTACTTTTCGGCCGCCGGCACCGAAAAATCGGCCCAGTCGCGCCCCCAAGGGCCCATTTTTCGCCGGCTCGGGCCGAAATTGGCGCCGGCGGACCCAACCCGAACCCGGCGCGCTGGGGGCGCTCGGGGGCGCCGGGCGAATCGTTTTTGGCGCGAAAGAGCCGCGGGCCCTCCTTGCCAGCGACTCGTCTCGCTTCTCGCCGCTTCGTCGTCCTCATCGCCTCGTTTCCCGCAGCGAATCAATGCCAAAGCTGCCGCGCGCTGCCGCGCCGGTCAGCCTCCGCCATTGATGCCTCACGGGCGGCGCAGTGAAGACCGGACGACGCGCGTCCCCTCGCCCGCCACGCGTACACGCGGCGGCCACGCGTACCCGCGGCGCCTCCGCCTATATAAGCCGACCCCAGCGCACCGGTGACACGCACAGAGTCTCCACCGCCGACGCGCCATTTCTCCCCTTCCTCCCTCTCCTCTCGCCGTCTCCAGTTCAAAGCATGGCCGAACGCTTCCCAGGCGACGGCGCGGCGGCGAACGGCTTCGGCCACCGCCACCTTCACGAGGACGAAGCTCGGCTCCTCTTCGAGGCCGAGTACCCGGTCCCGCCGGACATGCGGGTGCCTGGGGCGTGGAGAATCAGCGTCGGCGGGGTCCCGGTGCCACCACCGCCCACCGGGGCGGCGCGGCGTGCGCAGATCACGCGTATCCGCGCCTCCCTGCCGCGGGCGGCGAGGGAGGGGCCAAGCTACGTCCCCGACAGCCCGCTCTGGGAGCCATACTTCCGCCGCCGCCACGCCGAGCAGCTCAAGGCCACCAACGGCATCGTGCCCTCCGACAGGCTCAACTCCGGGGGGCGGCGCCGATGGTGGGGCGTGCCCGGCCACACGCTGGAGGCCGTCCTCGAGTACATCGAGGGCGGCAACACGCCGAGGCTGGAGTACCCCGCTCCCCCGTCCTTCTCTCGCCGCCGTGGGAGCTCGTGGACGCCGAGGCGCATGGACCCTGGGGCGTCCTCCTCCTCGTCCGGCCGCTCAACCGGCTCTCCCTGCCTCCGCCCCATCAAGCCGGAGCCCCAGGACACGCCTGTCAGCCGATGCACCCGCAGCTCCACCCCCGCCTCTGGCCGCCTCGTCCTCGTGGCGCCCAAGCCGGAGCCCGGCCTCCCCCGGAGTATGAGAAGATAGCCCGGTGCGGCTTCTCCGACGAGGACGCCCTACAGTGGGCGCGCGACGACTACCTCCGCGACGAGATGGTCCGGCAACGCCGGGCCCTGGAGGAGATAGCCGCCCGCAAACGTGGGCACGAGGACGAGCACGGCGTCGTGATCCTCGACAGCAACGACGACGAGGACGCCCCCGGACCGTCCAACCCGCCGCGCCAACCGGGGGAGGGTTGCAGCAGGGACGGCGGCCGCGACGGAGGCGACGATGACGACGACGACGGCGGCGGCGGCGACTACACGCGGTTCTACAGCCTCCTCGGCATGTAGAACTGCAAGGGCGGCGAGCTGCGAGGAGCGGCGAGGGAGGCGGCGCGGAGCAGACTAGTAGCGTTTTTTTCTTTTTTGTAAAATATTTTAAATATGAACGAACTCGCCGAAGTTTGGTTGAATTTGCGCCGTGTTTGTGCCGGAATTTAAATTTCCAAAAAAACGTGGGCACCGCGACTGGGGCGCATCACGTCCCCAGCACGCGGTTTAGCGCCGGTGCGCCCCAGGGGGCGATTTTTAGCGCCTCCTGGGGGGGCCAACGGCTGGAGATGCTCTAAGAGAATGAGGACCGGGTGGCACTCGCACCAGAAGGAGGCGCGGGGCGGCAGTGAGAGGTATGTGATGATGCAAGATGGTGGGCTGAGTGGATAAGGCGCAGGGGATCGGTAGTAACGGCCGCTTTGTCCGTAGCGTGAGCGCTCGATGACGCGAAATCATGCACGCGCACTAGGAAGCATTTAGGATTAATCAAACGGCTGAAAGTGGACCGGCGTACGTGATGAAGATACGAAAAATGTAAGAGCAACTCCAATGGGGCGACCCATTTCGTCTGCGGCTGTCCGTTTGGGTCGGCGTGGATACAAAAGGCAGCCCAACGCGCCGACCCAAACAGACGCGCGTCCATTTTTCGTCCGCGGGCGACCCATTCCCGGCCCATTTTTTAGCCGGATTTGCGTCAGTGCGGGCACGCGACAGACGCGCGCGCGCTCACCTACTCCTGTCCCCGGATCCGCTGGTCTGTGGCACATTGGCATCCCGTCTCACCCTGCGGCCAACAAGCAACCCTCCCGCCTCCTTCGTCGCCGACGCCGCCGCCCTTTTTTTTCTGGCGACTCTTCCAGCTGCCGCCGCCTCCACATCCGCCCAGCAACGCCGCCCTCCCCCCCCCCCCCCCTCGCCCACCGCCGCCGTTTTGCCACCGGGGAGCAAACTGCTTCCCACCGCCGCTTCTCCCACCGCACAGCCGCCCGCGACCAAGAAGCCGCCTCGCCGCCCCTGCCACATCCGACCGGCACGCTCGTCGGACGCCGTCACACTCGTCGAACGCCGGCAGGGCAGCTAGCTGGTCTGTGGGCGCCGCGACTCCCCTCGCCGGCCGTCTCCTTCGTCGACGCCCGCAAGCTGTTCGACAGTTTGCCAAGGTACGAAATGGACTCCGCCGGCGAGTTCTTTTTCCACAATTTCCTTTGCGACTCCGACGATTCGTCGTCCGACAACGAGGAGAAGATATTGGCTGCCGTGTTGGTCTATCACCACCTCAACAGCCAGCGGCCGTTGTTCCGTGGATTCATTCCGGGCCACCTTCCGGCGTTGAATAGCAACCGAGATAGCAGGCATTTCCTTCTCTGGAATGACTACTTTGATACAACAAACCCGTTGTTCAAACATCACAAATTCCGTCGTCGGTTCCGTATAAGTAGGCATGTTTTCAACCGTATTAGAGAGGGAGTGGTCGGCTATGATGACTACTTCGAGTGCAAAGAGGATGCCGTCGGCAAGATTGGTTTCTCCTCTTATCAGAAATGCACTGCCGCCATCTGAATATTTGCATACGGAGTGCCCGGTGATCTCATTGACGAGTACATCCGTATGAGCGAGTCTACATGCCTAGAGTCCTTGTATAAGTTCTGCAAGGCTGTTACTGCTATGTTTGGCCCTGAGTACTTGAGAGAGCCGACAGCTGAAGATACAGCCCGTTTGTTGGCGATGAATGCCAGCAGGGGCTTCCCGGGGATGCTTGGCAGTATAGACTGCATGCACTGGGAGTGGAAGAACTGCCCTTCTGCTTGGCAAGGGCAGTATAAGGGACATGTCAGGGCTTGCACTGTCATACTATAGGCCGTGGCGTCTCAAGATCTCTGGATCTGGCACTCTTTCTTTGGCATGGCTGGATGACACAATGATATCAACGTGCTTCAGCGCTCGCCGGTGTTTGCTAGGCTTGCCGAAGGCAACAGCCCACCGGTGAACTTTACTGTCAACGGCCACAACTACGACAAAGGGTACTATCTGGGTGACGGTATCCATCCTCAGTGGACCACTATTGTTAAGACAATACCCAACCCTGTCGGAGAGAAAAGGAAAAGATTTGCCCAAGAGCAAGAGAGTGCTAGAAAGAATGTCGAGCGTGCCTTTGGTGTTTTGCAATCTCGATGGGGCATTGTTCGCTATCCTGCTAATACTTGGAGCACGCAGAAACTATGGGAGGTGATGACTGCTTGTGTGATCATGCACAATATGATCGTAGAATACGAGCGCCCGGAACGTCTGTATGATCAAGGCTTTCAGTTTCAGGGTGAGAATGTTGTGCCTGAGCATGGAGTAGCGGCAACATTTGAGCAGTTCACTCAATTTCATGAAGACATGCGTGATTGGGAAACTCACATGTAACTGCAAAATGATTTGGTTGAGCATATGTGGGCTCATGTTGGCAACCATAGATGTATCTTCTTTTATTCGTTTGCAAAACTATGTGAGACATTTTTATTTGTATTTGGCCTGTAAAATTATACTGTTTATTTGGGCTGCCAGACTAAACATTTTCATTTGATAAAATATGTTGAATGCAAATCAATGTATAATTGGGCGGCCAGCCGGCCACGCCGGCACATATGGGTCGGCGCGTTGGGCACACTGCCGACATAAATGCAAAACTGGGCGGACGCCGGGCGGGCGGCCGACCCAAACGGACAAAAAGCGGACAAATGCGCCGTCCGTTTGGGTCGGCCCGTTGGAGTTGCTCTAATGTTCGATCAAATAGACGGATCAAACAGACAGATTATATTACCATACCATGGTCAAGTAGACAGATTACATTACAAATATTGTGCGATGCACAGCAAATACTTTTGAAAGCCACGTCTCCCCTTACAAACCAAACAGGCATGCTATGTTGAGCATATCGAGTACACAGTCTTTTTTTAAAAGATAGGGGTTTACCCCCCGCCCCATTTTTATTGATGAGGCAAACAGAACACACACACACAGCCAGATCCGGGCAACAGCCCTTACAAACTTAAAAACCCATCCTGCTCAAGAAGCAACACACACCAGTTTCAAAAGTTCAACCACTCAACTACTAGCATGTCTTCTCCTTTTTTCAGATAGTGTCTCAACCATGGTAAATGAACCTCACTATAACCCACACCAATATCTGCACTGCCCCAAAAGCGATCCCAAAGTAGCCCGGCACCTGCAGAAAATACAGTTCAGGCTTGGTTTCACATCCAATGACAAGTGGAGAATTTAGTGAGTAAAACTTACTGTGAAATATAAGTTCTCAGCCAAGTGACCATACGCCGTCCAGGAGATGCCGTTGAGGAACAAAGCCCCGGCCACCAACAGAGACATGTTCCCCACGTTGTTCCCCCGCCACACGGAAATCTGATAGGGGCAGTACGTTAGAAAACTGTGACACAAAAGCTATCAAAACGGACTACAAAGATTAGGATTGGGAAGAACTACCACTTCGCGCAGCGGCCCACCATACATAACGATGCTCACGCCGTCGCCAATGATGCCAAAGACAAGCTGCGGATCCGATGTAAATGAAAAAACGCAAGGAGCGGCTATGGCAGAAGCGCCAGCGATCAGCGCCAGCGAAATAGTAATCTTAATTCGGCCCCAGGGTTCAGAGAAACAAAGGAAGAGTCCAAGGTACAGAAGCTGAAACACGCATGTAAGTACAGATTAATTCAGTGTACATCAGGAAATCTACGGGTTTTTTTAGGAACTGAAATCTACGGTTGATTTGTTTGCCGTGTTTGTTGCTACTTAATACTACAGATTATAGCCTTTGCATAGACCATTTGACCCTATTGCGCGTGTGACAGTTGATAAAAGTAGCCTACCGGGCATGAAGGTGGCAATTAAATATGTTTCAAAAATAAACAGGACATATGTGCAGTACTGCTAAGGTGTTTTGCCGATGGACAGGATAAAACAAAGGAAGATGGTGTGATTCACCTCGATTCCAATGCCGACAGCGTTGAGAATCACAAATGGGAGTGTGGGAGGATCAGCAAGCCCGTACATCATCCAAACTATGCAGCTAACAAGCGTAACCACAAACATGTCCACCTTACTCTGCCCCACTTGCCGAGCGACCCATATGCCCCAAACAGTAGGACTGCATGCCACGAAACAGAATCAGACGACTTAAGTAGAATTCGGAAGGGCAAAAATTACTTTAAAAAAGCCATAAGCCTAGTCGGGATCTTACGCCTGTGAAAGGTAGAGAGCTACTGTAAAAACATAGCCAAGAACCAGAAAAGCATTCTCAGCACGATCCTGCTGAGGAGGAGGGGACGGCTGCGGGGCAGGAGCATCGCCTGCGAAGCCGATCGATCCAAAGGACACATCAGCCATAGCACAGGGGGTAAACAAAGATGCCTGCCACTACAGAGTAAAAGCTTTTGCTCTGCGTACGGCATCGAATAGCAAGCAGGACTGTAACTAAATGAGTAGCAAATAAGACATCAGCTGCATCATCTAGCCAAGGATTAAAACAACGAATGAACATGGTTCTAGCTAGTACAGTTGATCCTCTAGCCAAGGACACAAAATGCTACCCAATAACTCGCAAAATTACTGGGCGTTAGTACAAAAGACCACTCACTGACCAGCACACAGTTCGATATTGATATAGTGCAGAAGAGAGGTACCCGCTGGCTGCTTGCGTTGAGTTGCAGACACCGGCCCCGCCAGCGGGGAGGTAGCCGCCGCCTGGATGGGGACCGCCATGGTGTGGGAGGTCGCGCCGTCATGCTGCTGGGGCGGCGGGAACGACGGCTTTTCGCTCGACGGCGGCGGCGGCAGCGGTGCGTCGTCTGCCAAACCCATCCAAAGCGCACATGTTAGTATGTAAACAAGGCCAAAACATATGAACAGAGATAAACAGAGCGAGATGCAGACGAGAGAGAGGGGTTCGTACGCGCTGCCTGGTTGCGGCGAGGTGCGGGCGACGGTGGCGGGGGTGGGGGGCTGCTGACGACGGCGGCCGGGGGAGCGGGTCCTGCATCCAAAATCCACAGTAACAACAGCAACCAAAGTTAATCACCAGCCGTTCGTCCGTATCTCAAAAGTAAACAAAACTGGAAAATAAAGAAGAAGGTGACGACGTACGTGCGGAACAAGAAAAGAAACAGTGGCAGGCGAGATGAGACGAGAGAAACAAACATCAGGGAAACGGTGGCAGGCAACAGATGGGCACAGATCAGTTCTGTCAAAGCTGCGAGACAGCCAGCTTATCTGCTGCTGCTGCTGCTGCTGCTCTGCCAATAGGCGACCCAACCTTTTTTCACGAAAGAGGATTGCTACGCAAACCGCATGCAAAAAAGTAGTGCCCCAGAGGATCAATTTGAGGCAAAAGAGGCAGAGGCGATGCACTGCAAAGCCAAAAGCACGGCCAGCTCTTGCCGATCAAACAAACAGCGAGCGTTCTCAGTTTTGACCAAGCAAGACGTACTGCACAGAACATAACAAGGCAGCAGATACTGCAGAAAACAAAGCTGCGTTGCGGCTTGGTAGCAGGAAACGTATCTCTCGACGATGATCGCCTCAAAACAACAAAGAATGCGTCTACATAACTACTACTGCACCATAAACACAGTCAAAAGCAAGCAGGCAATATGGTCCAACGACATTAGATAAGTCGAGCAACAGAGACCGCAAGGCCTCTGCATCTGTGTACGGCGCTAGATCTACCATATTCTCAAACAAATAAACCCAACTCCTAACAGAGGAGGGTTCTGCACCGGATCTAGCAGGACGACAGACAAAATTGTGCGATATCTCGCGGGGACAAGCGCAGATCTAAAATCGATGAAACAATGGCGCGTTCTACATGCGTTCTACGATGACGAAATAGTCACAGTAAACCCTAAATCGCTCCGTATAACTCAAGCTACAGAGCGGTAAGCAGCTAGCTAAGCCCCGCGCGCGCGCGCAGGTCGCTCGCCACGGGAGACGACGAGAACAACGGGAACCCGCAGCCCAAGAAGAAGAAGCTAATACGAGGGCGCGGAGGTTGCTCGCCATGAACGACGGCAACCCGCCGCTGCCGAAGAGCAACCTAAGCCGTACGCGCGCGCGCCGCCTGGTTGCTCGCCATGGGAAACGGCGAGAACCCGGCGCCGCGGGTCGTACAGGAAGATGCAGCATACAACGAGACGAAACCTACGCATATCAGAGCACGGCGGGAACCCGCCGCCGACCTAAGATGCTAATTAACCCGTGCGTGCCCGCGCCGCCTGGTTGCTCGCCGCGGAAACGGCGAGAACCCGACTCCGCGCGCCGAACCGACAGATCCAGTACAACAGGAAGAAAACTAACCCAAATCGGAGCACTAGCGAGTCGAGTAGCCATGGGAAACTACTAGGTAAGCAGGCGAGCGAGCACAGAATCAGCACGTAGAGAGAGAGGGAGGTAGGGAAGGAGGCGGCGTGCGGTGCGTACCTTCGCAGGCGGCGGAGGAGAGGTGGGCGACGCCGGGAAGGAGGCCGCCGCAGGATCTGTAGAGCGCGAGGAGATGGTCGGCGTCGAGGCCCGCCATGGCGAGCTGCGGCTCCGCGGCAGAGGCAGGGGTCGCCTCCCCCGAGGTCGACGGCGAAGACGACGGGGTCGCAGCACTGCGCGGTCGCCATGCCGGGCGCGCAGAAGAGGGCCACCTGCGCCGCGAGCAGCGTGGGCTCTTCGGTGCCCCCGGCTGCGGCCCGACGGCGGCGACGACCGCCGGGAGCAGCGCCGAGAGCAGGCCCGCCACCAGCAGCAGGCCGCGGAATCTCCCCATCGGCGGGGAGGGGCGGGGTGGTCTCTCTCCCTAGGGTTTGGTGGTGCGCTGGTGGAGTGGTGGTGCTGTGGTGGATTGGAATGGCGGAGGGGCAGCGGGTGACGGGCGGGTTATATAGCCGGTGGGGCCGTGTACACTGAGCCATGCGCGACGAGCTCGCCGCTCGCCCGATCCTGGGCGTCGGTTCGGGTGGGGAGTGGCCAGCTGTCCGCGCGGACGGCCCGGATGCGACCGCGCGGGGTGCGAGGGCGGCACGTGAGGGCGGGGGTGGGTGGGGTGGCCTCTCTCGTGCTCCTCCGGCGCGGGACGTAACCGCCTCACCTCGGGGGTAGAGAAAGTTTTTCCGTTTTCGTTCGATTTTTGAAATTCAAATGAAATGCAGTGCAGCGTCATCGTCGGGCGAGGCGGAGGCTGGGGAGAGAAAATATCTTCGCGCGTCAAAGTTCGTGCTTCGTGCTGATCTGATCAGACGGCCGTGGGAGCTTGTGAAGAGTTCTGGAAGGCGCCAGAAGTCACCAGACCGACGTCGGGTTCCCGTGGCGAGCGATTTCGGCATTGGATGGATTCCCGCGTGCTGCCACAGCGAGGCACATGTACCGGAAGCAGCCCATGGAGTGACCTTCTTTTTCACGCAGAGCGGCCCATATAGCCCTTGCAAACATTCGCCACGACGCCCACTGGCCAAGTCCGGGTTCTTTCTTTGCTTTTTCTGTTTCGTTTTTTTCTGTAGGTTTCTCTATTTTGTTTTGTTTCGCTTTGCTTTTTGTTTCTGGGTTTCTCATTTGTTTTGTTTTGTTTTTTTTTCCTTGAAAATTGTTCGTGTTTCCAAAACCAATGTTCGGAACTCCAAAAGGTGTCCATCGATTATTATAAAACCGTTCATCGTATGTTATAAAATGTTCAATACGTGTTTTTAAAATGGTCATCGTGTATTACAAACATGTTCATTGTGTATTACACCAATTTATGTTTTATAAACGTGTTTTTAAATATGTTCAGTATATATTTACGAAGATTCAGCGTATGTTACACCAATTTTCACCATATATGAAAAAAACAATATATGAAAAATGTTCACCGTATATTGGAAAAATGTTCATGTACTAAAAAATGTCTGCGGATTTCAAAATTTATGTAGTAGAACATCAATTTGACCAAGACATGTATTTTGGTTGAGCACCAAGTGCAGGTGTAGAGCAATTTCCCATCAAATCAACTTCATAGCACCATGAGCTCCCCTTTAGTTCATATTCCGCAACAACTACAAATTATTGGTGGCATCAACAAAAGTCCAATCACAAAACCTGATATTGAGAACAAAGGAAGCCAATAATAAGAAAATATATAGGGAGAGGATGACATTGAAGATGCAGTTTATGATGTTCAATTGCGTGAACCTGATCACCTGGGAAGAGGATGTCAATCGCAGCTTGTGATGTTAATGATCTGGATCCGATTACAAGAGGATACATTGCAAAAGGGGCTTGTCGACCAAAAAACATACTTTTCCACAGCACCCCCCCCCACGGAGGTGCGCGTCGATATTTGTAGCTAAATGGTTTAAGTCTTGTAGTTGGCTTGAGTATAATAAAGAACTATATGATGTTTTCTTCTAGTATGTCATCTTTTCGAGGATAATTGCATGTTGGTGGACATTTTTTGTGAAAGGGTGATTTAGAAATTAGAATCACAAGGATAGTTTTGTGAAACGTGTTGGTGGAATCAATAGTGCACGCAACAAAACACAAGAGAAATACAATTCCTTCATTGCACCAAAAACAACAATCATAGAGTCATTTTCTTCAACCACCAAACAAGACAAGGTTTTATATATAGTTGGTTGACATATTCCTTCTAATGCCCAAGGTTTCTTTTGCGTCAAGGGTTAGCTTTTCATTGACATGATGGAGAGAAGATTCACTACATAAAGGTAATTTCCTTGAGCTTATACACTGGCTAGCAGAATTTTTGAAGAAGTGAATAAGGTGGTTCTCAAGAATGCTTCATGGAACAATAAAATGATAGCTCAAGAAATACAAACAGACCCCATCAAATCATGTGCCAAATAAACTACTAGGCGTATGATGGAAGGGCTAGGTGGTAATTGTTTCTCAATACTTGTCGATGAATCAAGTGATGTGTATCTACAATGACAATTGTCTCTTTGTTTGTGTTATGATGATGAAATAGGAAGGGTAGTTGAGAGGTTTTTTCGTATTTTAGATGTTGTAAACACCACATCTTTGACACACAAAACAACAATTGAGAGCTTGCTTATGGATCATGGTTTGAACTTCTCTAGAGTATGTGGGCAAAGGTATCACAACACCACGATACGTCCGGCAACTCTCTGGCTTCGCCTTGCGCTTGATGTGTTCGACACATCGTCTGACCGGGTTTTTTGTAATTTGGTTAGGGAAAATGATGGATTCCGATGCTTCGTCGGACGAGGATTATCGACCGACGGAGCTTGACCAAATGATTCAAAATGAGTTCTTCGATTCTTCGGATTCAGGCGAAGAAATGGACATGATTATGCCCATGAGCATGCAAGAGGGAATGGACTGCCAAGTGGAGCATATTCTCAACTTCAAGGGTTTAATCAAAGGAAGAAGAGTGATCAACCGGGATAGGGTGTCTGGAGCAAAGCTACTGTACAGGAACTACTTTGCTCCCAAGCCTGCTTTCCTAGATGATCCATGGTTTCGTTGCCGTTTTCGCATGCGAAAACCATTTGCTTTTGCGCATTGTGGAGGGAGTGGAGGCACACGACGACTACTTCAAGCCCACAAGGGATTGTTGCGGATAACTCCTTTTCTCTCCCAAGCAGAAGTGCACGGCTGCTCTAAGGATGCTTGCACTTGGTACTACTGCAGATGTCGTTGGTGAGATGGTCAGGATGGGGGAGAGCACGTACTTGAAGACTATTGTCAAGTTTTTCCAAGTCGTGGTGGAGGTGTTTGGACCTGAGTATCTCAGAGAACCAAATGTGCAGGACATGGAGAAGTTGTTGGCTATTGGAGAGGCAAGGGGGTTTCCAGGAATTCTTGGATCAATTGCTTGCATGCATTGGCAATGGAATAACTGCCCCAAAGGTTTGCGGGGAATGTATCAAGGTCACATCAGAGAGGCCACCATCATACTAGAAGCGGTGGAATCACATGACTTATGGATTTGGCATGCTTTCTTTGGAATGTCGGGTTATCACATTGACATCAACGTGCTTCAACGATCTCCGGTGTTCAGAAGGCTTTGCAATGGGGAATCACCGCCGTGCAACTACAACATGGGATACTATCTTGTCGATGGTATCTATCCTCAATGGGTGGCGTTTGTGAAGACCATATCCGAGTCGCGCAGCAGGAAACAGATCCACTTTGCAACAATGCAGGAAGCGGCTAGGAAGGATGTGGAGAGGGCATTTGGTGTGCTTCAAGCTCATTGGGGAATTGTGTGGAGCGCTGCAATGATGTGGGAATCAGAAACTTTTTGGCAATTGATGACATGTTATGTTATTCTGCACAATATGATTGTCGAGGATGAGGGTGATGGTGTAGCCCAACCCCATGATTTCGAAGCACCTGGAGAACAAGTTGAAATCCCAGAAGGTCAAGATGCGGCTCGGCTGATGAACTCTCTGCAGATGCATCAGAATCTTCGAGATCAACAGGTGCACACGCAACTACTCAATGATCTTGTGGAGCACGTGTGGACCAACAATGGCAACCAAGAAGCCAATGCTTGAGTTTGGCACTTCAAATAAATTTGATGTAAACACTATCTATGCTTTGTACCAACATTTGCTATTTACATGCGACATTGGCTTGTATAATCGATGTGCATGTATTTGCATGGATTTGAGAGTCCGGATTTGAGATATCTGGATGTCGGGACGGAAATATGAGGATCCTTTCGGATGCGCGTGTGAGCGTGCCCGGGCGTGTCCGCGGATGTATATGAGGTCAGATTTGCCAAGTCCGGTTGTAGATGCTCTTACTTACTACATTTGTTTCTCTCTCTCAATAAAAAAATACGTAGTATTACTCAAAAATAGTAGTATGTTTCTTCTCTTCATCAATCAAACAAAAAGAATGTTTTTTGGGGGGGAGATTGTACGTTGTTCTTAATAAATAAAAGTGTGTGCTCATTCCTTTCCTATTTTTAAACATAATATTGTTTGATTTTAAGTTCCTATAGTCTTTCATGCCAGTCAATTCGGCCATAGCTTGCCAACAATGATTTCTTCTTTTTCTTATTCAACTTAATTGTAGAATTGGTACACGAACTTGTCTCCTATGCTCACTTTGGTCGACCATCCCACAGACGCAACAAGCGGCTCCATAAACTTGATCAAGGCGCTCAGTTTAGTACATATAAGTTGACTCATGGAGTTGGGCTTGGGTGGGAAGAAGTGGTAGAGACAAGGAGGCGAGCTGGAGCTGCCGCCCTCCCCCCTAACAATCCAGTGAACCTCCCATGCGTATAAATTAATCACATCACTTCGGGTTAAGACCATGTATTTTTTTGAGTAAAAGATCACATGCAGTTTTTAGATTATGTTAGAGAGGATACCAACTTAAGATTGGATTCGACCACCCCCGCCCTCTCTTAGATAATGTTTGGGTTTTGTTTGATTGAGTTGTGTTCACTACTCTTTACCATAGACACGGGAGTCGGTGAAGCCTCTTGCAGTACGTGTCATTAAAACCCCACTGTGTCAAGCAAAGCACTTCATCTTATATGTGCAATTCTGATTGCATATCTTAAGTTCTTGCTTGTTCTTTGGTTGGATGTAGGGATTGATCTTTGGTACCAGGTTGATAGTGTTTACATGTTGTCAATAGCCACACAGGAGTTGGTTTACTGATTGGCACACCATCTAATGTTTGGTGTAGTTGGGTCGTCAAAGTCCCCTCTAACAAAATCAATACTATCTTATCGAAATACCGGGCCACCTTGTAACTTGTAGAGCTAATTCTAACAATATACATACAATATGGGATGCTTTGAAACACAATACTTGCTTTGTTCCTACTTATTGTGTGTGTGTGTGTGTTTGCTTAACTAGCTACCAAGGTAACATGTTCGTACAAGAATATTTTCAGGAAATGAGAAAATATTAACTTGTTTGAAAAGTGAGGATAGAGGGCTAGATTTCTAGGAAGATTGAATAACCCTACTCAATAATTTCATCTTGCGTGTAAAGTTGAACGACAAGTACATGAGCAATAAAGGAGTATACGATCTAAATTTTATGCAGGACATACTTCTTCATGGATGTTGCGTTCCTATGATGCCCCCTCAACACATCCCACTGCACCATCTAGCTCTAACAACAACATAAGTGCAACACAGCTCAACTCAGCCAAGACTAGTTCAACAACATCAAAACATCCTCGTGTTGCTCGAGCAAACATTTTGTGGGTGCTACTAGTATAGGCTCTCGCTTTAGGTGATATCAACAACATCGATTTTTTCAAAATACAAATTTCGATGTGAATAGTGTCTTCATAGTCAAAAATTTCCTCTTTATATTCTCTAACTTTAGATCAAATTTTGAGTTGATTTTTTTGGAATTGTAGAAATACCTCATAGATATGTTGTCAAATAATTTCATTTTTTCAAATGTCTAAATATGATGATTATTATTACCGATCCTACGATCTCAATAAGGGCAGATTCTATTGAAGTCTCCCCCAACATATCGTCTTTGGTTGCTTCCACGGGGTCAACAATACTTCCATACATGCTATCATCATTCGTCAAGATGGAGCTATGAGTACGACAACAACCTTGACGAGGCAACTTTGGCTTTGGTTCATGAACAAGAATAAGAACTCGGTGGCTCCATTTTAGATCATGACATGGAACTCATGGGAGCAGAAGCCACTGATCAATACACAATTTTAGTTTCATAACATGTTTTGAGCGTACAACTGAGCCACATTGAGAAAAATAGCAGCACAACATGTTCCAAACAAGAGGAGTTGTCAAAGAATGTGATGTTTGAATCATCATTGATGGTGGTTTTTCAACAATCTAATTAGAATGGAGTTGATGGAGAATATTGTTGTCACCACCGGGCCTCATCCTCACCCGCACAATATCCATCATCCTTCAGAAATCAACTAGACCAGCCCACAACCTCATCTTCATCTCTGGCATGAACATGCTCCACCCCTCCCATTTCTCTCTATCCTCTTAACTAGTCAAGCCCGAGTGCACCAAGAAAGATGTTTCTTGCATGTAAATTCGACGTCAGTGCCCACTGATGGCTAGACAGAAAATACGATAGTGGGTACATTGTGAATGTCCTTAGGCACATTTTTCAAAAATGGAGTTAAACACCTAGACTCTATATCAATTGATGCACACAGCCATTTATATTGAAGTATCACAAAACCACCTAACAAAGTTACATAAGCGACTACAGATACAAAAATCCAACCGACGGGTGATAACATTACATGACTCATACACATAACATATCACCGGCCACCATTCAAACATGTTGAATAAAGCCGTGCGACTATCTCCCAAGTGTTGCACCCAACACATGTGTACGCCTGAGCCTCCACACGTTGCAGGGAGCCACATATAGGTCCACAATTTAGCTATGAAGATAACTTAAAAAAATGGAAGTTTGGATCTCTGGAAAAACAAAGTTAGTTCGGTAACTTCAGATTGTTGACATTAAAACACATATTCCCATCTGGATCAAAACTTTAAGTTTGGGGTTTACCTCAACCTAACATATTTATTATACAAACTAGATGATTTGTTGCACCAATTGGCACAGAGACCAACTCCAACCTGCAAGTTAAGCACTCTATATGAGACTTAGAATAGAAGTCAAGTGAATTATTTGAAGAGGCCAAAAATCGAAAGCAACTAATACAACCGAAAATTTAGGTGAATTGTTTGATGGATGTTTGTATCTGCATCGCACATTTTCGTCGAACTATATGAAACATAAAATGGAAGTCAGGTGAACTATTTGAATCGACCAACTAACCAACTCTAACTCGAAAGTTAAATGAACTATTTGAAACATATAGTTCGCTTCAGGCCACAAGTTAAGCGAAGTACTTGTAAAAAATTCCCCTCAACTATTGACAAATGATCTTGTTCATACTTTGTTTCTATTTGTCTTGACGATGATCATTGCCAATAGTGCTCTTTGATGATCTATTTTTGATGACATGAAAGTCTGTTCGGAAAGGACCATAATGTTTATCATCTGACTATTGTTATGACTCTCATAATAATTGCAAGTTGTGGAGTATTTTTCTGGCATTATTCACAACTACCGAATAGGATGATCAACAAACTCTCAACAAGGAATCCACAAGTTCTGCTCGACCATTCGAACCTAGCAATCAATCACATCAAACAGGTAGCAACGATGGCGTCCAATGGCCACGTGAAAATTATGGGACTGCCCAAGCACCTTTGAATTGGTGGCCCACATGACCCGACAAACACACAAATAGACTCAGCAATGGCACACCCCAGGAAATGTATGCATATTACATCTAGGCAAATATACCAGTGGCATTATTATTTATCAGGTGGGTCACCATCCGGGCACATCAAAGTGAATGACCAGCCATCGCACTCAGCATATTTAATCATTTGTCTCTATTGTGCAATAGCCATAATGTTTATCATACGATCACTATTATGACTCTTTCATGATAATCTCAAATTGGCCAGTATTTGCTGACATTGTTCATTCATTCCACATCTATATAATTTTTAATTTTTAATTAAACAAGATTGAACTTATTATTAAACAAGATTGTCTGAGTACTATAATCACTTGAATCGAGTGGGAGTTAATCTTCCAGATGAGATAGTGATGGTTCTCCATAGTCACTGCCACCAAGCTATTAGAGCTTCGTGATGAACTATAACATATCGGGGATAGACATGATGATCCTTCAGCAACTCGCGATGTTTGACACCGCGAAAGTAGAAATCAAGAAGGAGCATCAATTGTTGATGGTTAGTAAAACCACTAGTTTCTAGAAGGGCAAGGGCAAAAGGGATACTTCATGAAACAGCAAATCATTTGCTGCTCTAGTGAAAAATCCCAAGGTTGAACCCAAACCCGAGACTAAGTGCTTCTGTAATGAGGGGAACGGTCACTGAAGCAGAACTACCCTAGATACTTGGTAGATGAGAAGGCAGGCAAGGTCGACAGAAGTATATTGGATATACATTATATGAATGTGTACTTTACTAGTACTCCTAGCGGCACCAGGGTATTAGATACCGGTTCGGTTGCTAAGTGTTAGTAACTCGAAATAAAAGCTGCGGAATAAATGGAGACTAGCTAAAGGTGAGATGACGATATGTGTTGGAAGTGTTTCCAAGGTTGATGTGATCAAGCATCGCATGCTCCCTCTACCATCGAGATTGGTGTTAAACCTAAATAATTGTTATTTGGTGTTGAGCATAAACATGATTGAATTATGTTTATCGCAATACGGTTATTCATTTAAGGAGAATAATGGTTACTCTGTTTATTTGAATAATACCTTCAATGGTCTTGCACCTAAAATGAATCTCGATCGTAGTGATACACATGTTCATGCCAAAAGATATAAGATAGTAATGATAGTACCACATACTTGTGGCACTGCCACTTGAGTCATATTGGTATAAAACGCATGAAGAAGCTCCATGTAGATGGATCTTTGGACTCACTCGTTTTTGAAAAGATTGAGACATGCGAACCATGTCTATTGGTATATATGCATGAAGAAACTCCATGCAGATGGATCGTTTGGACTCACTTGATTTTGAATCACTTGAGACATGCAAATCATACCACATGGGCAAGATGACTGAAAGGCTTCGTTTTCAGTAAGATGGAACAAGAAAGCAACTTGTTGGAAGTAATACATTTTGATGTGTGCAGTCCAATGAGTGCTGAGGCACGCAGTGGATATCGATATGTTCTTACTTCACGGATGATTTGAGTAGATGCTGAGAATATTTACTTGATGAAACACAAGTCTGAATTATTGAAAGGTTTAGGAGATATGCCCTAGAGGCAGTAATAACAGTTATTTTGTATCTCCAAAGTTTGTAATGAATGTTTAGCTTCCATGCTATAACTGCAATGATTCTCGAGTCTGCAATATCCACGAGGCTCGGAGGGAAACTCATGTGCACGTGTGGTATACTAAACGGTAAAATGTATTCCTAGTCTTGCCTCTAAGACTGGCTCATGTATTGCATGATGATCCTGTTTTCCTGATCATGGGCATGTCTATGCTGGCAATTCTGAGGGCGCGATGTTGGTAGAACACTTGTGTTGAATCGACCCAAATTGATGTTATGCTATGAGATTCATTCGTCACAAGTTTATTGGTACATAACACAGAGATGGTTAACGTTTGCATGATTCCTTAGACCATGAGAGTATCGAGTTTCTTCATGCTTGCTTCATGAACTTTGAGGTTTGTTAAACGTCATCCGTAAATGGGTGGCTTACGACGGCTTACGGGTTCATGGAAAAGTGTGTCAAGTAACTTGATAGCTCAAGATTGGGATTTGCTCCTCCGACGATGGAGAGATATCTCTGGGCCCTCTCGGTGTTACAGTATCCATCGTCGTCTGGCCAGACACTTTGTGATTTGATCACGGGGATGCCGGAACACGATAACGAGAAAAGAGAAAAATACCGGTAACGAGGTAACTTGCATAGTGGACAAGTTGTTGATCCACGGGAATGCCAACATGTCTCACCTCGGGTATTTGTAACATATCGCGAAGCAACAGGAATAGCACACGGCAACTGGAGGTTCACTCGAATATTTATTCGTGTGGGTATAGGGGTCAATATGGGTGTCCACGGCTCCGATGTTGATCATTGATCGGAAAGGGTTCCATTCATGTCTATACTTCACCGAACCTATAGGGTCACACGCTTAAGGGTCATCTATCTGCTGAATACTAGACAAGGAGTCTGAGAGAAAATCACTGAAAAAGTTTCGGACAGCGGAATCGTACCGCAGAGAGAGGTCATCGGATAAGTTTCGATGATACCGAAAAGTTGTTTCGGGATACACCATTAAGTCAAATTGGTTTCGGCACATGCCTGATAATTCTTGGAGGATGCCAGAATCATTCTGGAAGCTTTTTGGAATTTTCTGAGATAAAAACCGGAAATGTTCCGGAGCTGCCGGAGCCACTTCAGATGCGTTTCGCAGATGAAAATCACTAAAACCGGAATTGTTTCGGAACGCGTTGAAAATCATTTTAGTGGGTACTGGAAATGTTCTAAGCCCACATAAATATTTTCAGTTCGAACGGACGCTGAAAAATGTCGTCGTGAATAGTGAAAGTGCTTTTTGGGATATCTTTGGAGAGCCACCTTTTTGGACTTGGTCAAAGTTCTAGAAGGAAGTGGCTTACAAGGGAAGGAACCCCATTTGGGGGGGGCCTAGGGGTGGCCGGCCATGGGTGGTGGAGCTCCTTGGAGCTTCACATGGCATCCCATTTTGTCCTTAACACCCTCATGTGTGACCTAATGCATGGGGGTTTTTGGTAATTTGTGGAGGCACACTACCCCTTGGTTTTCCTATAAATAGAGGAGGTGAGGGCTGCCATCTCTTCATCCCTTGCTCTCATACACATGCCATGCATTATCTGGCTTCTTCTCTCCCTCCCACGAAAAGAGTTTCGTAGAGCCGTAAGGCTGTCTGGGTTCCGGCAGGAACTAGTTCTGGACGGCGAAGCCCTGCCGGATAGCTGACACCGTATGTGTGCAACCCCGTAGAGAGATTGTAGTTTCGATCTTTTGCCCGAGGGGCTGTTCGAGTGTCCTCCCGAAGGGCTGTCCGAGTCTCCGTCCGAGTTTCGAGGGTCCTCCCGAAGGGCTGTCCGCGACATCGTCCGGGGGACTGTCCGACCGCCTCCCGGAGAGCTGTCCGGAGAGGGAGTTCATCCTCGCGGTTGGGAGGTTGTAAATCCTAGCTGCGGGGATCTGCACCGACGATCTACACCGACTCTTCTTCCGCTGCGCTTCGAGTCGGTACGGATCAGATCAAACCTTGTATGCAGTCTCCATAGTGGTCCTGGGCGTGCTCGCTATACCAAAAATTTTCGTTTTCTGTTGTGTTACCCTACAAAAGGTTCAAGTAATTTCAGAGTGAAGTAGAAGATCATCGTGACAAGAGGATAAAATGTCTATGATATGATCATAGATATATCTGAGTTACGAGTCTGGCACACAATTAAGACATTGTGGAAAGTGTTTCACAATTAATACCGCCTGGAACACCACAATGTGATGGTGTGTCCGAACATCATAACTGCACCCTATTGGATATGGTGCATACCATGATGTCTCTTATCGAATTACAGCTATCGTTTATGGGTTAGGCATTAGAGACAACCGCATTCACTTTAAAAGGGGCACCACGCAATTCCGTTGAGACGACACGGTTTAGAGAAACCTAAGTTGTCGTTTCTTAAAAGTTTGGGGCTGCGATGCTTATGTGAAAAAGTTTCAGGCTGATAAGCTCGAACCCAAAGCGGATAAATGCATCTTCATAGAATACCCAAAACAGTTGGGTATACCTCCTATTTCAGATCTGGAAGCAAAAGTAATTGCTTCTAGAAACGAGTCCTTTCTCAAGGAAAAGTTTCTCTCGAAAGAATTGAGTGGGAGGATGGTGGAGACTTGATAAGGTTATTGAACTGTCACTTCAACTAGTGTGTAGCAGGGCACAGGAAGTTGTTCCTGTGGCACCTACACCAATTGAAGTGGAAGCTTATGATAGTGACCATGAAACTTCGGATCAAGTCACTACCAAACCTCGTAGGTCGACAAGGATATGTACTACTCCTGAGTGGTACGGTAATCCTGTCTTAGATATCATGTTGTTAGACAATACTGAACCTACGAGCTATGGAGAAGCGATGGTGGGCCCATATTCCGACAAATGGTTAGAAGCCATGAAATCCGAGCTAGGATCCATGTATCAGAACAAAGCATGGACTTTGGTGAACTTGCCCGATGATCGGCAAGCCATTGAGATAAATGGATCTTTAAGAAGAAGACGAACATGGACGGTAATGTTACCGTCTATGAAGCTCGACTTGTGGCAAAGAGAATTTTCACAAGTTCAAGGAGTTGACTACGATGAGATTTTCTCATCCGTAGCGATGCTTAAGTCCGTCGGAATCATGTTAGCATTAGCTGCATTTATGAAATCTGGCAGATGGATGTCAAAACAAGTTTCCTTACCAGTTTTCGTAAGGAAAGGTTGTGTGTGATACAATCAGAAAGGTTTTGTCCTAAGGATGCTAAAAGGCATGCTAGCTCCAGCGATCCTTCCATGGACTAGAGCAAGCATCTCGGAGTCAGAATATACGCTTTGATGGAGTGATCAAAGTTTTTGGGTTTATACAAAGTTTGTTAGAAACTTGTATTTACAATAAAGTGAGTGGGAGCGCTACAACATTTCTGATAAGTATATGTGAATGACATATTGTTGATCCGAAATGATGTAAAATTTCTGGAAAGCATAAAGGGTTGTTTGAAAGGAGTTTTTCAAAGGAAGACCTGGATAAAGCTGCTTACATATTGGGCATCAAGATCTATAGAGATAGATCAAGACGCCCGATGATACTTTCAAAGAACGCACACCTTGACATGATTTTGAAAGAGTTCAAAATAGATCAGCAAAGAAGGAGTTCTTGGCTGTGTTACAAGGTGTGAGTATTGAGTAAGGCTCAAGACCTGACCACAGCAGAAGAGAGAGAAAGGACGAAGGTCGTCCCCTATGCTTTAGACGTAGGCTCTACAGTATGCTATGCTGTGTACCGCACATGAAGTATGCCTTGCCATGAGTTGGTCAAGGGGTACAATAGTGATCCGGGAATGGATCACATGACAGCGGTCGAACTTATCCTTAGTATCTAGTGGACTAAGGAATTTTCTCGATTATGGAGGTGAAAAGGAGTTCGTCGTAAAGGGTTACGTCGATGTGAACTTTGACACTAATTCGGATGACTCTGAGTAGTAAACCGGATTCGTATAGTAGAGCAGTTATTTGAAATGGCTCCAAGTAGCGCGTGGTAGCATCCACAAGATGACATAGATATTCGTAAAGCACACACGGATCTGAAAGGTTCAGACCCGTTGACTAATAACCTCTCTCACAAGCATAACATGATCAAACCAGAACTCATTGAGTATTAATCACATAGTGATGTGAACTAGATTGTTGACTCTAGTAAACTCTTTAGATGTTGGTCACATGGTGATGTGACCTGTGAGTGTTAATCACATGGTGATGTGAACTAGATTATTGACTCTAGTGCAAGTGGGAGACTGTTGGAAATATGCCCTAGAGGCAATAATAAATTGGTTATTATTATATTTCCTTGTTCATGATAATCGTTTATTATCCATGCTAGAATTGTATTGATAGGAAACTCAGATACATGTGTGGATACATAGACAACACCATGTCCCTAGTAAGCCTCTAGTTGACTAGCTCGTTGATCAATAGATGGTTACGGTTTCCTGACCATGGACATTGGATGTCGTTGATAACGGGATCACGTCATTAGGAGAATGATGTGATGGACAAGACCCAATCCTAAGCCTAGCACAAGATCGTGTAGTTCGTTTGCTAAGAGCTTTTCTAATGTCAAGTATCATTTCCTTAGACCATGAGATTGTGCAACTCCCGGATACCGTAGGAATGCTTTGGGTGTACCAAACGTCACAACGTAACTGGGTGGCTATAAAGGTGCACTACAGGTATCTCCGAAAGTGTCTGTTGGGTTGGCACGAATCGAGACTGGGATTTGTCACTCCGTGTAAACGGAGAGGTATCTCTGGGCCCACTCGGTAGGACATCATCATAATGTGCACAATGTGACCAAGGAGTTGATCACGGGATGATGTGTTACGGAACGAGTAAAGAGACTTGCCTGTAACGAGATTGAACAAGGTATCGGGATACCGACGATCGAATCTCGGGCAAGTAACATACCGATTGACAAAGGGAATTGTATACGGGATTGATTGAATCCCCGACATCGTGGTTCATCCGATGAGATCATCGTGGAACATGTGGGAGCCAACATGGGTATCCAGATCCCGCTGTTGGTTATTGGCCGGAGAACGTCTCGGTCATGTCTGCATGGTTCCCGAACCCGTAGGGTCTACACACTTAAGGTTCGATGACGCTAGGGTTATAGGGAATAGATATACGTGGTTACCGAATGTTGTTCGGAGTCCTGGATGATATCCCGGACGTCACGAGGAGTTTCGGAATGGTCCGGAGGTAAAGATTTATATATGGGAAGTCCTGTTTTGGTCACCGGAAAAGTTTCGGGTGCTATCGGTAACGTACCGGGACCACCGGGAGGGTCCCGGGGGTCCACCAGGTGGGGCCACCGGCCCCAGAGGGCTGCGTGGGCCAAGTGTGGGAAGGGACCAGCCCCTAGGTGGGCTGGTGCGCCTCCCACAAGGGGCCCAGGGCGCAGGAAGGGGAAACCCTAGGCTCAGATGGGCCTAAGGCCCACCTAGTGGTGCGCCCCCCTCTCTCCCCCCTTGGCCGCCCCTCCAAGTCCCATCTAGGGCTGGCCGCACCCCTTGGGGGGGACCCTAGATGGGGGCGTAGCCCCTCCCCCTCCCCTATATATAGTGGGGTTTTGGGGCTGCCATACACATGAGAACATCTCTCTCTTGGCGCAGCCCTACCCCTCTCCCTCCTCGTCTCTCGCAGTGCTTGGCGAAGCCCTGCTGGAGTGCCACGCTCCTCCATCACCACCATGCCATTGTGCTGCTGCTGGACGGAGTCTTCCCCAACCTCTCCCTCTCTCCTTGCTGGATCAAGGCGTGGGAGACGTCACCGGGCTGCACGTGTGTTGAACGCGGAGGCGCCGTGGTTCGGTGCTTAGATCGGAATCAACCGCGATCTGAATCGCTACGAGTACGACTCCTTCATCCGCGTTCTTGCAACGCTTCCGCATCACGATCTACAATGGTATGTAGATGCACTCCCCTTCCCCTCGTTGCTAGATTACTCCATAGATTGATCTTGGTGATGCGTAGAAAATTTTGAATTTCTGCTTCGTTCCCCAACACCGGCCTCATGGCCATTGATGGCGGGCCGAAGCTCCGACACCTCCTCCTCCTCGTCGTCCACGAATAGTCGATCCCGCCTCACGCCAGCGAGGTGGATATGGCGACGGTTCGCCTCCACCTCCCGTTCGGACTAGAGCGACTCCAAGATGGCCTGTTTTTGGCCACGAGGTCAAGATCGGCGATGAGCATCGTGAAGGTGGTTGCGCCCGCTTGCTCCACCTACAATTGTGCCTCCACCGCAAGGTGCTCCACCTCCTCCTCCTCCATGATGAATCCATCGGGCTCAACCTCCATGCCTGCCGCCTCCTCCCCCACCGCCATCCATGTACGCCTCCACAAAATCCTCCTCTGCAAGGTGAGCGGCGCAATGTATCTCGGCAGCACGCATCTCCCGCGCGATCTGTCTGATGCTCCAGCGTGAGCATTTAATAATATGTGATCTTCTATCAGACCATGGTGGACAGAGATGTGGGAGCGGAAGGGCAAGCGGTGGCGGTGCAAACAAGGGGGAGATGGGAAATAGGGGTGGATAGGGTTTACCCTCGCCGTCCGGCTTAAATAGCCAGATTTGACCCCTCAAGGGGAAGGATTGCGGGATTCTTAACATGGTGTTGATATTCCCCTTGTAGAGCACATGGGTAATTTTCCATCTCTAGTGCATGCAATCAAGAGATTTGAGTGTACTTGACCATCCTCTTGCTTCCAAGAGTGCCATGAGTCTTTCAGTGTTTGCGCCAATTGGTTCTCTCAAGTATTGACGTCCAAACACCTCGACCACCGCAATAGCAAATCTGACATAGCGTCAGCACATGTGCTCTCAGACATCAGATCCGCCATATGCAAGCATCCGCAAAGCAATGTGCCCTTCTGGTAACCAGAAAATTCAATTCTTCCTACGACATACTTTTCAAAATGAAGTAGTCATCGAAGCCCAGACACCATTGTAGAGGCGATCGAACACATTTCTCGGCAACAGAAAGCACCGGCAAAAAATATTCGCGAATAGGGCATCGGGGGCAAAGTGGTCGTCCATCAGCATCAAATTCCCCCGTACCCTATTCCGATTCAGCACTCAATGACCCTTGATCGATCCCTTGAAATTGAAAACATGCTCTTCCGCACGCTCCTCATATGCAAGGACTGCCTGCATCATCGTCGCTTCATCTGCATAATCCTCCTCGTCGGACGACTCAACGTAGAGATCATAGAAGTATTCCATGTTCAATCTATTGCTTCAAAGAAGGGAGAAAAAATATCAAAAAATTAGCACAGGATTTCACCAAACACTTGTCGGGCTTGGTGACCCCCACGGACAGCATCCACGGGGGCAGATGGTACCTACACGGCGGACGAATAAGAGGTGGAACGGTGGCATAGGCAAAGCGGCGTGGCAACCGGGTGGAGCGGCGGAGGTCGCGGAGGTCCGGGAAAGGCTTGACGGACGACCGGGGTGATACAACGACCGCGTCGGATAGGGAGGAAGTGGATGCGGAGCAAGGGGGTGGAGACGCGGGCTATGGGTGTGGTTTTGGGTGGGCCGAGGGTGTCGGAGTCCTACATGACGATGGTTTTGGGTGGGCCCTAGTTTGCGGGAAACATACACGCGAACGCGCCCGGGAAACGATGCAGGATGACGTAGCGTCTAAACAGTTCGGTCCAAACGTTCACGGGTGATTTGAGGGTCCGCTTTGAAGATACCCTAAGATTATGAAATTTTGTACCAATGTCTAAGCTCCGCCCCCTATATTATCAAATCCAAATACCTAATCTATTTAGCATGGCTCACAGTAAAACTATTATATTGTAAATGTACATGTGCAAAAGTAGCTTGTCACCAATTACACATGTAAACTTAATTCAAAATAACCATGTATATTATTACTAAATAAGATGAAGAAAGCAGAAACCCTAGTAGGTGAACAATTCATTAACCCAAATGATAAGTGTCACATGTGCACGAAGCACTTCGGTCCTGACGTTTTTTCCAACTAAAGTTGTCATCCGAAAAGAAAAAAAACTAAAACTTGCCATCAGAAAAGAAGTTGTCATACTTTGACAACTAAAGTTGCCATCTTCGCGTCACTAAATTTGACATAAAAAACGTTTGGAGTTGTCATGTGTTCATGCGACACTTCTTTATTAAAAGTTCATGCTCTTTCCCTCTTGCGGAGTTTAGTTATGCTATATCTCGGCTATTCGAAATCTAAAAATCCGTGCTTCAGTTTTGTCTTGATTGTGAGTTTTTCTTAGTCGTTTTATTACTTTATGAAAACGCAATTGTAAATAGTATCCGCGATAGCTAACATAGCTATAGCTCGGACCTCATCGCTAAGCTACAAAAAATGCAATTTAAAACCTTGATAACCACGCAGCTAACCAGCCGCTCAAGTTACTTCGTTCAATTTATGCACAAGGACGGCATTTATTGACAAATAAATTATATTAGCAGAACATATGTCTTTTACAGTGAATACACAAGCCAAGCAAAGATGAGAATATTCCAAGATCGCAAACAGCATGTGCCGCGGTTAAAAAGGTCGTAAATTACAACATTTTCTCTTGTACTTTTTCCGCAGCACACAAAAGTTGGCCTACAATGGCCTACAGTGGATGTTTACATTTTGAACATAATAGAATGAAAAATTGAAAGCTCTCCGCTGGAATTGTCCTATCCTCAGTATCTTCACGACGCGTTGGCCTGGTGTTGGATTCGGGAGCTTCATTTAGCTTGTTTTGGCTGCGGCACAGTTGACAATCTAAGCCTAACAGATTAAAAAGAAGAAATGTTATTATCAGCATAACTTCGCACATCAAGCAGGAAAACCAACAAACAAGATGAACTGCCAACATACTGTGAATTATCCATTCGACAAGTGGAGACACGCACATTGGCAGAGTCTCCCAACATAAAACAGGGTTTTGACCATTATTACTTTGCAAATGAATATGTTAGTAATACATTTAAAATAGTACTTTTCATGACAAACCATACTTCCAATGAAATGTTACTTTTGCTTTGATCAATCTATAATACATCATCTATTTGTAAGTCAAAGCTAGAGAAGTTTTACTGCATGCTTTCTAGGACCTCATATATTTCCAAATACTACGGTAGCACAAGAGTACCTGAGGGGCTTTCTTTGAACAGTTGATGTTGATGCACGAGTAGCGCCAACTGGCGGGCCAGCAAGCTCAAGTGGCTTTTTAAAAATAAAAACAGAATCACAATTAATATCAATATACAAGCAAATAATAGTGGAAGAAGCTAAATCACACCATGCACTTAGAGAGAGATATAAAGCATTAAGAGCTAATGAGTATGTATAAATACAAAATACATATGAAAAAAGTTAGAAGGAAAAAAATACCTCCAGCTCTTCCTCAGCCTTGCGCTTCAGATGATTATTACCATGAGAACTCAAATTACATGTTTGCCCCACGGTCCTTCCAGAACATCCTTCCAAAGATGTTCCATGAACAGGAAGCACATGTTTATCGTCAGGCTTAGCTTGGTACGATGCCAGCTCATCAAGCTCATCAACCACAGCTGGAGAGAAATTCACAGGATTATTTGCAGGAATCCTCTCAGCTTCCCTGTGTAAGCTATTGAAACAAATGTCCAACCCATTTGTTGGAGCACCATTGCTTGAAGTAGATGGCATACTGTTAGGTTGTGTAACTACATCCAACACAGCAATGTTCGCAGGAGCAGATGTACTTCCAAGAAAGTGCCCTGGATGTTCATGCTCAAGGGATTCTGTGTGAAGATTTGAATGCCCATTCAAAATACTTTGGGTTTCTTTACTTGATACACTGGGGACCAACAAAGAAGTACTTTGATAGCCACCAGAATGATCTAGAGCAGATTGAGGATCACTCCAACTTTCAGCGCCCAATTGATTTCCAACTTGACCATCAGCTGTAACAACGTTCCTAGAAACAGTGCGACTGCTCCTAGCTACTGTTCTGGAAGAACGAGGAGGGCGCACTCCACCAGGAAAAACAAACAAAGGGATATCTTTTCTTTTTACATGGGACACTTCAATATCCATTCCTTCCCTCCGATGTGCATAAGCAAGAACTGCGTTCTTAAACTCATTTACGATTCCTCTGATGTCAAATTGCTCAGCTTCTTGAGGTTGGGCAGTTTGTTTTCTCCAAAGACCCATGAAGTAAAAACTATGCAGCGGCCTGGATCCATCTGAGAAATCTCTGGGATGCGGATGTGCAAGGAGCATCTCATGAGTATATCGTTCAAACTACATCAGCAGCCAAAATCACATATTAAAACACACGTAGCACACATTACTAAGAAGAATGAAAGTTTTGTTTTCAGTTATTCACCTTTAATACAAGCGTCCGAAGGCGAGACTCTACCCAACCTTTCCAATTCCTGAGGTCATCTTCATTTCTCGCTGTGATACCAACCTCCAAATAATTTTTATATAATTCAAAAAATGGATATGGCTCGAATAAATCATCCCAGGTTGCTCTATTTTCATCTATTGCCTGCAGTTAATCATCAAGGGGAAATCAAGTCTGATGCAAGATATAGATAGGTTCCATACACGTGAACTCAAAATAGAAGTTCTAAACATAAATGCAAAAAGGTTGCTACAGTATAAGTTAACAGCAAAAACACAAGCAATACATACATACATTACAGTATGTTTTAGTCAGATAATATTAGTAAGATAACAAATGGTGTGCTTCCATTAGCATTACAGATGCATTGAGATAAATGTTTTCTGAGGATAAAGTTCAGACCTTTAAGATCAATATGAATATATATTACTACTAGACAGTAGACATCAGTAAGATGAATATGCATTTGAATGCATGTTAGGATTTTAATTACTGAATTCCTGTTAAATTATAAACAAATTATTCTGAAATAATAAGTACCTGGCAGATCTCGTATCCTCGTGTGAATTCTTGGACCATCACATACCTAGTACTAGTAGATACGTTATAACTAGAATTCATACAAGGATAGGCGGGTGTAATTATAGGCATCTGATGGCCCCTGTCTCTAAAGTTTCTTCTTGGATCCCAAACAGGGAGGCCAAGAGGACCCTCCTCAATATGGCAAAGTGTAACAGGGTTGGGCCACTTCCACTGGCTGTAGACTCTGAAAAAACGAGATATCAACATGCTGGGCGATGCATTTGGATACAATTGACATATACGAGCAACAAGAATTGCCCAATTTATGCCACCCAAGAATCCCATAACCTGGACATGGAAGAAAAATCTTAGTATCAATTTCACATTCATAGACCATAATACTGATATAATGATATGCATATGCACCGTAATGTAAACATGCAATCATGCACTGGACATAGCTAGCAGGGTGCTAAGTATCTCCACACGCTGCAATTTGTTTTATTTACCCAACTATATTTTATGTGCAACGGTATTTTAGAAATATCAGTGAACAGCTTAAGAAAATGCTAACTTCTTTTGGTTCTCTTGTTTTCTTTACTTGTATTCTGTGTCCCATACTACCACAGTACTAGTTGCACAGTTGACCCCTAAACAATACGAAAGCTATTTTCGTAGATCTATTATTAAGGAAGATAAATGGCAGATAACATATCGTTACATTTGGTGTCAACTCTTGCTTGAAACCAAATGGAACATAATGTCTTCTTTTAGAATGAGGCGAAATATTCTCTTGTTCTGTTGGTCTCCACATGTAAAGTTTCCGGCCTCCCTAAAAATGCATGTGCGTTCATACTTTAAAGCATACTCTTGCAGCGAGAAGAAGCATACGTTTGAGTACACCCCACGGCGCTTCCCCCAGTATCTCATGAACCTTAAGGTTGTGCGAAAACTCTGGATTTGAGAAAACAAATGGGTTTTAGTCCATAGAATATTGACATGTTTACTTGAGAAACAGGCGACACATACCGGAATGTTTGGGACCAATCGTAATATTTGATCAGTAACTCGACACCCATTTAAACTACGAACAGCCTGTTCATCAACATTGTGCAGTATGGAGTCCTGAGAAAGATCAAGATCCTGAAATGGAATCATGTAACATGATCAGGAATTCATATCAAACATCATCAAAACATGTTATGAAATGATTCACGAGCTAAACAAAACTAGGGAATAAAATGCTAAGCTCCATTTTCACAGTCTTCCATTTTTGGAGATGCAAATGCTTCCATTTTCTACTCATTTACTACAATGAGTACAATATAAATATAGCATAGAGTACCGATACAATTTTTAAATAACAAAGCTGTAAAACAAAACTTACATCAGGAATCACCACATGTGCAAGGTTTGCATATAAAAGGTCAATAGACACCCCACAAAGTTTGAACCCCAGAACAGGCACATGAGCATCTGGTACTGGGTGTAATTCAGAAACTTCTGGCATCTCGGCTAGCATATCGTGAAGACACCTGAAGAAGTAGTCCTGCGAAAAATAAAATGCACATTGGACACAATAAGACTGTGATAACTTTGGAATTTAGTAATAGATCCTCTTACATTTCGAGTTGCGTGTCTTGGACCCACACATAGCGTGTCAATATCTGCGCCAGGACCGTGCACCTGTGCAATAAGCAACAGAATAGGTAGAATCACAACAGTAAATTTAGGTGATAGATAGAAATCTCATAAAACAGCGACAGTATATATCTCTAGCAGTAAACCTAACTAAAACCACCAGACTCTGCACAGATATACTCATATAATGACTAATGCACTTGCATCATTTGATAGAAAAAACATACAAAATAGGCAAAAAGCATGAAAACACTTAACAAGTGACAAGCAAGTATTTCTTTAGAAATAGGACTAGACAAGAAACAGAGCAACGGAGTACCCCAAGGCGGTATGAACCAAATGTGAAGATCTTAGCATTTGCTTCTTGCACGAACTGCTCGCCATAACCGCTCACCCTAGTGGCCTTCTTAATCCAAGTTTTCACAGTCTGCCAGGACAAACAACAAGTCATCTTAAAACTGGTGTACCCAAATTATAATCCAAAATATAAGCACACCGGCAGAGTATGCTCAAACCTGGTCAAGTTTGCCTAAGACCTCTTCTCGCGAGACAGCCTCCTCTTGACTCTCATACAAGCCCGCATCAGCAAGGAACTGATCGACACCAATAACAACATATGAGCAGAACACATTAAACAGGAGAGCAACGGAAAATTCAAAAATTCATGGTCTATCTGACACCCATATCACACACGCACGCACCTTTTCGACCTCGGCTGTCTGCACAACATCCTTCTCAGTTGGCCCGCCTAATGAGATTGGCTCGGAGACGCCAAGATAACCAGTATTGCTCTTCACCATCAAGGCTCCCAAATTATTATTCATTTTATTTTTCAACGAAAGGTCGATTGTACAAGCTTTATATAAAGCAAAGGGGAATGCTGGGGATACCAGCTTTACAAGGTAGAGTTCAATACAACACCAAAAATGTATATTACAGCAGTAGAATCAATCAAACTGAGCCTACACGTCGCACTACCCCAGGACAGCAGAAGCAGACCGACTCCTTGTCTTCACCGACGCCTGGCTGCTGGAGGGCCAGGCTCCACGACTCAATCCTCGGAAACCCTCCCTGAGCGGCGGATCTAGACGTCGTGCCGGCCGAAATTGGTGGAGGGTCAGTGGAGTTTAACCGACGACGAGGCCGAACAGAGACGGCGATGGCCGCGACGCGTGGAATTGGGGGGGTGAGGCGTCGGCGGCGACGCTGAGCTACGGCGCGAGCGGCGGCAGGTCTAGGGCACAGCGGTCAGATTGGATTGGAGGCTGCGCGGGTCAGGTGAGGGGGAGAGGCAGTAAATATAGGGGGATGGGGCGGCGGAGCGGAACGAAACCGTCGAGGATGGATTCCGACTCCGTTTCTAGCACGGAGGGCGCATAATAACTGATTTCAATTCAATCGAAAAACAAGGCAAATTGAAGGCGTGTTAGGGAGCGAATTGACTCCCCGGGAACGCGGCGGCGGCGGCGGCGGCGTTGCAGGTCCGGTACGGCGGCGGCCGTGAAATCCGGGAAGCTGCGGCGCGGGGGAGGATGGTGGACGGGGCGGGCGCCCGAGATGCGGACGGTTGTCGCCGGAGATGGCTCGAGGCGACGGGCCTAGGGGCTATGGCTTGTGGCTCTGCTCCAATGGGGAGAGGCGAGGAGAGGAGGAGAGTGGGGTGGGGGAGGAGTCGGGAAAGGACAGGGGTGGGGGGTGGCCGGTAGACGGAACAGAAGGGGTGTGGGCAAAAGGTTCGAGCTGGACGAGTTTTTTTCTTTTCTTTCGGAGCATCTTGATTCAGTCCATGTACAGAAAAAAGCTCGGAGTAAATTTTAGGGTATCAAACAGTGATTTTTTATTATCTCTACTCCTAATCTCTCCTTCCAAAGTTGGTAGCCTGATACGGTTTATTTTCGTCCGGTTTTTCTTTGTCCCACCACCGACCACCCTTACCACGCTGGGTTTTTTATCTATCAATTTATTTTCTCTCCACTCTTTTATTACAAATCAGCACTTTCCTAACATACAAAAGATCACGGATCTAACTTTCATAATTTATCCAAATCAACCGATCCTTCCATTAATGCAATTTGTTTTAGAAAACAAATAACACATTTTTAGGAAACAAATAATGGGTGTTAAGGAGAGAGAGTGCGTAAGTCATTCATTCGTTACCCTATGTTCGATCGATCGTCCGATTTTCTATCCTTCACAATTTCAGAAGAAAAAAGATTTTCTCTCCTTCACTTTCTTTTATATCACGCTACAAAGGAAAAATACCAAGAGTCGATCTCTCTTAACTTCTCTTTCTTGAAAAAAATAGGAAGGTAATTAGATTGAGGAGAGGGCAACGCTGCCTTACTTTCTCCCATGAGAGCACACCATACCTCTGATGTGCCTCCCCTCACGCGGCCGCCTCTCCTCCACACCTTCCCGCGGTGCCGACGACGGCCATCCATGGTGCTCCTCTGCTTCGCCGCCACCCCACGCACCTTGTCGCCTCACTCCTTTGCTTTCTCCTCTACGCCTCTCCACGCTACACCATGGTGGTGCTAACTACCGAGGCCGAGGCCGTCTGCCGCCACTGCTCCCTCCCTCCAGCCCCCGCCTCCATTCTCTCTCTGCTCTAAATCTCCGCCCGCCTGCGCCTCTGACTCTGGCCGACGCTAGCGGATCTCGCGTCGGCCGCCACTCGCGCGGCTCCGCCTCGTCGCCTCTATCGATCCCCAAGCACCTCATGGTCGTTCCGCCTCTGCGCGCACCCCTGCAGCTAACCCTAGACGCGGAGCTGTGATGTGGGTAGTGAGGATGGGAGCGGGGCGTTCGTATCACTGAGTGGGTGGTGCGGCTGTGGTGTCCCAGTGTGGGTGGAGAAGCAAGGGCAATGGTGGCGCCGTGTTGTGGCGGAGGAGAAGGATGGCTTTGTGGTGGACCGAGCATGTGGGGTAGAAAGATTCTAGACATGCCAACTGCCTATACAGAATATCTGTGAAGAATGCACTCATGTAGTCTCATGGAAACTTCTTTTATTTGTTTGAGAAATTTGGAAGAAGAAAGGTGTAGTGTTGTGAATAGAATATAAGGTTGGGATCAGTGGTAGACATGTGCATATTACATTTGTGTTTCTACAACAACAAATTTGTGTTTATGTATTTTCTCTACATATTTCCTTTTGTGCCATTGCCAGTAATTCCGTGCCTTGCCAGTGATCCAATAATATTCTTCTAATTTCGGCTTAGTTGTTTCCTCAGTTTCTGTATGCCAAGGACGTGGTGGATCCAAGGAAGTTTCGATGCAGAGTTAGCTTTGGAAGGAACTTTTTTTGCTCGCTGTGTTTACAAGTTTTGATCCAACAATATCCATTTCATATATATTTTTCCTGAAAATAAGTAAATATATTAACCAGAAGTATCGGGTACAAAACTATTCTAAAGTTATTTTTAGTACCACTAGCACCATCAACAATTGGCATGTGGGCTTGTTTTCCTTTGTAAAACGATGATGAAAAAATTATCTCCGGGTCTAAGTTCCTCAAGTTGAAGGAAATATGCCCTACGGGCAATAATAAAGTTATTATTTATTTCCTTATTTCATGATAAATGTTTATTATTCATGCTAGAATTGTATTAACCGAAAACTTGATACATGTGTGAATACATAAACAAAACAGAGTGTCCCTAGTATGCCTCTACTTGACTAGCTCATTAATCAAAGATGGTTAAGTTTCCTAGCCATAGACATGTGTTGTCATTTGATGAACGGGATCACATCATTAGAGAATGATGTGATGGACAAGACCCATTCATTAGCTTAGCATTATGATCGTTTCAGTTTCATTGCTACTGCTTCCTTCATGACTTATACATGTTCCTCTGACTATGAGATTATGCAACTCCCGAATACCGGAGGAACACTTTGTGTGCTATCAAACGTCACAACATAAATGGGTGATTATAAAGATGCTCTACAGGTGTCTCCGAAGGTGCTTGTTGAGTTGGCATATATCGAGATTAGGATTTGTCACTCTGTGTATCTGAGAGGTATCTCTGGGCCCTCTCGGTAATGCACATCACTATAAGCCTTGCAAGCATTGTGACTAATGAGTTAGTTGCGGGATGATGCATTACGGAACGAGTAAAGAGAATTTCCGGTAACGAGATTGAACTAGGTATGAGGATACCGATGATCGAATCTCGGGCAAGTAACATACCGATGACAAAGGGAACAACGTATGTTGTTATGCGGTTTGACCGATAAAGATCTTCGTAGAATATGTTGGAACCAATATGAGCATCCAGGTTCCGCTATTGGTTATTGACCGGAGATGTGTCTCGGTCATGTCTACATAGTTCTCGAACCCGTAGGGTCTGCACGCTTAACGTTCGATGACGATTTGTATTATGAGTTATGTGATTTGATGTACCAAAGGTTGTTCAGAGTCCCGGATGAGATCACGGACATGATGAGGAGTCTTGAAATGCTTGAGACGTAAAGATCGATATATTGGAAGGCTATATTCGGACATCAGAAAGGTTCCGAGTGATTCGGGTATTTTTTGGAGTACCGAAGAGTTACGGGAATTCGTTGGGAGAAGTAATGGGCCTTATTGGGCTTTAGTGGAGAGAGGGGAGAAGGGCCAAGAGGTGGCGCGCACCTCCCCCTGCCCAAACCGAATTGGACAAGGGGTGGGGGGCGGCCCCCCTTTCCTTCTCCCTCTCCCTCTCTTCCCTTCTCTCCTACTCCGAATAGGAAAGAGGAGGGGAATCCTACTTAGACTGGGGAGTCCTAGTAGGATTCCCCACACCTGGCACGCCCCCCTTGGGCCGGCCATCTCTTCCCTCCCCTCCTTTATATACGTGTCCAGGGGGCACCCCAAAGGACTCAAGATTTGTCTTAGCAGTGTGTTGTGCCCCCCTCCACAGTTACTGCACAGAAGAATGCCGGACGTTGTGAACGCCTGGCAGAGCAAAGCTGATGACTACTCGATAGTTCAGTGTGCCATGCTTTACGGCTTAGAACCGGGACTTCAACGATGTTTTGAACGTCATGGAGCATATGAGATGTTCCAGGAATTGAAGTTAATATTTCAAGCAAATGCCCGGATTGAGAGATATGAAGTCTCCAATAAGTTCTATAGCTACAAAATGGAGGAGAATAGTTCTGTCAGTGAGCATATACTCAAAATGTCTAGGTATCATAATCACTTGACTCAGCTGGGAGTTAATCTTCCGGTTGATATTGTCATTGACAGAGTTCTTCAATCACTGCCACCAAGCTACAAAAGCTTCATGATGAACTATAACATGCAAGGGATGGATAAGACGATTCCCGAGCTCTTCGCAATGCTAAAGGTTGCGGAGGTAGAAATCAAGAAGGAGCATCAAGTGTTGATGGTCAACAAGACCACCGGTTTCAAGAAAAAGGGTAAAGGAAAGAAGGGGAACTTCAAGAAGAACGGCAAGCAAGTTGCTGCTCAAGTCAGAAGCCCAAGTCTGGACCTAAGCCTGAGACTGAGTGCTTCTACTACAAAGGGGCTGGTCACTGGAAGCGGAACTGCCCCAAGTATTTGGCGGATAAGAAGGATGGCAAGGTGAACAAAGGTATATGTGATATACATGTTATTGATGTGTACGTTACTAATACTCGCAGTAGTACATGGGTATTTGATACTGGTTCTGTTGCTAATGTTTGCAACTCGAAACAGGGACTACGGATTAAGCAAAGATTGGCTAAGGACGAGGTGACGATGCGCGTGGGAAATGGTTCCAAAGTCGATGTGATCGTCGTCGGCACGCTACCTCTACATCTACCTTCGGGATTAGTTTTAGACCTGAATAATTATTATTTGGTGCCAGCGTTAAGCATGAACATTATATCCAGATCTTGTTTGATGCGAGACGGTTATTCATTTAAATCCGAGAATAATGGTTGTTCTATTTATATGAGTAATATCTTTTATGGTCATGCACCCTTGAAGAGTGGTCTATTTTTGTTGAATCTCGATAGTAGTGACACACATATTCATAATATTGAAGCCAAAAGATGCAGAGTTGATAATGATAGTGCAACTTATTTGTGGCACCGCCGTTTGGGTCATATTGGTGTAAAGCGCATGAAGAAACTCCATTCTGATGGACTTTTGGAATCACTTGGTACTTGCGAACCATGCCTCATGGGCAAGATGACTAAAACTCCGTTCTCCGGAACAATGACGCGAGCAACTGATTTGTTGGAAATCATACATACTGATGTATGTGGTCCGATGAATATTGAGGCTCGCGGCGGGTATCGTTATTTTCTGACCTTCACAGATGATTTAAGCAGATATGGGTATATCTACTTGATGAAACATAAATCTGAAACATTTGAAAAGTTCAAAGAATTTCAGAGTGAAGTGGAAAATCATCGTAACAAGAAAATAAAGTTTCTATGATCTGATCGTGGAGGAGAATATTTCAGTTACGAGTTTGGTCTTCATTTGAAACAATGCGGAATAGTTTCACAACTCACGCCACCTGGAACACCACAGCGTAATGGTGTATCCGAACGTCGTAACCGCACTTCATTAGATATGGTGCGATCTATGATGTCTCTTACTGATTTACCGCTATCGTTTTGGGGTTATGCTTTAGAGACCGTTGCATTCACATTAAATAGGGCACCATCTAAATCCGTTGAGACGACACCTTATGAACTGTGGTTTGGCAAGAAACCCAAATTGTCGTTTCTTAAAGTTTGGGGCTGCGATGCTTATGTGAAAAAACTTCAACCTGATAAGCTCGAACCCAAATCGGAGAAATGTGTCTTCATAGGATACCCAAAGGAGACTGTTGGGTACACCTTCTATCACAGATCCGAAGGCAATACATTCGTTGCTAAGAATGGATCATTTCTAGAGAAGGAGTTTCTCTCGAAAAAAGTGAGTGCGAGGAAAGTAGAACTTGATGAGGTAACTGTACCTGCTCCCTTATTGGAAAGTAGTTCATCACAGAAATCAGTTCCTGTGACTACTACACCAATTAGTGAGGAAGCTAATGATGATGATCATGTAACTTCAGATCAAGTTACTACTGAACCTCGTAGGTCAACCAGAGTAAGATCCGCACCAGAGTGGTATGGTAATCCGGTTCTGGAGGTCATGTTAATTGACCATGACGAACCTATGAACTATGAGGAAGCGATGATGAGCCCAGATTCCGCGAAATGGCTTGAGGCCATGAAATCTGAGATGGGATCCATGTATGAGAACAAAGTGTGGACTTTGGTTGACTTGCCCAATGATCGGCAAGCCATAGAGAACAAATGGATCTTCAAGAAGAAGACTGACGTTGCCGGTAATGTTACTGTCTACAAAGCTCGACTTGTTGCGAAAGGTTTTCGACAAGTTCAAGGAGTTGACTACGATGAGACCTTCTCACCCGTAGCGATGCTTAAGTCCGTCCGAATCATGTTAGCAATTGCTGCATTTTATGATTATGAAATTTGGCAAATGGATGTAAAGACTGCATTCCTGAATGGATTTCTGGAAGAAGAGTTGTATATGATGCAACCCGAAGGTTTTATCAATCCAAAGGATGCTAACAAATTGTGCAAGCTCCAGCGATCCATTTATGGACTGGTGCAAGCATCTCGGAGTTGGAATAAAGGTTTTGATAGTGTGATCAAAGCATATGGTTTTATATAGACTTTTGGAGAAGCCTGTATTTACAAGAAAGTGAGTGGGAGCTCTGTAGCATTTCTAATATTATATGTGGATGACATATTGTTGATTGGAAATGATATAGAATTTCTGGATACCATAAAAGGATACTTGAATAATAGTTTTTCAATGAAGGACCTCGGTGAAGCTGCTTATATATTGGGCATCAAGATCTATAGAGATAGATCAAGACGCTTAATTGGACTTTCACAAAGCACATACCTTGATAAAGTTTTGAAGAAGTTCAAAATGGATCAAGCAAAGAAAGGGATCTTGCCTGTGTTACAAGGTGTGAAGTTGAGTCAGACTCAATGCTCGACCACTGCAGAAGATAGAGAGAAAATGAAAGTCATTCCCTATGCTTCAGCCATAGATTCTATCATGTATGCAATGCTGTGTACCAGAACTGATGTGTGCCTTGCTATTAGTTTAGCAGGGAGGTACCAAAGTAATCCAGGAGTGGATCACTGGACAGCGGTCAAGAACATCCTGAAATACCTGAAAAGGACTAAGGATATGTTTCTCGTTTATGGAGGTGACAAAGAGCTCATCGTAAATGGTTATGTCGATGCAAGCTTTGACACTAGTCCGGATGAATCTAAGTCACAAACCGGATACATATTTATATTGAACGGTGGAGCTATCAGTTGGTGCAGTTCTAAGCAAAGCGTCGTGGCGCGATCTATGTGTGAAGCGGAGTACATAGCTGTTTGGAAGCAGCAAATGAAGGAGTCTGGATGAAGGAGTTCATATCCGATCTAGGTGTCATACCTAGTGCATCGGGTCCAATGAAAATCTTTTGTGACAATACTGGTGCAATTGCCTTGGCAAAGGAATCCAGATTTCACAAAAGAACCAAGCACATCAAGAGACGCTTCAATTCCATCCGCAATCAGTCAAAGAAGGAGTTCTTGCCTGTGTTGCAAGGTGTGATGTTGAATAAAGACTCAAAACCCGACCATGGCAGAAAATAGAAAGAGAATGAAAAGTCATTCCCTATCCCTCAGCCATAGGTTCTATAAAGTATGCCATGCTGTGTACCAGACCTATTGTATACCCTGCCCTGAGTTTGGCAAGGGAGTACAATAGCAATATAGGAGTAGATCATGGGACAACGGTCAAAATTATCCTTAGAGGACTAAGGAAATATTTCTCGGTTATGGAGGTGATAAAGAGTTCATCGTAAAGAGTTACATCGATGCAAACTTAGACACCGATCTGGATGACTCTAAGTCACAATCCGATACATATTGAAAGTGGGAGCAATTAGCTAGAGTAGCTCCGTGCGGAGCATTGTAGACATAGAAATTTGCAAAATGCATACGGATCTGAATTTGGCAGACCCGTTAACTAAACTTCTCTCACAAGCAAAACATGATCACACCTTAGTACTCTTTGGGTGTTAATCACATGGCGATGTGAACTAGATTACTGACTCTAGTAAACCATTTGAGTGTTGGTCACATGGCGATGGGAACTATGTGTGTTAATCACATGGTGATGTAAACTATTGGTGTTAAATCACATGGTGATGTGAACTAGATTATTGACTCTAGTGCAAGTGGGAGACTGAAGGAAATATGCCCTAGAGGCAATAATAAAGTTATTATTTATTTCCTTATTTCATTATAAATGTTTATTATTCATGCTAGAATTGTATTAACCGGAAACTTGATACATGTGTGAATACATAAACAAAACAGAGTGTCCCTAGTATGCCTCTACTTGACTAGCTCGTTAATCAAAGATGGTTAAGTTTCCTAGCCATAGACATGTGTTGTCATTTGATGAACGGGATCACATCACTAGAGAATGATGTGATGGACAAGACCCATTCATTAGCTTAGCATTATGATCATTTCAGTTTCATTGCTACTGCTTCCTTCATGACTTGTACATGTTCCTCTGACTATGAGATTATGCAACTCCCGAATACCGGAGGAACACTTTGTGTTCTATCAAACGTCACAACATAAATGGGTAATTATAAAGATGCTCTACAGGTGTCTCCGAAGGTGTTTGTTGAGTTGGCATATATCGAGATTAGGATTTGTCACTCCGTGTATCTGAGAGGTATCTCTGGGCCCTCTCGGTAATGCACATCATTATAAGCCTTGCAAGCATTGTGACTAATGAGTTAGTTGCGGGATGATGCATTACGGAACGAGTAAAGAGACTTTCCGGTAACGAGATTGGACTAGGTATGAGGATACCGACGATCGAATCTCGGGCAAGTAACATACCGATGACAAAGGGAACAACGTATGTTGTTATGCGATTTGATCGATAAAGATCTTCGTATAATATGTAGGAACCAATATGAGCATCCAGGTTCCGCTATTGGTTATTGACCGGAGATGTGTCTCGGTCATGTCTACACAGTTCTCGAACCCGTAGGGTCCGCACGCTTAACGTTCGATGACGATTTGTATTATGAGTTATGTGATTTGATGTACCAAAGGTTGTTCGGAGTCCCAGATGAGATCACGGACATGACGAGGAGTCTCAAAATGGTCGAGCCGTAAATATCGATATATTGGAAGGCTATATTCGGACATCGGAAAGGTTCCGAGTGATTCGGGTATTTTTCGGAGTACCGGAGAGTTACGGGAATTCGCCGGGAGAAGTAATGGGCCTTATTGGGCTTTAGTGGAGAGAGGGGAGAAGGTCCAAGAGGTGGCGCGCGCCTCCCCCACCTGCCCAAACCGAATTGGACAAGGGGTGGGGCCGCGGCCCCCCTTTCCTTCTCCCTCTCCCTCTCTTTCCTTCTCTCCTACTCCGAATAGGAAAGAGGAGGGGAATCCTACTTGGACTGGGGAGTCCTAGTAGGATTCCCCACACCTGGCGCGCCCCCCTTGGGTCGTCCACCTCTTCCCTCCCCTCCTTTATATACGTGGCTAGGGGGCACCCCAAAGGACTCATGATTTGTCTTAGCCGTGTGCGGTGCCCCCCTCCACAGTTACACACCTCGGTCATATCGTCGTAGTGCTTAGGCGAAGCCCTGCGCCGGTAACTTCATCATCACCGTCACCACCCCATCGTGCTGACGGAACTCTCCCTCGGCCTCAACTGGATCAAGAGTTCGAGGGACGTCACCGAGCTGAACGTGTGCAGATCGCGGAGGTGCCTTGCGTTCGGTACTTGGATCGGTTGGATCGCGAAGACATTCGACTACATCAACCGCGTTACTAAACGCTTCCGCTTTCGGTCTATGAGGGTACGTGGACACACTCTCCCTGCTCGTTGCTATGCTTCTACTAGATAGATCTTGCGTGATCGTAGGATTTTTTTGAAATACTATGTTCCCCAACACAAGTGTGCATACAATGGCTTACATATTCACTAGGTTCGCATATAGCAGTCCTCTCCATATTAACACATAAAGCCCCATTCCCTCACAACACTGGCTGGTGGCGGAGCTTGACAAGCGTCAGATGCTTTTATGCTGCCTCTTCATTTCCTGATAAATGGAATTGAAATCTAATACTATGATGTGGTAGGTGGTGATGTGGAGGCGATGACCATCATGGAAGAGGGAAACTTGGTAACTAGATAGGTGAGCATTGTTTCGAAGAGGGAAACATGCTGCTGGATACTGATGTTGATTGCAAGGACTCCATGGCATTGTAAGTTGGTTAATGGAACAATTTTGAGCCTTACATATATTATAATGACATCTTTCTTGGAACTCGCAGTGGTAGAACATCTCTTTTTTTGCACAGGCAAAAAATTATAGAGCCCAACATTGGCCATAACATCCCCTTTTGCTTTGAGAACTGATGATGCATAAGAAGAGGCCTAAAGATCTAAAACATTTGTAGGCTCGAAACCATAACCTTGGCCCTCTCTGCACCCTCAGTATTCAAATTTAGATTTGCTTTGTAATAACTTGGTGTTTTACCACCTTAAAGATGGCCTACCGTTAAGTAATATATGCTCATAAGCTCTATTTTTTTGTCGCATCCCTGCTTTAGCATTCTTCGCTTGCATAGCTAGATCAACGGTGCAACTTACACCGTGGGCAATCTATGTGAGATGACAGCATTGCTAAGACATCTCCTAGCGAGTGCACCTTTCCCCTCTCATAAGGAAGCAGCATACACCATGGACAACCTATGCGTTGTTCCAGTAGGAAGTACTGAGCCCCCGACTAAAATCGCCGAACATTCAGTCTAAATCATAAATTGTGGACCCTTTCTTGGATTCATAAATTTAGTCAGGTCTGCTAACATAGAGAGTGCAAGACTTCGACTTTAGTTCCTGGAGATGATGAAAGAATCTCAGTGCCTTTTAATTATTTACATCTCAGTGCCCAACCCGGTTATTATCAGAGTGTAAATTGTGTCTTTGAGTTGCGTGCAGGTTATTTGAATGTATTGAATTTCTACAGTTATATTAAGATCCAAATTACCAATTTTTGTAGGTTACGAGGGGATATCCCAATGACAGGGATGCGGAGGCGGAATGGAGGCCGGCGATGGCATGGGGAAAAATTACGACGAGGAAGGCAGCGACTTGTACAGTAACACGGTCGTGTGTGTCGCCTCTGTGCAGCAGCGATGGGTACCCATTGGAGCAAGGACAACGGCTACCACACACATGTTTATGATGGTGCTTGAGGCCGCAGGGTGACCAGGCATGTGGGTGGTACACTACTGGAATCAGCTACTTTGCCATCTGCCAGCTCTTTGCCGTCAGTTAGCAGACGGCAAAGAAGCTCTTTGCCGTCAGTTAGCAGACGGCAAAGAAGCTCTTTGCCATCAGCTACCCAAAAGCTGACGGCAAAGAACTGGCTGATGGCAAAGACTTTCTTTGCCATCAGCCAGTTCTTTGCCGTCCGCTAGCTGACGGCAAAGATTCTTTGCCGTCGGCTAGCTGACGGCAAAGAGGGAGGGGGCCCCACTGACGAGTTGCTTAAAAAAACTTAACGGCTCCCCTCTTTGCCGTCTGCTAGCAGACGGCAAAGAGCAAAAAAGCGGATGGCAAAGATTTAACATATCTAACGGCCGCGCCCCACCCCGCCCTGTTTCTCTCACTGCTCTTCACACGCGCGCCGCCGCCCCCACCACTCGCCACCGCCCGGTCGCCCCACCACCCCGCCGCCCCACCGGCCCCCCGCCCCGTCGCCACTGCCGCCCGGCGCCGTCGCCCCACCACCCGGCGCCCCACCGGCCCCCCGCCCCGTCGTCCCCGCCGCCCTACCGTCTCGGCGCCGCCGCGCCCCGGCCCCCCGCGCCCCACCGCCCCAGGCCCGGCGCCGCCGCCCCAGGCCGCCCCGCCCCCTCCTCCACCGGCCACCTCCCTCACCGGCCCCCGGCCCGTCGCCCCCGCCGCCCTACCGTCTCGGCGCCGCCGCGCCCCGGCCCCCCGCGCCCCACCGCCCCGGGCCCGGCGCCGCCGCCCCAGGCCGCCCCGCCCCCCTCCTCCACCGGCCACCTCCTCCACCGGCCCTGCCCCAGGTGAGCTCTACCTCCTCTTTTTTTCCTTTTTTCTGTTTTTTTAGTTTTAGGTTTATGTTTAGTTTAGATTTAGTTTTAGTTTTAGTTTTAGATTTAGTTTTAGGTTTAGATTTAGTTTTTTCCTTTTTCTGTTTTTTTAGTTTTAGGTTTATGTTTAGTTTAGTTTTAGTTTTAGTTTTAGTTTTAGATTTAGGTTTAGTTTTAGGTTTAGTTTAGTTTGAGGAAAGAAGAAGAAGAAGAAAAAAGAGGAGAGGAGGAGAAGAAGAAGAGGAAAAAGGAAAGGAAGAAGAAGAAGAGGAGGAGGAGGAGAAAAAAGAAGAAGAGGAAGAAGAAGAAGAAGAAAGAGGAGAGGAGGAGAAGAATAAGAGGAAAAAGGAAAGGAGGAAGAAGAAGAAGAAGAAGAAGAAGGAAAAAAAGGAAGAAAAGGAAGAAAAGGAAGAAGAGGAAGAAGAAGAAAAGGAAAAAAGAGGAAAAAAAAACCGACCCGACACGGCACCCCGACCCCGACCCGGCACCCCGACATGACACCCCGACCCCTAGACCCCGACCCCGACACCCCGACCCCGACCCCGACCCCGACCTCGAGCCTGACCCGACACCCCGACCCCGACACCGACACGGCACCCCGACCCCGAGACCCCGACCCCGACACGGCACCCCGACCCCCGACACCTCCCGAAAAGGTGTTCTTTGGCCTTCCAGACGCCGACGGGGTCATATATTTGTGAATTATTAGTTAGGTCATATATTTTTCGATTTTGTTATGAAAAACATCATATATAATTGTGTTGATCGGGTAGTTTTAAATGTGCAGTTGTTTCATCGCTGCGAGGTTTGGTGTTCGACGACCTCGCCGTGCGTTTGACGAGCTCTGCCCCTTCGTTCGTGGGTGAGCACAAATGACATGTCCTCCTCCCCCATTAATTATTTGATCTATTCCGATGAAACTTGATAGCTAGCTATATATGTGTCTTGAATCATCAGTATGCGTAACCAATATGTGTCTCCCGTTCGAAAGCGTCATAGTTATAAATATGCATGCATTTGCATATTTATAACCTTGATTCTTTCGAATTGTCCAACGCTATCCATGGACAGCCCGAGTATGTTTAGATTGGGTTCGTTTTCCCATATGCTTTGCTCCGGATCCGACGCATAAATTTCGTCAGTGCCTCCCCTGTTGTTCTCCGGGTACACATCCTCTCTGTTTATTGCAGAGACGTGTATCAGGAGAACAGCGGGGAGGTGCTGCCGAAATTTTGCGTAGGATCCGGAGCATAGCATGGGAAAATGAACCCAATCTAAACATACTCGGGTGGGATTAGGACCTATCATTACCTATTAGAGTGTAGGTTGCATGGACGTAATAAAATTGACAAAGTAGATCAACTGATGAATATATACATGGTGAATTATATATATATATATTTGTTGTGTGTCTAGTAGCTCTGAAAGTCAAGATGAGTGATCGTGCGTGGATGTACACCGGTCACACTGGTCAGAACAAATGGAGCACTGAATGGTTCACAAAAACCAAGGGGTTTGTGCGAGCCGCATTTGCAAATGGCCAGAGGAAAACCTGGTGCCCCTGTTTACGGTGCGGCAATTGGGAAAAGAGGACAGAGGCTGAAATGGGCAAACACCTGCAGAAGAGTGGTTTTACGCCCGATTATACGGTGTGGACATTTCATGGTGAGTCTGCCCAACGTGACCGAGCTGAGGTGGATCGTCGTCGCACCGACGAGCATGGTACCGGGATGGAAAACATGGTGCAAGACTTCGATGATGCTCGGGATTCGGACGAGGAGATGGAGGAATCTGCAAAGGCCTTCAATGAAATGTTGGAGTCTTCAAAACGTCCGCTCCATGAGCACACTGAGCTTTGTCAGTTGGATGCCATCTCACAAGTAATGGCTCTGAAGGCTCAGTTCAACTTGGGCAGAGAATGCTACGATGCAATGATGACAGTATTTGGACGCTTTCTACCCAAAGGCCATGTAATGCCTGCAAACCTGTACCAGTCGGACAAAATCCTCCGTGCACTGAAGATGCCCTATGATAAGATACATGCCTGTGAGAAAGGATGTGTCTTGTTTAGGCTTGACTATGCGGACTTGAACTATTGTCCCATTTGCAAGTCTTCCAGGTATGTTGTGGTAGACAACGGTATGGGTGAGAAGACACAGACCAAAATCCCCGTTAGTGTTCTTCGGTATATGCCAATCGTACCAAGACTTCAACGTCTTTTCATGGTCGAAGAGACGGCCAGACAGATGACATGGCACAAAACGGGCAAAAGAACCGAACTAGATGCAGATGGGAATCTGATGATTGTACACACATCGGATGGTGTTGCGTGGAAAAAGTTTGATGAATTACATGGTGACAAAGCGGCAGATCCGAGGCATCCTCGAGTCGGCATCAGCACGGATGGGTTCAGTGTGTTTGGTATGACGGCAGCCCAATACAGTTGTTGGCCCGTATTTGTCTTTCCACTCAATCTCCCCCCCGGACAGATTATGCAAAGAAAGAACATTTTCCTGACGTTGATAATTCCAGGGCCCAACTATCCGGGGAAAAATATGAATGTGTACATGCAGCCGCTTAAGGACGAATTGCAAGAAGCCTGGGATAATGGGTTCAAGACATACGACGCCTATAGCAAACGGAACTTCATAATGCGTGTCTGGTACATGTACTCGACGCATGACTTGCCGGCGTATGCGCTATTCGTTGGCTGGTGTGTGCATGGAAGGTTCCCGTGCCCCACATGCAAGGGAGCTCTTGAGTTTCGTTGGCTTCAGGCCGGTCGCAAGTTTTCTTGCTTCGACATGCATAGACAGTTCCTGAATCCTCGCCATAAGTTCAGGAAAGACAAGAAGAACTTCATCAGAGGTAGAGTTGTCAAAAACTCTGCACCACCTGCATTGACAGGCCAACAGACCCTGGATCAGTTAAACGCTCTCGAGCCAGATCCAGAGCGTCCAGGGTACTTCAAGGGGTATAATTCTAAGCACGCCTGGACTCACAAAACATGCTTATGGGATCTGCCTTACTTCAAAGACCTCCTTTGCCCACACAACATCGACGTGATGCACACTGAGAAGAATATCGCCGAGGCACTTTTTGGTACATTGTTCGGCATAGATGGGAAGTCAAAGGATAATACTAAGGCTAGAGTCGATCTGGAGGCGCTATGTGATAGGCCGTTACAAAACATGAAAGAACCGAAAGGAAAGCAGAACTGGACGAAGCCAAAGGCATGGTTCAATCTTGGAAGGCCAGCTATGAGGGAAATTATCTTGTGGGTGAAAATGCAGTTGATGTTCCCCGATGGGTATGCAGCGAATCTAAAGAGGGGAGCCAGTCTTGATAAATTGAAGATATTTGGTCTCAAGAGTCATGATTGGCACATATGGATTGAGCGGGTAATGCCGGTGATGTTGCGTGGCTTCATCCCTGAGGATGAATGGCTAGTACTGGCAGAACTCAGCTATTTCTTCCGTGTTCTTTGTGCGAAAGAACTATCGCCTGGCGTGCTAGAAGAAATGGAAGAGTTGGCGCCGGAGTTGATCTGCAAGTTAGAGAAGATCTTTCCACCGGGCTTCTTTAATCCAATGCAACATTTGATTTTGCATCTCCCGACCGAGGCAAGATTGGGGGGGCCCGTGCAAAATCGTTGGTGCTACCCAACTGAGAGGATGCAGAAGACGCTTCGACAAAAATGTAAAAATAAACGTAGAATTGAAGCATCGATGGCTGAGGCATTCATCACTGAGGAGGCGGCAAACTTCGTGACAGCACACTACGAAGCCAAAAATCGTCATTTGCATAATCCGAAGCCTCGGTACAATGCTGACGACCCTAAAAAGGGTGGATCCAACCTCAGCCTATTCAAAGGGAATCTCGCACCAGCCAGTGTTTCAAATCCAGTATCTTTGGATAACGAACAATGGCGGACCATTTCGTTGTATATCTTCAACAACCTGATAGAAGTGCGGCCGTACATCGAGTAAGTTCTCGGTACATAGTTTCGCAACTTCTATTTCCTTTGAACTGCTCTTATTCCTGGATATTTCATACAGTCGATACGTCGCCTTATTCTCGTATGGAGCGGTGATCCAAAAGGATTCTGTCGAAGAGTATGAGCTTCTCGCAAAGCAAGGAGGCGGCTATCCCGGTTTCATCTCTTGGTTCAAACAAACGGTAATTTCTATTAGACAATTTCATTTCATTCGCTAATTTGTGCGTAATGCAACAATCCTTTCATATTAAACTTGTAGGCTAATTCAGAGTCTATGGACGCCGAATTGAGACAAGTCGCTAATGGTTTTGACTATAAGGTCCGTTCATTTGACAAATACGACATCAACGGGTATCGCTTTCGTACCTATGGCAAAGAGCTATCTATGGCCGACCGAAAGTCTACAAATTGTTGTGTATCTGCTATCGGCGAAGGAGGTACCGAGTATTATGGGAGAGTTGAAGCAATTTATGAACTTCTATTCTATGGTGAAAACCCACCGAATGTCGTAGTCTTCAAATGTTATTGGTTTCAGCCGAAGGAGACTAGAAGGACTCATGAACATATAGGGCTAGTTGAAATCAACCAAAGCACCCATTTAGATGTTCCTGATGTCTATATTACGGCTCAACAGGCGACCCAAGTATTCTATCTACCGTGGGCCTGCCAAACTAATCCAAATCTGAAAGGTTGGGATGTCGTTTATGAAGTGCCGCCACGTGCTAGACTATCTCCCCCAAAGGAAGAGGATTATGAACCTCACATTAACCCAGACACATATGAAGGAGAATTCTTCCAAGAGACACGTCTTTCCAAAAAGCGTTTCAAGAACCGCTATACTTCACCCCAAAACATTGAAGTAGACAGCGACAGTGAATCCGACATCACCCCAGAGGAGGAACAAGAAGAGCCGGAACAAGAAGAGGTTACTGCTGCGGATGACCTGTCATTGCTTGACCGATTACGTCAAGGTGGCCTTCCACATGTTGATGCCACTGAACCCTATGAGCCCGTCATTGATTATAGTGATGATGATGATTATGCATTTATTGATGATACTGATCGAGATTATTAGTAGTGTCAGGTATTAAATTTTTTTATGTTGTACTTGATGATGATACACTTAAGTGATACACATATTATTATTCATGTCGGTCTTTTTTTTATGTTGTACTAATTTCGTTTACTGTTTGTCATGGCAGGTGTTGAAAGATGGTGGGCGCTGGTCGGGAGCGCGCCAAGGCCCCTTCTTCGTCGGCGCGTGGTCTGAGGTCTTCCATTCCAGACGCACCTCTCCGCCGAGCGTTGCTGGACAGTATGGCGACACCGCCGGGCCCTTCTTCGTCGACCGCGGTGCCCAGCAGGGGACGAGGTAGGAAGAGAGGAGGTGGGGCACGTGGTCGCGGGAGAGGAGGTAGGGTGACTGCTACGGCGCCTTCCTCGCCGCCACCCCCAGCTGTTTCACCCGAGCACGTGACTGCTAGGGTGGACTCGTCCGAGGAGGAGGCTACACGGACTCCGGTCCACGAGCCTCCGGTCCACGGGTCTTGGGCCCACGAGCCTCGGGTCGACTGGCCTTCGGCCCACGAGACCCCGGAGGAGCACACGTCCGGATGGGGTACCTGGCCGGATCAGCCCGAGGAGCCGAGTGGCCATGCTGATGATGGCGGGGAGCCGACTGATATTGAGGAGGAGGGGGGCACCGTCTACCAGCGTGGTGCTACACGGCTCCCGTCCGTGCCGGCGACCCGCGAGCAGAGGTGGTTGATTTTCCCTGATGGGGAGAGGTACGTAAGTGCATTTAATATTTTTGTACCTTCTGCATTCACGTTTCTTCAAATAACTAATGCGTTGGCCTTGTCATGCTGCAGGGGTTGGGACCACCATCATAGTGTCCGCCGGCCCAACTCCGTCCTTGGAGTTCTTTGCCGGCAAAACTTCCCGGGGTTTGTCACGTTGCCTGGTGAGGGTCGGCTTCCAGAGCTTGGATTGAGCTGGGAGCACTACTTGGCTGCCCCGGCCCCGCCGGATGAGATTATCGACGGTGTCTTGTGCGACACGAGGGCAGACATGGTGATCAGAAAGTTCTGGGTAATTTCTCCTTTACACATTTAAAAATCTTCAACTAGCTAGTTATTAATTGTACTAATCAATATTGTCTCATTTGATTGCAGACATTCTACAGGTGTGAGGAGGGATACGAGGAGGACGCGGCACATGTTATCGAGAACGTCTGCAAGCGCCTACTACAGAACTTACGGCACGAGGCTCGGGTGCAGGCTGTTCGAGACTACTACGCCTTGCGTGGTATCAAGAAGACCAAGCCGGCGTGCCGCGATAAGTTCCTGAGTAAGGAGCAGTACATGAAGGTAATTCTTAAGGCCTTCTACTTAAGTTCCTTCATTTAGTAATTCTTAGCCGTAGCGCTCAAGTTTCTATTTGCTAACTTAGGCGCCTCCGAGATGGTGTGCGGATCGGATGGATTGTTGGGAGGTGTTGGTCAATGAGTGGTGCTCAAAAGAATGGCTAGCCCTCCACAACGAGGCCAAGGACAAACGTGCCCAAATGGAAGGTGTGCCACACCATCAAGGCAGCTCCAACTTATATCAGTTCGGGCGGAACTGGGTATGTGGTTTGCTTCATGATTCATGCAATTCATTCATCATGCTAGCTTGAGCCCTTTAATTACTAATTTACATTGTTTCTCTCTTTCAGGCACGCCACAATAAGGTGGATAAGGTGCCAGAGGTGTACGACCTGTATGCCATGGCCCACACTGCCTCTTTCAAGAAAGTCAAGGCTTTCTCTCAGTCTGACCTCGATGATGCAAACAACTTCACCAACATCTCCTCCCACAACAAGCTCGTGAGATATAGAGATGAGGGGAAGGCGAGGAAAGGGGAGGACTTTAACCCGAGCCAGGGTCCCATTGATCCAGAGCTGGTGATGATATCTGGTGGCGGGAGGTCCCATGGCTCCATAGCCATTGGAGATGGACTTATCCGTTGTCCTAGCACTCTCCCGGAGATCAAGGCGCGCCAGTCGAGCTCCGCTCCTGAGATAAGGCCTCGTGAACGGCCAGTGCAACTCGCCATCAAGGTTAGTGATACGTACTCAGCTATCTTTCTCCATTACATTGTGTGCGCTTCCATCAATGATTACAAATGGTCATGTGAGTGGTGTTGCAGGCTGCTATACAGAGTGAGAGAGATAGAACGGAGAAACTTCTGGCGGAGGCGGCGGAGAGGCAGCGGGAGTTGGAGGAGAGGACGACAAAGATGATGGAGGAGGAGAGGGCACGGAATGACATGCAGGCAAGGGCCATGTACGAGCTCCTTGTGGTAAGTTTCTTCTGCAGATTAGCCAAAACATTCATGTAGTGTTTGTCTCATTACTAACTAGTATGACTGAGTCGTCAAAACCAAATGTGCAGTCTGTGTGCGAGAAGACCGGTCAGACCGCTCCGCCGATGCCAGTGATTGCTCCTGGGACCACGGTGAGTTTAATTTGAATGGACATTACTTGCTAGTCTTAACATTTGAGTGTCATAATGCTAACGAGACATTGGAAATGATCTTTGGTGCAGCTTAACTCCAGAAACGCATCGCACGATCCTTCTCCAGCTACCGGCACTAGCCAGCCCGCTCCTACACCTCCCTGATCACGGTAAGTTTCTCTAGTGTTTTGCTTAACAAATGCATAAAGACCTAGACTTAGCTTTATTTCCTCCAATATGCTTACCATAATGACCTAGAGTTAGCTTCTTTTCCTCCAAAATGACTTAATAAGCTTACTGACCTCATAAACCATCCATTTTACCTAAGTTAGCTCTAAAACGATATGTACTTAGCTTACTTATGTCAAAAATTGCATAATTAGCTCATAAACGACCCATTTCACCTAGGTTAGCTCATAAACGATCCATTTCACCTAACTTAGCTCCAAAAGATCCATTTCACCTAGGTTAGCTCATAAACGACCCATTTCACCTAGGTTAGCTCATAAACAACCCATTTCACCTAGGTTAGCTCATAAACGACCCATTTCACCTAGGTTAGCTCATAAACGACCTATTTCACCTAGGTTAGCTCATAAACGACCCATTTCACCTAGGTTAGCTCATAAACGACCCATTTCACCTAGGTTAGCTCATAAATGATCCATTTCACCTAACTTAGCTCATAAACGATCAATTTCACCTAAGATAGCTCATAAACGATCCATTTCACCTAGGTTAGCTAATAAACGATCCATTTCACCTAAGTTAGCTCATAAACGATCCATTTCAACTAATTTAGCTCATAAATGATCCAGTTCACCTAAGTTAGCTAATAAATGGCATATACTTCTTCTTCTAGTCTTCTTCTTCTTCTTCTATTCTTTTTCTTCTAGTCTAATTCTTCTTCTAGTCTTCTTTTTCTAACTTTCTTATTTGTCATTTTGCAGGTTTCATTCACTTCACGAAAGCCAGCTTCCTATGATGGATTGCTTGTTTTTTCCTTTGATGCACTTCTTGTATTCTGCTCGCTTGCTATGATGGAATTAACTTGCTATGATGAAACTAGATTGCTATGATGAAACTTTGCATATTGTAATATGTATGGATCGATGGAACTATGTGCAACCTACTATGTATGTATGGATGGATATATATGTGCTGGATATTTATTGTGAAAGAGTCCTGTGATATACTGTGATAATTGTTGGATATAAGAAAAACAGAATAAAAAAGAGGCAGTGCAGGCTCTTTGCCGTCCGCGGCAGAAGGCAAAGACACCTTTGCCATCGGTGGCAGACGGCAAAGGGGGCACGTGGCGCCCACCTGTGCTTCCTGAGAGATGGGCCATTTGGCAAATTTGCCTACCGTGGCAGACGGCAAAGCTAAGCTGATGGCAAAGACTTCGCCTTTGCCGTCCGCCGTGGCAGACGGCAAAAAACAGCGGGCGCTGACGCATTGCTGACGTCAACTGGCGGACGGCAAAGAGGCGCTCAAATTTGCCGTCCGCTGGCGGACGGCAAAGGCCGCCGTTAGCCGCCTAACGGACTAACGCTGGCGGACGTCCAGTATTTTGCCGTCCCTCCTCTTTGCCGTCCGCCGCTGTAGGCAAAGGACTCTTTGCCGTCCGCCATAAAAAGCAGACGGCAAAGGACCTATTTGCCGACCCTGTCTTTGCCGTCCGCCGCTGACGGCAAAGCTCTTTGTCGTCCGCCGTCCGTGCCTTTGCCGTCCGCCGTGGCAGACGGCAAAATACTGGATTCCTGTAGTGGTACGTGTCTGGTTGTCAACATCGGATTTCGAGTAGTCCGTTGAATCTATAGACATTAGTTTTACTTTACAAAATATTCATGACTTAATTATATGCTCTTCTATCAGATGTTATATTCATATATGAAACAACTGCCTGAACGGCTCACACTTTTGCAAGTCATCACCCGCCACTTCATATTTTAGAAAATACAACTGAATTTGATAATTAGATCAAATCCAGTTATATGTCATGTACCTGCTTTGGTTGAATCTGAAATTCTGTTAGAAACATAACGAATCACTTAGATATGTGCAAAAAGGAAAGATGTCGTGTTTTTACAGTTCTCCAAATTTTCTTATCTCACATTTTATTCCAGATGCCAGAGTAAAGAAAATGTTCTCAGCCTTGGACGATGCATTCACTCGATTCTTGAAACCATTACCTTTTTCTGAAGTAAGTCTGACTACCATGCAAGGGGCTCTCGTAGGTGTAGGTTTGTCCATTGGCAATTGACAGCATAACCGCGCTAGACAGTTGACAACAGATCGCTTATGGTAGGACCTAGCTATTACCGATAATTTATACTATCAAATGCAGTGTTAGTGAATGGTGTTCCTTTATCATGGTTGAAGGTTGCAGGTCTTCTGCTAGGTTCTTTGATACTTTTAGGTCTGTACTTGAATGTTGCTTACCTAATTTTTTTGTGGCTACTATTTTCAGTGGAGATGACACACAAGATGCTGTTTTGAAGTAAGCTCATGCACACCATTCTTTTGTAGTTATACTTCAGAAGAAATGAGTTCAGTCTTTTACTTGAGACTCATGATTCGTTGACGAGGGTCAATGATGTGTGATATTCTAGGTTCATAGGATGTCTCAAAGACCAATTACATCAAACTAGAGAGTGATGCTTAGTTAAACATCATTTTGGGGAGCTTTATGAGGGAGTCCCCTATTCCTCTTGTATCCCCTCAACCCTACCCATGCGACACGCTCGGCATCCTTGTCCTACAAGGAGCGAGAGAGAGTGGGAGGAAGGGTGAGTGGAGGAATGACGAGATGGAGATATATAGAGAGGGGAAAAGTGGGGAGAGAGAAGGTTTACGTTTTTTAGCGGTCAAGAGAGAAGGTTTACGTGATGATTGCTATCGAGTCGCTCAAATACATGCATTGTAGCCCGTAGCAATGCACGGGCGTTCTACTAGTTATATCCAAAATATTCATCTCCAACACCAGACCTAAAAAATTTAGGACGGCGCATCTCCAACAGCGACCCTCCGGTATATTTCTTCTTCACAATTTACATACATACTGCGACAAATTAATATCAAATCTAAATCTAAATCTTTCCCACGCTCATTTCTAATCTAGTCAGTCCTCCTATAATAGCAAATTGGGCTCACAAAATCTCAAAAACTCTTTCCACATCTTTTTTAATGGTCGTTTGAGCATTATGAAAGTAGGGCTCGTTCTTACCGTAAGAGGTTTGAAATTGTCTTCACGAAAGTAGCCCACTTCGGATGTATCCCATCCGCAAGGTGTTGTATGTGCGTTCATTTGCTTGAAACTTCATTTTAGGTCCAACAGCTTGGTCTGAATTAAATATGAGAGAGTTTGGTTGGTTTTAGGGAGCCAAAGCTATTCTTTTAGTAAAGTTGGTTATAAGGGATTGCCAGATAGGCCTCAAGGGCATCTCCAGCCCCGTTAATAAAACCGCCCGTAAACGTCCGGGTTGCGTGGTTAACACACTTTCAACCCTCCAATGTCGTCCATCGTTCCGCGGACCGGTTCGCACGTCCGAATTCCTGCAAACCATAAGCAAACATGTAGAAGGTTTGCGGGCATACGGACAACCGCCACATTGGACTCCGACACCCCGGCCCACACAAAACCCCACTCAGAGCCCCGCTTTTCTCACTTTGTCCCTCCATCCTTGCTGTGTATCCGCGTAGTCCAAGACCGCCATCGCTGATGTACTACCCGCTCTGCCGTCCAAGCCTTATCAAACCTCCTTTTCTCGACTGAGTAGTAGCCGACTTGCATGCGCCTCCCTTCCACCCTAGTTAGGCCACCACCCAGGTACCCTTCGCCCGTGCACATTGTCATCCATGGCAGACACCACGCCAGACAAGTGTTCTGCCAATTTTTTCTTATGTTGCAATGCACAGGCATATGTGCTAGTTATTTTAAAGCGCCTATTCACCCCCCTCTAGGAGACATCCACGATCTTACAACCGGCTCACGCGGCACGAATCGACTATGCAACCAAAAAGAACACATGAAGATTTGAAAAGGACACCACACTACACCCTAGCACACCTAAGCTCCACAACAATGCCCTCAGGAGGGATCACAATGCAAAGCATCACCGCTGTCGGGTCCACAACGAACAAAGGTCATCTTCACCTGGAGCTCTAACACGGAGAGGAGAACCACGGCAACGCCTTTAGGAAGATAGCGACACCCACAAGCGTTGTTGTTGTCAGCGGCAAGGCGCAAAGCTTTCGCTCGGCAGCTCACCCGTGCCACTACGAGGTCACCAGGACAATCTCGGCGAGGACAAATCCCCAGATCCAGATCGGAGCATCACCACTTCGAAGACAAAGAAGACGCTTGAGCCAACCGCCTCTACCCGTCCCGTCGCCCACACGACCAAGATGGAGAGTCACCACCGCAACAATCTTGCCCGCCGGAGAGCCAAAGATGCGGACCGCCATCCGACGTCGCCAACCCGACATCCATGTCTAAGCCATCACCACTCCCCCACATCACGGTGCACCCACCGCGTTAGGAGGAGTAAAAGGCATCTCCTTTCACTACTAGCATGACATCAACCACGAAGTCTGGATCGACACCTCCACGATAGGAGACGTCGACACCTATGCCTCCAGCCAGTCCCGTGGAGCGGGGGAGAAACAATTTCGTGACTATCGATGGCCGCCACCAAGCATGCTCGCGTGACGCCATCTCTGTGATCTTTGACGTTGATCTTCCGGACGAACTCACACCCCTACCAGCACCATCAACTACCGTAGCCACGAGGAGAGGGACCTCGTCGCCTGCAGGCACCAACCAGACCGGGCCCACCATTGTCTACCTGGAGTAGAGCTCTGACCCATCCCGTGCCCAAAACTGATCCGCCCGAGCACGAGCTCCCAGCCCCGGCCATCTCCTTTGCGCGAGAACCCTGCGTCGCCGGTTGGGACCTAGAAGAAGAGAGGTATCACCGGCACCCGCACCCCGCCGCCAACCACCGACACCAAGCCGTAGTGACTTACCCGCCGATAGATGCAGCCACCCCACGATGGTCGAACTAGACCGGGGCAAGGGAGATCCCTTCCACGACCTAGACCTCCGCCGATGGGAGCTGCGAGGACAAAACAAGGCCATCCAGATGCAGAACGACCTTGAGCAGCTCCCTCGTGCCGTGCTTGCAGCACCCGAGCAGATCCTTGATGGATCTGGGCCACCACCACGCGCCCGCAGCGCACCCCCACCGCTGACAGCCATGGCCGCCTAGACGGCCTTTGGCTCATGCCTACCCGACCCGCGCTGCTCAGCACACCAGATCGGCGGGCCACCGCAGTCCAGACCGATGTTGCCCCCTCCCCCACAACGCATCTTCGGAATTTGCACAGCTGCCGCAGCCCTGCCATCCGCCCACGCCACCGGCGCGCCCGTCTAACTCGCTGCCGCCGCGCCCCCGGCACGATGCCGCATCCCGCGTTGCGCACACCATCAGCAGGGGAGGAATGCCCTGCCGCCGCCTACACCGGCCGAGCTTTGTCCGGCAGCGGGAGGGGAGGAGAGGCGATGAATGGGAGTGAAAGGATCGAGAAGAAGTGTCTAGAGGGGGGGGGGTGAATAGACTCTTAGCAATAAAAGTTGCAGTTTTTAATTTCTTTAAGTTGAAGTGGAGTTTTAGCACAAGTTCACACATTCACAATACATATCAAGCAAGTATGATAAGAGTATATGAGCAGCGGAAAGTAAAGCATGCAAGTTGCAAGAATGTAAAGGGAAGGGATTGGAGTGTGCAAACACAATTTGGGGACACAAAGATTTTTTATCCGTGGTTCCGATAGGTGGTGCTATCGTACATCCACGTTGATGGAGACTTCAACCCACGAAGGCTAACGGTTGCGCGAGTCCACGGGGGCTCCACCCACGAAGGGTCCACGAAGAAGCAACCTTGTCTATCCCACCATGGTCGTCGCCCACGAAGGACTTGCCTCACTCGGGTAGATCTTCACGAAGTAGGCGATCTCCTTGCCCTTACAAACTCCTTGGTTCAACTCCACAATCTTGACGGAGGCTTCCAAGTGACACCTAACCAATCTAGGAGACACCACTCTCCAAGAGGTAATAAATGGTGTGTTGATGATGAACTCCTTGCTCTTGTGCTTCAAATGATAGTCTCCCCAACACTCAACTCTCTCTCATAGGATAGGATTTGGTGGAAAGATGATTTGAGTGGAAAGCAACTTGGGGAAGGCTAGAGATCAAGATTTATGTGGTTGGAATGGAATATCTTGACCTCAACACAAGTGTAGGTGGTTCTCTCTCAAAAAATGTATGTTGGAAGTGTAGGCATGTTCTGATGGCTCTCTCCACGAATGAAGAGTGGGTGGAGGGGTATATATAGCCTCCACACAAAATCTAACCGTTACACACAATTTACCAAACTCGGTGGGACCGATTCAGAGAACTCGGCCAGACCGATTTAGTTCATAATGTGACCGTTAGGGTTTTCGGTGGGACCGACATGTCAACTCGGTGAGACCGATTCCATTAGGGTTAGGGCATAACGTAATCTCGGTGAGACCGATTACACAAACTCGGTTGGACCAGTTTTGGTAATAAGCTAACCAGAGAGTTGGTCAGGCAAAGTCGGTGGGACCGATTCGCTCATCTTGGTTGGACTGAAACATTACGAAAGGGAGACAGAGAGTTTGCATTGCGAACTCGGTTGGACCGATCGCATATCTCTGTGAGACCGAGATTATTGCAATAGGCAACAGAGAGTTTGCAATCCCATCTCGGTGAGACTGAGATCCCTATCGGTGAGACCGAATTGATTAGGGTTTGTGGCAGTGGCTATGTCAAGAGAACTCGGTGGCGCCAGATAGAAAGTTTCGGTGGGGCCGAGTTTGACTTTTGGTTTGGGACATATTTGGATGTAGAAAGTGGTTGAGGGCTTTGGAGCATATCACTAAGCAATTTGAGCAAGCAAGCCATTAAGCAACACCTCACCCCCTCTTAATAGTATTGGCTTTCCTATGGACTCAATGTGATCTTGGATCACTAAAATAGAAAATGCAGAGTCTTGAGCTTTGAGCTTGAGCCAATCCTTTGTCCTTATCATCTTGAAGGGGTTCCACATCTTCTTGTCCACGCCACTCCATTGTTGAACTTATCTGAAATATACTAGGTCAAAACATTAGTCCAACAAGAGATATGTTGACATTAATTACCAAAATCACCCAGGGAGCACTTGTGCTTTCAATCTCCCCCTTTTTGGTAATTGATGACAACATACATCAAAGCTTTAGATAAAGATGTAGAGAATAACAAGTAAAGCTTTGGAAGGACATGTAACATGCATGGGCTCCCCCTACATGTATGCAATCATGTAAATATGGAATATAGGAGCATGTGAATGCATAAGCATGACAGAGTAAGCAATGTGTTACATGTATCTTGGCTATATGCATCAGAGCAAATGTTGTGAGTATAGGAAATGTACCTTCATGCTCATGAGTCCTTCTTGCAAACAATATGTACATCAGCAAGAAATCCTCATGCACATGAGTGTGATGCATATACTTACCTTGTGGTCTTGAGTTGGCTTAGGAAGGAATGAACCCGAGTAAACAAGGTTAGATAACACAGATACATCTACTAGCCAGAGCAAACAAAGAAACCACAAGAGTACCAAGACTTGGATGACATGTAGAGAGTGAGTACTGAGTACTCTACTGGATATAAACATGTCCCCAAAGGTAAAGATATGCAATGAATCCAAGGATTTCCTTCCCCTGGATGTCTTGCTCGCCCTGAATCTTGCATGGGATACTGGGAGAAGATAGGGAACAGAAAATCAGAGCAAAGAAAGAAAAAAGAGCAAATGCAAACAATCAAATATGAACATGTCTTTCCCCTCTTAAAGACATGTGACTTCTCTCCTCTTGAACACCAAGCATCTGGGGTCTTTGATGTGATACTTCTTTCTCATTGTGAAGAACTCTCTCCCCCTGAGTATTCTCTCTCCCCCTAGAGAAATGATTAAGCTTTGATGTGATCTCTCTCTCCCCCTTTGACATCAATTTCCAAGAAGGGCTCTTTTGGATGTTTGTTACAAATAGGTTTGGTCCTTGAGTCACAAAGCAAAGCAACAAGTCGAATGTGATGCTGGTAGAGGACAAGAATCATTGAGTGGAGCTGGAGCAAAAAGAATGCAGGAACAAGTGGCAAGTTGTCTTCCCTGTAGTGAAATCGGTGGCACCGAGTTGTGTGCTTCGGTTGCACCGAGAGGGTTCGGTTGGACCGAAAACAACAAACCGGTGTGACCGAGTTCATCACAAAGAAAACACTTGTCACCTCAGCTCACTAGTCAAGTAAGATCTCACAAGTATTTGCAAGGAATTTAGCTGAAGGATTTGCAAAGAATTGGATGCAAGGAATGCAGAACAGAAAAGAAAAAATCTAGATGAAGTTTTTTTTGAAAAGAAAAGGGAATAAATATGCAAAGGACAAAATGCAAAAACTCAAAGAAACACTAGAGAACTTCATCTAGAATTGGGCGGTGACAAAGTCACCTATGTTAGAGTATATTGACTAAGGAGTCAAGTGAGAGCACTTGATCATAAGTCATACTCATCGTTTAAGCTCAAAATGGGGTTACCATTTTTCGTTTAAGCATTTGATGTATTCACATCTTGTTGAGCTGCTTTGACCCATGACTTGGAGTAAAGCTTCTCAAGATGGAATAACATACCTTGGGTGGTGGTGTTGATCTTGATCATGTAGTTGAACTTGTGTGGGTTGCTCAAAGTTGATGTAGTTCATCAAGAGTTGGGAGCGCCACTTGTAATTTGAGTTCATCTACCTACATGGGTTAGTTTTGCAAGGAAGAGCACTTGTGTATCCAAAATGACAATCATGAAATTTATACATATAATTTGTCAAAGGATATGTTGAAGGGTTTCGTGCTTCCTTGTCATCAACCACCGTATTGTAGAGACTTGGTGATGTAGAGATTGCTCAAGATGTGAGAGAGTTGCAATCTCATAGATTTAGATTCATCCAAGTACCTACAAGGGTTAGATAACATGCAAGGGTGCAAATATATCCAAGACATGTAAATAGCATCATGAAAGAAATATCAAGGATTGGTCATAGATTCATGCCTTGCATGTATCCAAATGGAGTCCCTACTCCAAGTTTGAAGCATCAATGATGTTCAATTCACCTCTCAAACGGCAAAAGACTTTCTCATCAAGCGGTTTGGTGAATATATCCGCCAATTGCTTATCGGTACGAACATGCTTAAGATCAATGTCCCCTTTAGCAACATGATCTCGAATGAAATGATGACGAACTTCAATATGCTTAGTTCGAGAATGTTGCACGGGATTGTGAGCAATCTTAATAGCACTTTCATTGTCACAAAGCAATGGAACATGTTTCACATATATCCCATAATCTTTAAGAGTTTGGGTCATCCAAAGTAATTGAGCACAACATGAACCGGTGGCAATGTATTCCGCTTCGGCGGTGGATAAGGATACCGAGTTTTGTTTCTTGGAGGACCAAGACACAAGAGATCTACCAAGAAATTGACAAGTACCCGAAGTGGACTTTCTATCAACCTTGTCTCCGGCATTGTCCAAGTCGGAATAGCCAACAAGATCAAAAGAAGACCTCTTAGGATACCAAATGCCAAAATTTGGTGTATGTATTAAGTATCTCACTATCCTTTTCACAGCCTTAAGATGACATTCTTTGGGGGCCGCTTGATATCATGCACACATGCACACACTTAGCATAATATCGGGACGAGAGGCACATAGATATAACAATGAACCGATCATAGAGCGGTAAACTTTTTGATCAACCGGTTCACCGTCCTTAGTCAAGTCAAGATGTCCACTAGTAGGCATGGGTGTATTCATACCTTTGCATTCTTGCATATTGAACTTCTTGAATAAGTCCTTGGTGTACTTTGTTTGAGAAACAAAGGTACCTTCCTTAGTTTGCTTGATTTGCAAACCAAGAAAGAATTTGAGTTCACTCATCATAGACATCTCAAACTTCTCCGACATTAGCTTTCCAAACTTCTCACTAAAATGAGGGTTAGTCGAACCAAATATAATATCATCAACATAAATTTGGCACACAAATAGTTCTCCATTAACCCTTTTAGTAAAAAGAGTAGAATCTATTTTTCCAATTTCAAAGCCTTTTTCAATAAGGAACTTGGTCAAGCATTTATACCACGCTCTAGGAGCTTGTTTAAGACCATAAAGAGCTTTGTGAAGTTTGTAAACATGATTAGGTTTCTTAGGATTGACAAAGCCGGGAGGTTGCTTAACATAAACTTCCTCCTCAATTTCACCATTTAGAAAAGCACTTTTAATGTCCATTTGGTACAAGGTGATATCATGGTGATTAGCATAAGCAAGTAAGATGCGAATGGACTCAAGTCTAGCAACGGGGGCATATGTCTCACCATAGTCCATACCTTCGACTTGAGTGTAGCCTTGGGCGACTAGACGAGCTTTGTTGCGGACGACTTGACCATCTTCATCTTGCTTGTTGCGAAACACCCATTTGGTACCGATGATGTTGTGGTTGTTGTCGGGCTTCTCGACCAATGTCCACACTTGATTTCTCTCAAAGTTGTGTAGCTCTTCATGCATGGCATTTATCCAATCCGGATCTTCCAATGCTTCTTCAACCTTCATAGGTTCAATGCTAGAGATGAATGAATAATGTTCACAAAAGTTAGCCAAACGAGTTTTAGAGCGAGTGATTCTCCCGGTTTGGATATCATTGTAGATTTGCTCGACGGGATGGTCTTTGGCGACTCTTGCTCGAACTCGTGGGAGCTTTTGCTTTGTTCGGGGTGGAACATCTTCTTCATCTTGTTCTTCTTCTTGGCCTTCTTCATTGTTGACGTTGTCGTTCTCTTGTCGTGGTGGAGAGGGAGGTTGATGAGGTTCATCTTGGTGTACGTCCTCGTTTTCTTCGTCTTGGTGTGTCCCACTCGTGGATGCTTCCATGTCAACTCTTGGTTCACCTTGTCGTGAGGTGGAAGCTTCCACTTGGACGGACGAGGTACTCTCCTTCACCTCTGTTGGACCAATCTTGCCGATAGACAAGTCTTGGATTGCTTCCGAAGGGTCTTTGTCTCCTACATCAATTGGCAATTGCTCTACTTGCGAGCCTTTAGATTCATCAAACTTCACATCTACCGTCTCTTCAACCTTTCGGGTGAAATTGTTGTAGACACGGTAAGTGTGAGAGTTTGAGCCATAACCAAGTAGGAAACCTTCATGAGATTTAGGAGCAAATTTAGAACGACGATGCTTATCAAGAATGTAGCACTTTGAGCCGAATACTCGAAAGTATCCAACTTGGGGTTTGTTACCGGTGAGGAGCTCGTATGCCGTCTTGCCGAGTAGCTTGTGAAGATACAAGCGATTTGTTGCATGACAAGCTGTCTCAACCGCTTCCGCCCAAAAGTGTTTTGGAGTCTTGTACTCATCAAGCATCGTTCTTGCCATCTCAATAAGAGTCCGGTTCTTCCTCTCAACAACTCCATTTTGTTGAGGCGTGTACGTAGCCGAGAACTCGTGTGAAATCCCTTCTTCGTCAAGAAAGGTATCCACATTTGCGTTCTTGAACTCCGTTCCGTTGTCGCTCCGAACCTTCTTGATCTTCACTTCAAATTGATTTTGGGCCTTCCTAGCGAAGTTTTTGAAGATCTTTTGGACCTGCGATTTATCATCAAGAAAGAACACCCACGTAAATCTTGAAAAATCATCGACTATGACTAGACCAAATGAGTTACCACCGAGACTCTTGTAGGCATTGGGACCAAAGAGATCCATGTGAAGTAGCTCGAGCGGTCTTCTCGTGGTCATGATGTTCTTCACGGGGTGACTTCCTCCAACTTGTTTTCCTGCTTGACAAGCACTACAAAGTCTATCCTTGTCAAATATAACATCTTTTACTCCAAGGATATGATCACCTTTAATAAGCTTATCAAGATTTCGCATGCCCACATGACCTAGCCTTCTATGCCACAACCAGCCTTTAGAAGATTTAGCAATTAAGCAAGTTCTAGGTTGAGCCTTTTTAGTGAAATCAACAATGTAAAGATCACCTCTACGTATACCGGTAAAGACCATTTTATGATTGTCTCTACGAAACACTTGGCAATCTACTTCAGTAAATAGGACATTGAAACCGAAATCAGCAAGTCTAGATACTGAAAGTAAATTGTACCCAAGAGATTCAACGAGCATGACATTTTGTATGGAGCTATCATGTGAGATGGCCACCTTACCGAGGCCAACCACCTTACCCTTTGAGTTATCACCGAAAGTGACATACTTTCGAGGGCCGTCGTTTTCAGCAAGCTCACGAAACATATCTTTGTCTCCGATCATATGATCAGTACATCCACTATCAAGGACCCATTCCTTTCCTCCAGCCATGTAGCCGCGAAGATTAGCCATAAGACCAAAGTGTCTCATCATATCATCAAGATCATAGTCACTATCATCATCCTCATCATAGTATCCATGTTCTATATCGTCTTGTGATTGATCAACTCCTAGAGAGGGTAATTCATTAGAAGTATGACCGTAACAATGTTCATCTCTATGGATTCTAATGACTTCGGAAATGATATTGCTAATAATTCCAACATCTCCTTTGGCACGCATGAGATCACGAAGCTCAAATAGACAATCATCAAACTTAGAATCACTAGTACTCATCTTACTCAAGGCAATAGACTTATGGAGAATTTCATCTAGATTTTTCAAGGAATAATTTGGGAATCGTTCCTCAAGAAATCTCCATATAGTATAGGCACAATCAAGAGTAGGTAAGCTAGCAATCAAATTTTTGGGCAATCCTCTAATGATAAGATTGATAGTTCTAAGATTGCGAATCATGTCAAGATCCTTATCGGGTGTGGGATGCAAAGGGTCAATATGAGGTGCACAAGGGCTAGTAATGTACTTGTTCAAATGATATTCATTGAAAATCTCAAGCATATCATTTTTCCACTCATGGAAGAACTCTCCATCAAGAATAGGCACTCTATGTCTAAGACTCCCCAATGTAGACACATCCATCTTCCTCCAAAGGTGTTTAAACCAAAGCAATGGAGACCAAAGCTCTGATACCAATTGAAAGGATCGAGAAGAAGTGTCTAGAGGGGGGGGGGTGAATAGACTCTTAGCAATAAAAGTTGCAGTTTTTAATTTCTTTAAGTTGAAGTGGAGTTTTAGCACAAGTTCACACATTCACAATACATATCAAGCAAGCATGATAAGAGTATATGAGCAGCGGAAAGTAAAGCATGCAAGTTGCAAGAATGTAAAGGGATGGGATTGGAGTGTGCAAACGCAATTTGGAGACACGGAGATTTTTTATCCGTGGTTCCGATAGGTGGTGCTATCGTACATCCACGTTGATGGAGACTTCAACCCACGAAGGGTAACGGTTGCGCGAGTCCACGGGGGCTCCACCCACGAAGGGTCCACGAAGAAGCAACCTTGTCTATCCCACCATGGCCGTCGCCCACGAAGGACTTGCCTCACTCGGGTAGATCTTCACGAAGTAGGCGATCTCCTTGCCCTTACAAACTCCTTGGTTCAACTCCACTATCTTGACGGAGGCTCCCAAGTGACACCTAACCAATCTAGGAGACACCACTCTCCAAGAGGTAATAGATGGTGTGTTGATGATGAACTCCTTGCTCTTGTGCTTCAAATGATAGTCTCCCCAACACTCAACTCTCTCTCATAGGATTGGATTTGGTAGAAAGATGATTTGAGTGGAAAGCAACTTGGGGAAGGCTAGAGATCAAGATTTATGTGGTTGGAATGGAATATCTTGACCTCAACACAAGTGTAGGTGGTTCTCTCTCAGAAAATGTATGTTGGAAGTGTAGGCATGTTCTGATGGCTCTCTCCACGAATGAAGAGTGGGTGGAGGGGTATATATAGCCTCCACACAAAATCTAACCGTTACACACAATTTACCAAACTCGGTGGGACCGATTCAGAGAACTCGGCCAGACCGATTTAGTTCATAATGTGACCGTTAGGGTTTTCGGTGGGACCGACATGTCAACTCGGTGGGACCGATGTCATTAGGGTTAGGGCATAACGTAATCTCGGTGAGACCGATTACACAAACTCGGTTGGACCGATTTTGGTAATAAGCTAACCAGAGAGTTGGTCAGGCAAACTCGGTGGGACCGATTCGCTCATCTCGGTTGGACCAAAACGTTACGAAAGGGAGACAGAGAGTTTGCATTGCGAACTCGGTTGGACCGATCGCATATCTCGGCGAGACCGAGATTATTGCAATAGGCAACAGAGAATTTGCAATCCCATCTCGGTGAGACCGAGATCCCTATCGGTGAGACCGAATTGATTAGGGTTTGTGGCAGTGGCTATGTCAAGAGAACTCGGTGGCGCCGGATAGAAAGTTTCAGTGGGGCCGAGTTTGACTTTTGGTTTGGGACATATTTGGATGTGAGAAAGTGGTTGAGGGCTTTGGAGCATATCACTAAGCACTTTGAGCAAACAAGCCATTAAGCAACACCTCACCCCCTCTTAATAGTATTGTCTTTCCTATGGACTCAATGTGATCTTGGATCACTAAAATAGAAAATGCAGAGTCTTGAGCTTTGAGCTTGAGCCAATCCTTTGTCCTTATCATCTTGAAGGGGTTCCACATCTTCTTGTCCACGCCACTCCATTGTTGAACTTATCTGAAATATACTAGGTCAAAACATTAGTCCAACAAGAGATATGTTGACATTAATTACCAAAATCACCCAGAGAGCACTTGTGCTTTCAGGGAGGGAAGCGGCACAAGCTAGAGCGAGCGAGACAAGTTTTCGATCAACTCGGATACGTATCCTACCTATTCTATCCGGGCCAAAAAAAAGAATTACACTTAAGTTGGTGCTAGCGAAATGAGTACATCGAATGTTTTAGTTCCCTGTGCATATATGAACGTGGCGTTTTTTTTCTTTTTTTCGGGCAGTGGTAGCATTTGTTTTCAGCTCTAAAAAAGAGCGCATTTGTTTTCACCGCTCAGTCAAAAAAAAAGAAGGAAAGACACGGCAACGGCACGCACGGGCATCAGCTGCCTGGAAAACGGACCCCCGGAATGGACCTTTCGCCCCCGCTCCACTTACCTTTCATATCCTTGTCTCACAGAAAAAACTTACCTTTCATATCCGCCCGCCGCCACCGCCACCGCCTCCGCCACGGCTATAAAGCTCCGCCCTTTGGCCCGCCCGCTCCTCCTCTCTTCGTCCGGGCAGCACCTCTCGCCTCCTTCCTTCGTCCTCGGTCCGTCCTAGCTGCGTGGTGGTCTCCGTGCCGGCGTCCGACTCCAAATCCACCCGCCCGCTCGCGCCCTGCTCCCTCTCCGCCTGCGGGGCCGCGCCGCTCCCCGAGGACGCGGGCGGGCGCCCGGGCCTCGCCCCGCGGGGCTCGGCCAAGTGGCGGGCGACCGGCGTCGTGCGCCAGCTGCGCGCGCTCGTCCTCGACTCGCGCCGCTCCTCCTCTCGCGTCTGGTGAGGCGACTCGTCCTCTGTTCGTGCCTCTCCTCGTCTCGCGTCCGGTGAGGCAGTTCGTCCTGGATTCGTGCCTCTCCTCCTCTCGCCTCGCTCAATTCGTCCTCGCTCGTCCTATGTTGCTCAACCTTGCTCGATTCACCCGTCGTTTAGAGTAGAAGAACCGCGTCTGATTTGTTTCATTTTGCTCGTCCTCGATTCGTCTGTTCTGAAGCGTGTCTTATTTGGTTGATTTTTCTCGTCCTCGCCGTCGGCCGTTTAGATAGAAATCGCGTCTGGTTTGATTTGCTCGTCCTCGCCGCCGTCGTCAGTTTAGAGTCGCGTGTGCTTTGATTCTTGCTCGTCCTTGCCGTTGCCCCGCGTGTTCTTGGGGCCGTCTCGTCGGGGGTCTTCGTCCCTGTGACTCTGGGAGGAAGCGAGCGAGCGGTCGGTCGGTTTGGGTCACCTTCCGGTTTGCGAGCTAACAAGTCTGCTTGAGAAACTTGTGCGTGCGCTACTGTTATCTGAGGATCCTGCGTTTCGTGTTCACGGTGGAGCGATGGTTCCTGCGTTTCTGTTTGAGAAACTTGCGCGGGCGCTTCTGTTATCTCACGATCCTGCGTTTCGTGTTCGCGTCGGGGCGACAGTTGCAGGAACGATCGGTTCTGGTTCCTAAATTGGAGCAGTGTCAGATTGGTTCCTCTGTTCCATCACCTGCGTTGTTTGTCGGTTATTTTCAGATCCCAAACGCATGCGCCCTTGTGATACTCTGGTTGCCCTCTGTCGATTCTTGTTCTACCGGCAGCCGTGTGTACTCCCATCCTAGATGCAGAGAATCCTGTTCTTGTCTGTTGCGGTTGTTCTGATGCTGTTCTTTTCAATTGTTTATTGGTATCATGCTTTGCTTATCTTCCCATATGGCATGATTGATTGATTGTTGTTTGTTGTTTGATTGATTGCCTTGAGATGGATTGTTGTTTGTTGTTTGATTGATTGCCTTGAGATGGATTGTTGTTTGTTGTTTGATTGATTGCCTTGAGATGGATTGTTGTTTGTTCTTTGATTGATTGCCTTGACAAGGTAAACACCTAGGCCAATTGATTGCTGTTTGTTGCCTTGAGATGGTATGTTTATATGGCACCATTGATTGCTGTTTGTTGCCTTGAGATTGTACATGTTTATATGGCACGATTGATTGCTGTTTGTGTATGGTTATTAAGATTGATTGCTGTTTGTTGATTGGTATCTAACTTTGGTGTATGTAGTTCCTGATCATAGGTAACAGACCTGGCACTACTCTTTTTTCTGAATTCTTTTGTGATTATGTCTTATGTGGATATCATATTCTTTTTTTGGTATTACTGTTGTCCAGCCCTTGGAATAATGCTTTTCTAAGTATTTAAGGTACAGACATGTTGATCTGGACATATCACATTTGCTCTTTATTGTGTTGCTAAGGACACTGATGGGTTGAGTTGGCATATAGTGCAGGTATATTTACATTCTTTACATTTCGCGATGCTGATGCCTATAGTCCCAAAGCATTTATTTACCTGATATTTGCATGGATGTTTTCATGATGGCTAATTTGATTCATTATCGTTGTTCTGATGGTGTGCTTCTGGTGGTTTAACTGAAGCCGTGGATCGCTCATCAACCTGGTATGTCTTTGGATGATAATCCCTCTCGAATTTAACTCGTTCCTATATTTTACACAATGTTTATCTCATGGCTGGTAATGGTAACTTTATGAGTGCATATACCACATTTTAGCTAGTTATATAGTAACACCATACTTCCTTGGATGATGTTCTGTATATGCAAGTGTGGGGAGCTCACATATTGTGTAGGTATCTACCTAACGCAGGTGAGCTCTTTCTGGATAGGACAGAGGTACAATATTTACATCCATGGCAGAAGGTTCTTAACCCTGAACTCATCAAAGGTCCTTGGACTCAAGAGGTTTGGCACTGCACTCCTGACTTTGCTAAAAAAACGTTTTGCACATTTTATAGTTATATTTATGATGATATTTTTTATACAGGAAGTTGACAAAATTATTGATCTTGTAAGCAAGTATGGACCAACAAAATGATCTCACTGCAAGGACCTGCAGAAGGACCCTCCCACCTCAGCGCAGGTGATTTCCCCTCTGCCCCGTTTGATTCCGTCTAGATCTTGCCCCGAATTGTATCGCGTCTGGATGAGCACGCCGTTGGCGTGGTCTGGTTGTTAACTGTTGTTACTGGTCATGGGGGTTAGGTTGTCGATTATTTAGCTGTGCTCTCACAGTGCTTTTAGGTTTGCCAGATTGATTGGTGAGGATACTGCTTATGAACTGTACATGGACTACTATTATGATGAGCTTTTTTAGGGTACCCTGTAGTGAATAAGGACCGTCCATCCGCGAAATCAAACGGCCATGACCGACCTGTACTGCTGCAATCAGGCCAACAACATGGCGAGCAGTATTAGTAGCACCGGTCGTTCTCGACCAACCAGTATACATGTTCTGAGGTCAGCTTCTACGACTCACCTCGCACCGCCCCACCCCGCCCGTTGTTCTCATCTACGGACTCTGGTATAGAGTTCCGGTGGCCACCGCCGTGCCTCCTCTTTCTTCTCCAGCCCGCCTTCCTTCGCTCAGGAAGCCCGAGTCTCGTTCCTTCCCCGTGCATGGCTCCGGCGCTCGACTGCGTGGCGTGGGCCTCGGCCTAGACCGTGCTCTTCTTCTCCAATAGGTCCTACACGACAGCCATGAGGCATTGGCTTGCGCCCCTCCCATGGCTGGCTGAGCATACCCCACACCGCGCTCGTTTTGTATTGGTTCACAACGGCAGCGAGGAAACCACTTGGCGCCGTTGTCCGTCAATGCGGAGGCTTGCCGTGTGCAGAAGTTCGTCGTCCCGGCCATGGCGCCCAGGCAGGACGGAGGAGGGCGTTGACGTAGGTGTGGTCGCCAAGTGTTGGTTCCATGTAATGTATGTATGTGAGGAGAGAGCATGGCGGCGATGGGAGCGAGCAGGCGATGCTGATTCCAAGCTATTACTACGAAATAGGCTGGCATCTTGGCCCATCAAAAATCCCGTTTCAACGGTGGGATTTAATTATACTGGTACCCTCACGCCAAGCAGTATAGGGTACCATAAAAGAGCTCATTATGATTGACTCATGTCAAATGTGTGATGTATCTTCTGAGCAGGTCATTAAAAAAACCCTTGGATTTTGTTCTGTTAGGTTATAAAGTATGCCAACCATATTATAGTTTACAGTCAGTATCACATGGGCAGAACATGCACCACCCTGTAGCACTATATGCTATCTTAACTGCAATAACCAAAAGAAATTAAAATTGCCAAGGACTTCACAGTTTATATGGACAGTTAGGCATGACTAGCACTATTTAAGAAACATAAACAGTACCAATCTCTGTTAGGCATGGACTAGACTATTTAAGAAACATAAACAGTACCAACCAAATCAATAGGGAGAATTTTTGAGAGTGAACTATGTTTTAGGAGGTGAGGTGGCAATGGTCACCTGTCTTCCTTAGTCTATTAACGCATACTGGAATAAATATAATTACTGAAGCAACTTTATCTTTGTTAATGTTGTTTAAATCTGATTTGAGAAACACGAACAATACTAGCCTGATCAATAGAGAGAATTGTCAAAAGTGGCCTCTGTTTTAGTAGGTTGCAATGATCACCTGCTTTCCTTGGTCTATCAATGCATACTGGAAGAAATATAATTACTGAAACAACTTTAGCATTGTTAATGTTGTGTAAATCTGATTTGAGAAACATGAACAGTACCATCCTAACAAATAGAGAGAATCATCAAGAGTGGCCTATGTTTTAGTAGGTGAGGTTGTAATGGTCACCTGTTTTCCTTGGTCTACCAATGCATACAGGAAGAAATATAATTACTGAAGCAACTTTAGCATTCATAATGTGTGTAAACCTGATGTTCTGTGTTTTTGTGGAGAATAAGTGGCTTCAGTGGATGTCCTGGCCTCCTGGGTGACTTGATGTTTTTTCATACAGCAGTTGGTTCCACTAACCTCTTGAAATTAAGATCAATGAACTTTGAATTATTCTAATCATTGTACTGGACGTGTATATGATGGATAACCCTTGATAATATAATTTCATGCCTAATTCGGAACTTGTTCACACATAACTAAAGCTGGCCGCTGTTTGATCTCGCAGCAAATATGACTTGTTTCCTGCTCATACTTGACTGGCTTCATAAAAATGCTTGTCTGACTGTTGTGTAATACTGTATTACTTTCCTTTTATTCGGACAGGTCCTGTAAGTGAGGACATGTTCCACTGGCAGGCCACTATCATGGGACCCTCGGACAGCCCGTTTACTGGTGGTCTATTTTTGGTGAACATCCATTTCCCACTGGATTATCCCTTCAAGCCCGCGAAGGTAATTTCCGGTGTACCGAGCTAACCTTTGTAAAAAAGAGTTCATATTGATTCTATGATATTGGAATCGCTGTTACACAAATGTCCTGGGGGTCCTCAAACAATTAGTTTGCTGCTGCTTGCTATCTTATCTACTTTTTTTCTGACATTCAGACATGAACATATTTCAGGTCTCTTTCCGCACCAAGGTGTTCCACCCAAACATCAACAGCAACAGCAGCATTTGCCTTGACATTCTCAAGGAACAGTGGAGCCCGGCTTTGACCATATCAAAGGTAATGATCTGCATTCCTAGCTTGGTTGTTCCATTTTTTGCTTAAAGCTTGTTGCTGATATAAGCTTGGTTCCTTCAGCAACTTAATCTCACAAAAATTCTTCATTTATGTTTCTCTAACATTTACCCGTCTTTGTTAACAGGTCCTCCTGTCAATCTGTTCGTTGCCGACGGACCCCAACCCCAATGATCCTCTGGTGCCTGAGATTGCTCACATGTACAAGACTGATTGGGCCAAGTATGAGCCCACGGCATGCGAGACGTAGGGCTGTTACTTCTTCTGTGAAGGGCCTGAACTCGTAAATCTTGCGTGTACAACTTCACCATAGTTAGGATCTTGCCTCCTCATACCTACCCCCATTCTACTGTCAGACTTAGAACAACGACAGTTGGCACCCACCGTGGGGCAGGTGTCTTAGCAACTTTCCAGTGAGGTTGTAGTTTTTCCGATTCCCATCATCATGGTTTCTGGTGGTGGATTGACTGAGGGCCGCGAGATCCGTCTCAGCGCGCTCGTCTTCGTCGCCGACGACTCCGCCTAGCTCCAGGAGGCCCCTCTCGACGTCGAGACACTCCCCGTCTGCGGGGCGACGCACTTTCGTGCGTGCGTTCGCGGCGTCCTTCGGCGGCAGCCGTCGACCCAGTATCGGTCGGCTCCCGCAGTGTCTTCGCTCCTCGCTGTTCGCCGTTGCAAGCGATCTGGTCGGTCGCGGCTTCAGCGGTGGGTGAAACATGCGGTGGCACGCCAGTCGGCCACCCCTCAAGTCGCGGCAATCGAGCCCGATGAATCTCTCTACGGCTTGTTCGATCTGTTGACTAGCTCCGTCGAGACCCTGTCCGAGTGCGATAGCAGCGACCCTGCGGCAGAGGTCCTGATGGTCGACACACCGCGCAGCCCCCCTGGCATGCGTCGCAACGGTGGCGGCGATGACAGCGGCGATCCATCGCGCGTTCACGAAGAGTACCACCCCGAAACCCTGTCTTCGCGGCAGAGGGAGGAACTTCACGGCCGCAACATGGAGGCGCTTCACACGCCCATCGTTGAGGAGACCTCTGAGGCTCGGGCCTTGGAGGAGGCGCGCCTGGCCACTTTGGCTGAGCGCACTCGACTAGAGAACCTTCAGCATGCACTCGACGAGCATGCTCGGCGGCAGATTCCTGAGTCCAGTCGACGGCAACGACAACTGTTCCCGCCTCAACCTCAGGTATACCGCACTCTGATTCAGAATCTTACAACTGCAGCCCGTATAGCAGAGTCTATTTAGCCATCCCAGTCGGAGGCTGGAAGAGGTTTGATACAGATCCGGGCTTTGCTCCGGGCAGCAGGAGAGCAGAACACAGCAGTGTCTCAGTCACGGAGCAGAATCCATAGCAGAACTGTGGTGGCCGATACAGTCCAGTCGGCTCACAGCCCTAGATCGCCTCAGCGGCGTGAAGGGCAAGGGCATCGTCAAGAGCAATATTTGGGTCGGAACCATGAGCAGTATGATAATCGACTCTGCCGTGATGACCGCCGTCGAGTGTCTACGCCCCCTCCGAGGGGCGGATCATACGTGCCCCGGCATTATGATGACAGGCGCCCGTACAACGATGAGCGGAGGTTGCCAGTCGACCCAAGAGAGCCAGGATTTGATGCAAGGTCAATTCTGGTGCAAGGTCTGGTCGACAGGAACCGAGCACATAGAGAAGGGCAAGACAGAGATCACCCGAGTGGAAGCAGAGTACATGCACTACAAAAAAAATTACACTTCCGTGATGATACGTGTTTGTCACAGTAGGTCACGTTTTCTGTCATGCATGTACATCCATGACAAATTTATGACAGAATCAAGATAGTCATACCTGTGCTGTCATAGAAGTGTTCCATGACATTACCAAAATTATCATCATGGAAGTGGACACTTCCATGACGATAAATCGCGCGTCACAGAAGTGCTTTCGTCAAGGGTGACCGACACGTGGCATCCACCGTAACGGAACGCCGTTAAGCTATCGGGTCCGGTTTTGGATCCGATAACCCATTAACAGCCCCGACCAATGGGGATTTTTCACGTGTAAAATCATCATTGGCTGGAGGAAACACGTGTCAGCTCCGTGTTGGCACATGTGTCACTCATCCAATGGGCGAGATGCGCCTATGATATGTTAACACGTGGGCCGGCCCAAAAGTGGCCCATAAAGTTTAAATGGGCCGGCCCAACTAAAGGCCCACAAGATTTTGCAGACCATAATGGGCCGGCCCAGGTGAAGGCCCACAAGATTTTACGGGACATAATGGGCCGGCCCAGGTAAAGGCCCACAAGATTTTTGCGGGCCATAATGGGCCGGCCCAGGTGAAGGCCCACAAGATTTTTGTGGACCATAATGGGCCGGCCCAGCTAAAGGCCCATGAGATTTTTTCGACATTAATGGGCCAGCCCAGCTGTAGGCCCACAAGATTTTGAGGACCCTAGTAGGCCGACCCATTAACTGGCTGCCATGTTTTGGGCCAAATGCCGGCCCATATTTGATCCGGTCCATTAATGGCCTGCCACGTTTCGGGCCTAATAATGGCCCATATGAGATCCGGCCCGTTAAAAGCCTACCACGTTCTGGGCCAAATTACGGCCCAGATCAGGTCCGCCCTTTAAGAGGCTTGGGCTAAATTATGGCCCATATCAGATTCGGCCCGTCAACTAGACGCTACGCTTTTGGGTCCATTTGCTAAAGGCCCATTTAGTAATTCGGCCTGATATTAGTTTCGGCCTGTTAAGGGATCGTGTAACATTTCGACCCTATATTGATTTCGGCCTGTTAAAAGCCCGTCATATAGTTGGGCCTAACTACGGCCCGGTTTGCATCCGGCCTGCTCGCAACCGATAATCTGATTGGGCCAAACAAGGACTGAGACAATTTTGGCCTGTTATAAGCCCATGATTTGATTGGTACATTCATGGGCCGGGGTCTATTTCGGCCTGCTGCCGGCCCGTGAGCTGTTCGGCATGTTTCAGGCCCAACCTACTTTTCAGCCTCCTAAAGGCCCATTGAGTTTTCTTGGGAAAATAGGGCCGGCGGTTTACTCGGCCTATTAAAGGCCCGAATCTACTAGTGGGCCAGTTTACATTTAGGCCTGTTAACGGACCAAGATGACGGGGCCCATGATGCGGATCATACATGGTGATTTGCATGACGGCCTGATTATGTACCGTAATTTTACGGTTTGGCCGGTTTACTGCGAAGACATGATATATATACAGTAAAATAACTGTAGCATCGTGAATAAGAAAAAACCTAGACTATACAAAAGAAATTACGACATATTACATCCACTGGGCATCAAAGTTCGCCACTATGATAATAAAGCACAAGCAGACAGCAGATTACATACACTGGGCATCAAAGATCGCCACCAGTGCAACTAAACACGCCGACAAAATAATATACAAAACCGACAGCACTTCAATAGAGTTCAAGAAAGGTTAGCCCTGCTCGGGAGCTGCAGCGCAAGCTACTGAGCAAGATGGTGAGACTGCACTTGTTTGACACTTATATCCTCCTCACTCTGAAAGATAAACAAGCAGACAGATGACAGGTTTTGCACATATAAGTATCAGTGCTGACAATTCATCACATTTCTTACTGACGAATAAAGTGACATAGTTTAAAATAGCATTAACACAATATGGTATTGTTCAGGTCAAGACATGGCAGGAAATGACATTGTGAAGGAGTTGGCAGCTTCACGACACCACTGGATTACAGATCAAGAACTCATAAGTATCAATGGTTAGTGTGTTATCAATTTATCCCATTTCAGATTGGCAAAATAAGATCACTTGCTCTGTATAGTTTAATTTACGTGGTATGAAGAAGGAACTTGGTTGTACAACTGAAAACTTAAATTGAGAAGGACAAACTTTTTTTTATGAACTGGAGTACATAATAAACTTTAAACATGCAATTTGACGCAAACACCAAAAATAAACAGCTGTTGCAGTCATGCCTAACCAAATATATACAACAATGTTTGAAGGCTTGAGAAGGACAAACTTACATTATTGGTGAAGGCAGGCTCTATAAAGCCCTTGTCCATGCTAATGGTGGGGGCAATTCAAGAAGTTTACCACAAAATCTTCTTCATAAGCATTGCCTTTATTCTACATTTTGTTAAGAGGAAATATAGATGTGACAATATAAGAAAAAATGGAGAATATTTAAGATAAGATGAAGAGTGATGCTACATAACCAAGTAGCTATAAATGTAAGTACAGCGATACAGGCAAAAGGTACAGCCAAGAGCAATGCAGAGCTAAACTTCTTCAGTACCATTGGTGTTATCCAACCTTATGGTAAGATTAAATATAGATCTTATGTGTAGAAAATGGAGGGCAAAGGAAAATAAGCTGCAGAGTGATGGTACATGAACAACTACCTGTCAATATAAGTACACTGATAAAGGACAACAGGTACTTACAAGAACAATACAGAGCTAAAAAATTTCATTAGCATTGGATATATTCTACACTAATGTAACCATTCATATAGATCAGATAATTTGGAGCGAACAATTGATAAGCAAGCTATCATGCATACTGCTGTCACATAATGAACCAGGTATGTATGCAAGTACAGTGATACAGGACAACAGGTACTAACAAGAGCAAAGCAGTGGGCAGCATATTTGCGATATCCTGTTGTTCTTTTCAAACCGGAATTCTTTTTCGAGCAGATTTCCTGCAAAAAAGATCCGTAAGGCACATGCGGAAAAGTAGAAGTTCAAATTGTCATGCGATATCATAGACAGTACCTCATCCTCGGAACGAGACCAGTGCATAACAAGGTTTTTCCATTCAATGTCTTCTAAATTTAGCACAGGAGACTTCACCAGAAATTCGTTTATAGACTTGCCATCAAAGTGTGATTTCCTCAGGTAACATCGATACTGCTGCAATGCTTCCTTGAAAAGCGCAACCAAGCTTTGCTCGTCATGACTATCCAGATTGATCCTCGCCTACTTACAACAATGTAATGTAAATCATTGATGTATTCAATTAGCAGAAAATAGGAAAATAATCACCATGAATAATAGCACCTACCGTAAGTGCATCTAGTGCCCCTTAGTGATTTTGGTGTATTGAAGACTTATAGGTTAAGGACTAATGTGTTTATGAGTGTACACAGGTCTATAAGTCTATGAGGAGTTTGATATTTACAGAGAAAGTCGACCCCTAAAAATGAAGTTCTTCGACTGAAGACTTTGGATTTCTTAAGACTTTCTGAAGACTTTTAAAGTGAAGAAATTGGTGTGACCTTGAAGACTTGGTATTCATTTGAGGAACATGAAGCGTGAAGACTTTTGTGTTCGTAGTTTAATTTTCCCTTTCTTGAGTCATAGGAAACACCGTACTATTAAAGGGGGTCGAGGAAATACTAAGGAAAAATTTCCATGTGATGCTCAACTCAAATCCTACACCTACCAATTCCTTCGAGTGAAGCCATTGGAAATCTCATACAGTTCAGTCATATTCTTCAGTGACAGAGACGAAGTTCTTCTGGTCTCTGAGGAATTTGTTCTGACTGAGGAGTTAGGAATTCGCTAGTGCGGATTGCCTACACAGTGAGGAACATGATAGCCCTGAGGAATTTGATACTCAAATTTCCGACCGTTGCTGTGCTATGCGCCAGCTGTCCCAAAATATCTACCCACCTAACGGTCATATCATTGAAGGGCATTTATGTCTTATCATGACGGGCTGCTCCCTAGGCTATAAATAGCCCCCCTACAACCACTATCTGGTTTGCTGCTCCGAGAGAAACTGACATTTGTCATTTGAGAGCATCCCATCCTCCGAGGACTTTTGAGCGAAAATTATCAAGTGAGGAAAACCCAAACCCAAAACACCCACAAACCCAAAGTGATTGAGCATCACTGAAGAGATTGATCCTGCGTGGATCCGACGCTTGTTACCTTTGAAGACTGTGCTTCTTTCAGACGGTTAGGTGTCATGGTCTAGAGCATCCAAGAGGAAATTGTGGATCGTCGAGTGACCGAGTTTGTGAAGGTTCGGAAGTCACCTGAAGACTTACCACGAGTGATTGGGCGAGGTCTGTGTGACCTTAGCTCAAGGAGAATACGGTGAGGACTAGGTGTCCTGGACTGTGTGTTCAGGACTGGGTGTCCGGGACTGTGTGTCCTCAGGTTTAAATACCTAGCCGCTCCAACCAAATGTATAACTGAGACAGCAGTTGGAACTGGTCTACCAAATCATTGTCTTCACCGAGCTTACTGTTTCTATTTCCTCAAATCTTTCATTTCCTCATAACTGTGTTGTGTGCTTGTCATATCTGTGTTTGAAGACTTTGACTGAAGACTTTCTCAATTTCCTCAGTTCAATTTCTTCAGTCTGTTTGTCTTCATCCTGTGCTATCCTGTGTTTACGCTTTCTGTACTCTGTACTTGTCTTCATTTCATCATGATGACTATGCTTGTGTTCTGCTATGCATACTTTTGAGTACTTATTCCGCTGCAAGTAGTTTTTCGCTAAGGAATTTCCTCACCCACAAATTCCTCAGTGAACAATTCATAAAAATCGCCTATTCACCCCCCCTCTAATCGATATAACGCACTTTCAATTGGTATCAAAGCAAGGTACTCCCTTGTTCTGTGTGATTTTGGTTTAACCACCTAGAGTTTTAGTTATGTCGACCGCAGGTATGAAGAAAGTGATGTTGGAAATATGCCCTAGAGGCAATAATAAATTGGTTATTATTATATTTCCTTATTCATGATAATCGTTTATTATCCATGCTAGAATTGTATTGATAGGAAACTCAGATACATGTGTGGATACATAGACAACACCATGTCCCTAGTAAGCCTCTAGTTGACTAGCTCGTTGATCAATAGATGGTTACGGTTTCCTGACCATGGACATTGGATGTCGTTGATAACGGGATCACATCATTAGGAGAATGATGTGATGGACAAGACCCAATCCTAAGCATAGCATAAAAGATCGTGTAGTTCGTTTGCTAGAGCTTTTCCAATGTCAAGTATCATTTCCTTAGACCATGAGATCGTGCAACTCCCGGATACCGTAGGAGTGCTTTGGGTGTACCAAACGTCACAACGTAACTGGGTGACTATAAAGGTACACTACGGGTATCTCCGAAAGTGTCTGTTGGGTTGGCACGGATCGAGACTGGGATTTGTCACTCCGTATGACGGAGAGGTATCTCTGGGCCCACTCGGTAATGCATCATCATAATGAGCTCAATGTGACTAAGGAGTTAGCCACGGGATCATGCATTACGGTACGAGTAAAGTGACTTGCCGGTAACGAGATTGAACAAGGTATTGGGATACCGACGATCGAATCTCGGGCAAGTAACGTACCGATTGACAAAGGGAATTGTATACGGGATTGATTGAATCCTCGACATCGTGGTTCATCCGATGAGATCATCGTGGAACATGTGGGAGCCAACATGGGTATCCAGATCCCGCTATTAGTTATTGACCGGAGAGGCGTCTCGGTCATGTCTGCATGTCTCTCGAACCCGTAGGGTCTACACACTTAAGGTTCGGTGACGCTAGGGTTATAGAGATATGAGTATGCGGAAACCCGAAAGTTGTTCGGAGCCCCGGATGAGATCCCGGACGTCACGAGGAGTTCCGGAATGGTCCGGAGGTTAAGAATTATATATAGGAAGTCCAGTTTCGGCCACCGGGAAAGTTTCGGGGGTTATCGGTATTGTACCGGGACCACCGGAAGGGTCCCGGGGGTCCACCGGGTGGGGCCACCTATCCCGGAGGGCCCCATGGGCTGAAGTGGGAAGGGAACCAGCCCTTAGTGGGCTGGGGCGCCCCCATGGGCCTCCCCCCTGCGCCTAGGGTTGGAAACCCTAGGGTGGGGGGGGGGGGCGCCCCACTTGACTTGGGGGGGGGAAGTTTCCCCCCTTGGCCGCCGCCCCCCCATAGATGGGTTCCTGGCCGGCGCCCCCCTCCCAGGGGGCCTATATAAAGGGGGGGAGGGAGGGCAGCAATACGACAGCCTTTGGCGCTTCCCTCCTCCCCTGCAACACCTGTCCCTCTCGCAGAAGCTTGGCGAAGCCCTGCCGAGATCCCGCTACATCCACCACCACGCCGTCGTGCTGCTGGATCTCCATCAACCTCTCCTTTCCCCTTGCTGGATCAAGAAGGAGGAGACGTCGCTGCTCCGTACGTGTGTTGAACGCGGAGGTGCCGTCCATTCAGCACTCGGCCATCGGTGATTTGGATCACGGCGAGTACGACTCCATCAACCTCGTTCATTGGAACGCTTCCGCTCGCGATCTACAAGGGTATGTAGATGCACTACTTTCCCTCGTTGCTAGTATACTCCATAGATGGATCTTGGTGATGCGTAGAATTTTTTTAAATTCTGCCACGATCCCCAACAAGTGACATGCCCCATCTTTGACGGTCACGAGTATCCCAAGTGGAAGGCCATGATGAAGAAGCGCCTCATGGCAATGAACAGCAAACTGTGGACCGTCACTGAGATTGGTCTTACCGATCTGTGCAAGACGGCGGAAGCTGATGACATTCGCAAGTACACTCTTCTCAACCTCACGGCGAAGGACGTCATCTGCTCCTGTCTATCTCAAAATCAGTTCAGGAACATTATGCATCTCGATCAAGCGAAGCTTATCTGGGACTGTCTCTCTGATGTCTATGAAGGTCATCGAACCCGTCATGATCCTTGGTTTGAGGACTTCAAGGAATCTCTCAAATCAATGACATTCGAACCAGAATCATCCTCCTCCTCACCATGCCTTATGGCAGATGGTGAAAAGGTAACTGAATGCTATCTGTCTAAATCCAGTGATGATGAATCTGGTGATGAATTTGGACCCAGTTATGTCAAACTTGCTTCCCTTGCCCCTAAACAACAAAGAGATTTGGAAAAGGTTCGCAACATGCTTAGTAAGAGTGATGATATGTTGGGTGAAGAAATGGATCAGTCAAAAGCTTTGGCTGAAAGTCTTCAGAGACTTCATACTAAGTATGACACCCTTCAAGATCAACATAACACTCTCTTATCTGATCATGAGAAGCTTTCTTATGAATTTCTTCAAAGAAAGCAAGATCTTGAGAAGCTAAGAGTGAGTTATGAAGATCTTCAGAAGGAGCGCGATTCATTACTTGCTCAACAAATTAGCGCTGCTCAGGAAGAATCTGTTCCTCCATGTTTGAAATGCATTGAACGTGAATCTGCTAATTCTTCACCTGAATGTTCAAATGCTTCTAATGCTACAAATTCTTCAACTGTCTCTGCTATCACTAATTCCTCATCTGAGGACATTGCTAGTATCACTGACGATGCAGGGCTGAAGGAATTGTACATGACAGGCATGTACAAAAGCCTCAAAGGGCATCAGACTCTTTGTGATGTGCTTAAAAAGCAGATCCTCAACAGGAACCCTAGGAAAGAGGGTATTGCCTTTGAGAGGAAACTCAATGCTGATGGTACATATTGGAAGCCTGAGCAGTGCCCCAAAACCTCATGGGTTGCTGCAAAGGGACCTCCAGTTGATACATCTAATTTATCTGGCTTTACATGTGAATCTTCTCATTCTTCTGATGAGTCATTTGACTCCAACTGCAAACTGTTTAAAAATCAGAATGGTGAAGTATTTGCTAGATATGTTGGCACTAACTGCAGGAACGGTTCTCCTATGAAGAAAATCTGGGTTCCCAAAAGGTGCCTTGAAAGTCTTCAGGTGAATGTCCTCATGACACCACCTGTGAAGAATAGGAACCCCAGATCAAATTCTTCATATGGATCCAAGTCCTCATACGGACCAAATTCCTCACATGGATCAAATTCCTCAAAAGGATCAAAATCCTCATATGAACATCATCGTGCTAACAACTCTGTTTCGCAGGGAAGAGCCAAGGGCTATGAATATGAGCATTATTCTTCTAATCATTATGTTCATAAGTCCTCGAAGAATTTCTCTGCTTATTCATATGCTTACCCTAACTCCTCTTATGTGAAACGAAATGGATTGGCTTCTATGCCACCTTTCTCGTATGGAGCTCACAGAGTGATGAACTCTTTGCCACCCCTTCAGATGTGGGTGGTGAAGAAAAAGAACTAATCTCTTATGCAGGGTCAGGTCTCCAGACGTGCGTGAACGTCTGAAGAATTTGCTGGAGACCTGAAAAGTGCCTGAAAGGACGCAAACTAATCATGAAGAAATGAACTTTCATTTCTCACGTCCTCATACTGTTTTAACTGTTGCATTGCTTGATGAAATTGGTCTGATGAATTGTGATGTCATATTCTTCACTGATGAAGTATATGAAGTTCGTAAGCTGCACTAATTCATCTGCAGGATGATCAACCGAAAGCCACTGAGTGGGTCCTCGACAGTGGATGTACAAATCACATGACTGGTGACAAGAATCTATTGATGGATGCTCCCTTATCACCATCGCATCTGAAGCATATCATCTTCGCTGACAAAGGCAAAAGTCAGGTATTGGGTCTAGGTAAGGTTGCGATCACAAAGGATCGACACATGGACAAAGTCATGCTTGTCGAGTCCTTAGGATACAACCTCATGTCTGTCTCAATGCTTTGTGATCTTGATATGATTGTTGTCTTTGGCAAGTATCGTTGTGTTGTGGTTATGGAAGCTGACAATTCCAAAGTCTTCGAAGGCTTTAGGAGAGGAGACTTGTATATTGTTGATTTCTCCACAGGACCGCAACCAGCCGTGTGCCTACTTGCAAAAGCTTCAGAAGGCTGGCTATGTGTGACACCCAAATTTTATTTGGATTTTTCAAAAGATTTTATTTGACTTGAGGGAGGTGATTTAAATTTTTTGCTCAAAAGAACCCTCCCTTCCAAATATTTTTTTATGGCAGAAGTTTTATTTGAATTCACCCAAGATCTGCCTTTGGTCTTGGAGGTCCTTGCTTTTATTGTGACTCAATCCAAAATACTTTTCACTTGAGAAAAATGACTTTTGAAAATCTCTTTAAATTTGCACTATGGCTTTTGGAATAATCCCTTGCCACTTTCAACAATTCCTTCTTGCCATGTCCTTAGTACAACTACTCTCCCCTAACCCTTCCCTCACCTTTGGATCATGTTTGGCATCAAATCCAGCAAGTTGAACCTCCCCATGTGGTTATTTCTATTTAAATCTTATTCAAACAAATTTCTGTCTCCTTTTCTAGCCATTGGTGATTTACAAAGGAACTCCATTTTCTGTCTTGATTTTTGTCTCCAAACCTTTTCCCCTTCCTAGTCCTTTGAACCCTCAACCAAGATCCATGAAGATCCACTGGTCTTCATTTCAAATTTTTCAAACTACACTTGCTGCAAGTTTGGACCAGATTTGGCAAATTTGGTGAAATTCATTCAAATCCATTTCCAAAAATTCCAAGAAAAATCAGGCAGCCTCTGGGTGCATTGAGTGGTCACCTCACCAAGTTACAGCCCCAGAATTTTTTTATCATAGCCAAATCATTCTGTCGAACACCTGCAGTGCTTTGTCAAATTTCAGGTTCAGTAAAATTCAGTTACAGTGACTGAACCACTGTCGTTTTCTTCAGTGTTTGATCTCCATCTCGCCAGTGCCTCTGCGTCGCCTTGCCCCCCGTCCTCTCCCTCTTGTTCCTGCACCGCACGATCGCCTGGCACCTTGCGGACGTCGGCGACGAGCAGCAGAAGGTGCGCCGCCCCGTGACCGACGCCAGCGGCGGCTTTGCGGCCACCAGCGGGAGGCACGGCACTGACGGCGCCACCCAGCGCCGCCCAAACCACCGGAGCTCGCCGCGTGGCCTTCCACTCCCCCGAACGCGCCGCCACCCTCGTCGTGAACCGCAGGGCGCGGAGCGCGCTCTCTGCCGCCGTCGAGCCCGTGCGGTCACCTCACCGTGGACCGACGCCATTACGCCATGACCAACTCCGTTTAGCTGTGGGATGGCACCGGTAACCTCCACTTATGATGCCTGGCACTCAAACCTCCTGCCAATCCACTGCATCGCCGTAATCGCTCGCCGGAGATTCTCCGTTCACGGCCACCCCGTCGATCCGCCTATAAATAGAGGCCCCGAGCTTCAACTCGAGCACACACCGCCCCTGCACTCCACCTAGAGCACGCCTAGCCACTGGAAGAGCCCCGAGGAGGTCTCCTTCCTCGACTCCGGCCGCCGCGACCCGCCACGGGACCCAGCTCGATTCGCCCCCGTGTGTGCACCTCCGCCTCCCTTCTCTTGCCAGTAACTTCACCATGCATCCCCCGTTCTGACCCGCGCTTCAATTCGAAGTTTGCAGCCCTCCACCGGAGTTCTCCACCACCACCCGAGCCGCCGCCCGCCGGAGATAGTGTCGCCGTCGACGTGGTGCTCCCCGTTGGTCGAGTCCACACCGACGCGGAAGAACACGCTGAAGCTCTTGGTACTCTCCGATCCTCCTAGCTCGCCGTGGTTCGACGCCGGCGTCCACCGCAGTCTTCGGGCGCCGGCGAGCTTTTCAAACCTGACATGTGGACCCCGCATGTCAGCCCCTGTTCTATTCTTTCGCGAACCGTTTTCCGTTGACGCCTTCGGGCAAAGTACGCTTTCCCTTTGAGCTGGCGCGTTTCTTTCCGAAGCGTTTTCTAGTTTCTCAGTTTAAACCCTGGAACTTTTCTGTTTCATTACAGATAAGTCCCTGGACAGAAACCTTTATAACTTTTTATTAAAAAGGTATTTTGAGTGATTCTTTTTCTGACAGTCTTAAAATTTTGTCTAGTTTTTTATGAGATTTATTTGGAAATTTTTTGGAGAAGTTTCTGTGCACCCATTGGTTTTCACGTTAGTACCCGTTTTCGTGATTGCCGTAGGTTCCGGAAGAGGTGACGGAGCCGCGAACTTCGCCGAGCTAGACTCTGACTTCTCCGAACCAGGCAAGCATGTTTTGAACATTTGATATGACAGGTGCTTTGCATGTTTGCGTGAAAGTTTGTGCGTGGCATATGAGTATCGATAAATACCTCGTTGCTTGTAAGGCAACTACCCGCATGTTCCATAGTCGCGATGATCTCTGATGAGAGATGGCCTAATCATGTGGTGACATGAAGGGCAGCAAGGTGGTACTGTTGTAGCATACCAGCCTTGCGTCATCCGACTTTCTCCGACGCTAACGTGGACAGAGTCACGTTATCGTTCTTTTCCTCGCATGTTCCATAGTCGCGATGATCTCTAATGAGAGATGGCCTAATCATGTGGTGACATGAAGGGCAGCAAGGTGGTACTGTTGTAGCATACCAGCCTTGCGTCATCCGACTATTTCCGACGTTAACGTGGACGGAGTCACGTTATCGTTCTTTTTCCCCTCCGTGCTACCACATGTTTCATTTGCCAGGATGCGGTTTAGTAAGTTGGTAACCTCTTTCCGTGTACACACCAAACAGAGAGGCCGGGATGATGGTACCTTGGCCCAGGATTAAAGCCAGTCATCCGGTCAGGGGGCATGGGTGTTTCCGGTTGGGACCGAGAGGGGGGGAACCCCCTTAGAGCGCGCGTATAGAAATTTGATCCCATGCTACGCGAGGTTGTAGCCTCCCCGTCTCAAGGTTTTTCGTGAACGTTGCCGAGGGTGATCCCTGGCTTCGGAATGTTGAATTGGGTGTGTACTGGTTAGACGTGTTTCTCCTAAAACACCGTAAACGGAACTAGTCCACGTGACTACTGAAATCCGTTGGCTGTGGTTAAGTACAAACTCTACAGAGTCAATTCCTTCCAAGTCATCGTATCCATGATCAAGTAGTGTAATCAGTATATCCATATCTATCCGCGTGGAAAACTTGTCCCCGGTGAACAAGCTCAAGTGGTAAATCCAGTTTATTTATTATTCCTGTGGATGGACTAACTTTCATTCGTCTCGTACTTGTGATAATGTATGTTCCCGAACTATTGTATTATTGAGCTACAATATAAGCCCTTTATGAGACGTCGCGCAGACGTCCGACTGTGGCGTGTTCTATTTGTTTTTCTTACATTAAATATAAGCCCTTTATGTGATGTCGCTCAGACGTCCGACTGTGGCACGCACTGCCTGTATTTCTGATAAAAGCCCTTTATGTGGTGTCGCCCCGACGCCCGACTGTGGCATTATTATTCTGCATTTTTCCTCTCGAGGAGTCATTCAGACACTCGCCTGGCACCAGTATTATTATTCCGCAGTTTCCTCTCGAGGAGTCATTCAGACACTCGTTTGGCACCAATAATTCTATTCTTGCAGTTTCCGCTCGAGGAGTCATTCAGACCCTCACTTGGCACCCAATATTTATTATCTCTATGTCTGAACGCACTGGTTAACTTGTTCATATGCTTCGTGTTTGCATTTGTTATATCTTATGTCCGAACTATCTTGCGAGTACTTTCATAGTACTCACCTGGCTTGTTGATTTGGCTAGATGTTGACGAAGGCGATCTCTTGGATGAAGAGTTTGATAGCGCGTCCGACGCCTAGAGGAGTCCCAGTCAGTCCTGCGCGATCCCGGATATTGGTCACTTGTATTATATATGCTTCCGCCTCCCGCAATAAGTCTCCTCGAGCCTCACTCCGACGCTCGATGAGCTGTAGTCTTCAGGAGTCATATCACTCGCTTCGCGGTGATATTTCCGCCACCGTTATTATCGTGAGTTAGTAGTTATGCCACCCTATCCGCAGTCTTGTTTGTCGGCGTGCATGTAATAGATTGTTGGGCAGTCTCCGCTCAATCTTGTATTATATTCAGTACTCCTGGTATTTTTCTTCTGTGACCAAGATATTGTCCACCAGTGAGAAGGAATTCTTCCTTACTGGTCCGTAAAAGGGATTGGTCTCACAATAATTATTTTATTGAAAAACCGGTCGTGACACTATGGCATCGACGAGTTGGTCATGCAGGCATGAGGAATTTGCACACGCTTGCGAAGAAGCACGTCATTGGCATTGAGAATGTCAAATTCCTCAAGGATCACTTATGCGGAGCCTGTGAAGCTGGGAAGATGACAAAGGCTAAGCATCCAACGAAGACTATCATGACCACTACTCGACCATTCGAATTGCTTCACATGGCTCTTTGGTCCTAATCATTACTCAGCAGTCACAAATGATGCATCTCTCTATGGCTTTGTTATTGTTGATGATTACTCTCGATACACATGGGTACACATTGTTACTTACAAACATGAAGTGCAGGAAGTCTTCAAACGATTTTCCTCGAGGGCTTCAACCAACTTCGGTGTGAAGATCAAGCACATCAGAAGTGACAATGGAACTGAGTTCAAGAATTCTGGTCTTGATGACTATCTTGATGAACTTGGTATTACTCATGAGTTATCTGCTCCTTACACTCCTCAGCAAAATGGCGTCGTGGAGCGCAAGAACAGAACTCTTGTTGAGATGGCTCGCACTATGCTTGATGAGTACAAGACGCCTCGTCACTTCTGGATTGAGGCAATTTATACTGCGTGCCATATCATCAACAGGGTATATCTTCACAAATTCTTCAAGAAGACTGCCTATGAACTCCTCACTGACAAGAAACCCAATGTGAGTTATTTCAAAGTCTTCGGTGCTAAATGTTGGATTAGATATGCTTATCACAATGCTAAATTTGCACCGAAAGCACATGAATGTTTTATGCTTGGTTACGGAAAGGACTCGCACACCTACAGAGTCTTCAACAACGTTCTTCGCAAGGTTGTTGAAACTATAGATGTGCGGTTCGATGAAACTAATGGCTCGCAAAGAGAGCACCTACCTTCTGTGATAGATGAACCAGCACCTGAGGAATCTATCAAGTTCAAGGCGACTGAGGATGTCATTCCTACCAAAGAATCTGCTGAAGAATTCATTCCAGAACGTGAAGAACGTCAAGCTAATGCACCTGAAGAGAATGCTGAAGAAAATGGTGCTGAAGAAAATGCTGATCAAATTCCTCGAAGACAACCAACTCATCCTCGCGTTGCAAAAGAAGTGCAAGTTGAAAAGATCATCGATGACATTGAAGCACCAGGTCCTCTCACACGCTCAAAAGCTTCACATTTATCTAACTTTTGTGGGCACTATGCTTTCGTCTCTATCACAGAGCCCACTAAGGTAGATGAAGCATTTCTGGAGCCTGAGTGGATTCAGGCCATGCAAGAAGAATTACATTAGTTCGAACTCAACAACGTCTGGGAACTGGTCAAACGTCCAGACCCTCGCAAGCACAATATCATTGGCACAAAGTGGATCTACCGCAACAAGCAAGATGAAAACGGCCTTGTGGTGAGGAATAAGGCACGGCTTGTAGCTCAAGGCTACACACAGGTTGAAGGAATTGATTTCGATGAAACTTTTGCACCTGTTGCTAGACTTGAGGCTATTCGCATATTACTTGCTTATGCTAACCATCATGATATCACTTTATATCAAATGGATGTGAAAAGTGCATTCCTCAATGGTAAGCTTGAGAAAGAAGTATATGTTGCTCAACCCCCAGGTTTTGAAGATCCAAAGCATCCTGACAAAGTCTTCAGACTCAATAAGGCCCTTTATGGCCTCAAGCAGGCCCCTCGGGCATGGTATGATACTTTGAAGGAATTCCTCATGAAGAAAGGCTTCAAACCCGGTTCACTCGACCCTACTCTTTTCACTAAATCTTATGATGGTGAATTGTTTGTGTGCCAAATATATGTTGATGATATTATCTTTGGCTGTACTGACCAACGTTATAGTGATGAATTTGCCTATATGATGAGTGAAGAATATCAAATGTCTATGATGGGAGAGTTGAAATTCTTCTTAGGTCTTCAAATTCGTCAACAGCGCAATGGCATATTCATATCTCAGGAGAAATACCTCAAGGATGTACTGAGGAAATTCGGCATGCAAGATTGCAAAGGCGTCAAAATTCCGATGCCCACAAATGGCCATCTGTGCACTGATGAAAATGGTATTGACTTCGATCAAAAGGTATACCGCTCCATGATTGGTTCTTTATTGTATTTATGTGCATCTAGGCCAGATATTATGCTTAGTGTTTGCATGTGTGCCCGATTTCAAGCTACACCGAAGGAATCACACCATAAGGCTGTGAAACATATTCTTCGATATCTAGCTCACACACCAACACTTGGATTATGGTACCCCAAGGGCTCGGCTTTTGATCTCATTGGATATTCTGACTCTGACTATGCTGGTGATCGTGTGGACCGCAAGTCAACATCTGGTACATGTCATTTCCTCGGACGATCTTTGGTCTGTTGGTCCTCGAAGAAACAGAACTGCGTATCACTGTCTACTGCTGAAGCTGAGTACATTGCTGCTGGTTCTTGCTGTGCTCAATTGCTGTGGATGAAGCAAACTCTCAAGGACTACGGCGTCAATGTGAAGAATGTGCCTATCTTCTGTGACAATGAGAGTGCCATCAAGATTGCTCACAACCCAGTTCAACACTCGAAGACAAAGCACATTCAGATTTGTCATAATTTTCTTCGCGATCATGTGTTGAAGGGCGACATTTCTATTGAGCATGTGAAGACTGAAGAACAGCTAGCCCATATCTTCACAAAGCCCTTGGATGAGAAGAGATTTAGCAAGTTGCGGTGTGAGCTAAATATCCTAGAATCTTCGAATGTTCTTTGAAAAGGACACTCATCCTAACGCTTATGCAAAATTGATGACTTAGATGTGCAACACATGAAGAAACGTTTTTCTTCAATCAATGAAGAATAACACTCTAAGTGTGAAGAAATTAATGAAGAATTTGATTCTCAAAACCCTACGACAATTGTACGCGGTGTCTGAAATCATCATTCTTATACGGTGGGTCACGCCACCACCAAAAGTTGAAAATCTTCAATTTGAGTTTTTTCCTCAGTTGTTCAAAATCTTCAACTTTGCAAAATCTTCACTATTTCCGTCGTTTTTATTCATTGGCTATATATATATATGAGTTTATGTCCTCTACAGCATTCACTTATTGCTATTTCTTCAAGTTGCTATTTCTGCTAAGTGAATGTGATCGGACCCTTCCCCCTCTATGCTATACTCAACCCAATCTATTCACAAATTCTTCATGTGCGTTCTATTTGAAACTCGTTCAAAATCTTCACTGTGTCCTTGTCAGCTGAAGAATTTGCGAACGGAACTTTTAACTTATCTTATCCAAATTTTTGGCTTTGCCGCTCAAACCGTTCCGCATCCCACGAAATACTTATCTATTCACCCACGATCTAACACGATCTCCACTTCTCAGTACGTGGGTGACACATGTCAAGCGAATGAGAAGGGTCAGGGGCACGTTCGTCCAATTTCTTCGGGCGAACAGTTTTTCACTGTGGCTATAAATACCCCCTCTCCCCTTCCTCACTGCCTTTACTCCGCTCGACCTCTCTCCAGCTCGAGCTTCTCAAACCCTAGCGCCGCCGCTACTTCATCGTCGCCGGTGAGGAAGAGCTTCACTGCCTCGACCTCGTCGCCGCCGTACTCGCGCCGGCCGCGGAAATCTTCACTCCGCCGCCGCCGTAGCCGTCTTCCTCCGCCGAGTTAGGGCGTGGAAGATCTGCACAGACGAACTTCACTTCTCCACCTCACAGTTCGTCGTGTTCTTCGTTCAGGGTAATTAAAAGTTACTTTTACTGCCCTCTTTGATTCAAATGATTTCTACAAAATCTTCAAAGGTGTTTATTCTTCAAATTCTTCACACACTAAACACCTCACATGTCATCTGTTCTTGATTCGTTTCTCTAAGCATAATTTTTCTTCAAGATTCCTCAATTGTGTGGATCTTCGATCTATACAACTCTGGAACCTAAGACAAAGAACGCTTAGTGAAATTCTTCAAGACTCATCTGGTCAAATTCCTCAAACTTGTTCTTTTTGAAAAACCTTCTGAGAACGCATATGACCTCTCCAAATTCCTCGCAACTATACTCTGTTCACAGGTACTCATGTCCGCTGCTGAATCACTAGGTTCTCATCAACTTAACTCATTTGCAGCGTTCCTCGAAGAAAAGTTGCATACTTCTTCAGAGAATTCAATTGTTCAAATTCCTCATCTGAAGAAAATGGCTGATGGAAAGAAGCCACAGAAAGGAGGAAAGAGGCCTGAGGTCAACACTGCTTTGAAATCCCTGAGGACATCTATGCTGGGTACTGCACATCCCCTGAGGAAGATAAAAATCAGCGCAAGGTGCGCATTCAGAAGATAGAGAGGAGATGGGCAAGAGAGTGGAGGGAGTACAGATATGTGACTCCAAAGTACATGAAGAAATTCGCTGTTACTCCTCCATGCTCAAGACCACCATTGGCACCTGGCCAAGAAGCAGATCCCACTAGCATCAAACGCGGTGAGGAGTTTCCTGAAGAATGGGCCAAGCGCCAGGCCAACCTGGCCAAACAGGCAAAAAATGCAGTGAAGAAATTCAATGAAGATTCTGCTGCTGCTGTCGCTGAGGCCTCTGTAAGGCCGAAGAAATCCATGGCAAAGAAGCCTGCGCACAAGCCAAGTGCCTCTTCTTCTAAGCCCTCACGGCCAATTCCTCACGCTGCTCTTGCTCCTCCAAAGTCCTCAGCTGCTCCGACCAAATCCTCAGCACCTGTGCATCTTGCCACGTGCCAAAGGACTACAGGCATCTCTATTGCCTCAGGAGCTTCAGCTAGTTCCTCAGCTGCACCAAATTCTTCAACAGGACCCTCTCTGCTGAAGACAAAGACCACTGCTGGACGAGGCTCTCGCCCAAGTCCTCACAAGAAGCAGGTCGCCTTCCAAGTGCCGTCTGAAGAAGACGAAGCTGATGATGAAGAACTTGCTGAAATCATCAGAGATAGGCAAGTCAGGGCCGCTAGAGCCAAGGGCACAAATGTGCCTCTGCTTTTGGATCCAAAGTTGATCCTCGATTACATTGATCTCTGGCACAAGGACCCAAACACTCCTATGCCTGACTTCAAGCTGACTCCTGGTCAAAGTCATATGCTGACTGCCTTCATCCAAGAAGAAAAATGGAAATTTGAGAAGGCCAGGCAGCTCAAGAAAGCACAGTACAGGAAGGAGAAATTCCTGAAGAACAACGTTGTCTCTATGACAACTGATGAACTTGTGAAGATCCAGTCTGAAATCAAAGTCCTCAGCGATGATTTCAATGCTTACTATGCTGATTGGAAAGGAGCCAAGGTCAGGTTTGTTAAACTGACTAAGATGTTCACCTCAAATGTTGCAGCCCCATCGCAACAAGAAATTCCTCAGGCTGAAGCATCTGCTCAGCCCACTGAAGAACATGCCAACACCGCTGATGACAATCAGGCTGCTGAAGAAAATGTGAGTTCCAGGGCTGATGACTGCATTCCAGCCGCTGATGAAATTGCCAGGGCACCCACTAGTGGTGCGCCTGAAGAAAATGAAGAAGTCAGGGCAACTGCATCAGTTGTGCCTGAAGAAAATCAACCACATTCCTCTGCTCCTCCTGCGCCTACTCCAACTCCAATCCTTCCATCTGCATCAGATGTGAAGAAGACCAAGGCTGCAGAGCATGCAACAGTGAAGAAAAGGAAAGCATCAGCTCCTTCAGATTCTTCAGCATTGAAGAAGATGAAGAAATTGACAAGCTCATTTGCTAATCCAATTGATGCTGTTCCAGTTTCCTCCATGCCATCAAAGGAAATCGTCCCTTTTGATGAAGAATATGTGATCCCTAGCGGATCTGATGAAGAAAATCCTTCTGCTGCTTCGTCAGAGCAGATGGATGAAGAAATTGAAGTGGATAAAATCCCTTCAACCCCCACAGTTTCCTTGCCTATGCCTCAGTTTACTGCTGAAGAGGCTGGCGTTGAAGAAATAGAAGATGAAGATGTGGACATTGGCTGTACCACACCAGTGATGAATGATGACTTCTGGGAAAGTCAGCACCCAACTCTCCACTCTTCACTCCATTGCAACAAATTCCTCAGTCCCCGGCAACTATAGTTCAAATGGGATCTGATGAAGCTCATGAACAAGTTCCAGCCACTAGTGCTGAAGAAAATGAAAATGAAGAATTGAAGACCCAGACTGCCACTGAAGAGGAACCAGAAATTCCTCAGCCTGAAGAACCTGAGATTGCGATTCCTGAGGTTGTCATGCAACTGACTGACACTCCTCTGCCCAAGCCAAATGATCCATTCTCAAGGAAGCAAAAATTCAAGGCTAATGATTTCTTCAGTGAGCACGTATTCTTCACTGACTACAACCCCTATGACTCTGCTCGCATTAGGAAGAGGCGTTTCTGGACTGCCAGCCAGGCAAATTTTTATTCCTCAGTGCTGTTCAACAAAGACAAAGTCTTCGATCATGAGCACATTCCTCACGTGGATATGGAATCTCTGCCGTGCTTCGGGCCAGTCCTCAGTGTTCTTTACGACGCTGGACTGTTAAATTTCTGCACTGATATATGTGATTGGAATGAAGAGCTCATTCTTCAATTTTATGCAACTCTGCACATCACCGGAGACTCTGAAGATGTGAATTCATGGGTGCTGGACTGGATGTCTGAAAATACTCACTACATGGCACCAGCTACTGAATTGCTTCGTGCTTTGCCTCTCAGTCCTCCCCTTGAAGCTGCTTGTTGCGTCTACAGTGAACCTGAGCTTACAGATCACTATATGCAAGTGCTGATGAAGCCTTTGAAGCCAGGTCAGGCCCCAAGAACAAAATTCCTTGTGAAGGAATTGTTATATGTGCCTCGGACTGTCTATCGCATTCTGACGAAGACATTGAGTCCTATCAAGGGCCACGACTCGAATGAGGAAGAAGTTGTTGGCATCATGAAGAATCTTCTTTTCAATATCATTCATGGCGTTCCTGTCAACTTCCATGATTTCTTCATGAGGACTCTGGCCAATGTCGCAATGTCACCGTTTGAGTTGAAGCCTTATGCTCCGTGGATTATGAGATTCATCAGAACAAGGTCTTCACTCAACTACAAAGCTGATACACTGAACCATTGCAGCTACTTGCCCCCGATTGAAGTCCTCAAACGGACATTTTCCTCAGCTGATGAAAAGGGCAAGGCTACTGCTGTCATTGATGAAGGCATTCGTCCATTGGATGGTCAATTTCGCAAGGCTGCATCCTACTCCACCAATGATGACTCTGCCACCCATGACTCTGCCGCCAACGCACCAAGCAAAATCCTCAAGGCACAGCTCCCAGGGTGATGACTGACCGTGAGCTTCTCCTCAGTCTTCACCAGAAGGTTGATCGCAATCACAAATGGGTCAAGCGTCAGTTTGGTTCAATTCTTCACAACATGACTGCTACCCACAATGCAGTGAAGAAAAACCATTACTACCTTCATGAAACCCTCAACCGCACCTGGGCTGTTCTGTCGCACATATATGGTGAAGAAGATCTGAAGAAAATGGGTCTCAAGGAAGATTTTGACTGGGCTGCACCTCCTCCGAAGAAGTACAAGAAGGTCAAGGTTCCTTCCTTGGTGGCCAGCTCCTATTCTTCATCACGTGACACTGATGAACATGAAGACTTGGACGACACTGCGGCAGGCCCTACTACAACAAACGACCCCAACAACGCTGACGCTCCTTCATCAACTTGATATTCTTCAGGGGCGTTAGTCCTCATTTTCGAACCTTTTGGTCATTCGATGACAAAGGGGGAGAAATTTGAGTTAGTCTTCAAGCGGGTCTATCTTATATGGGCGTTTTTTTCTAAGTTACAACTCTCGTTCTTCTGATGACTTTGTTGGATCGAGTTGTAAACTTAAACTCTATGGTGGCCTGATACTTTTGCTGTTTCTTCTGCATGCTTATTCCTCGTTAATGTTATTGCACGCATGCTGAATTACATCAGTCACCATATTTCATCATGCATTTCAAATTCTTCATATATTATGTCAAATGCGTGTATGAATTACAAGATATAGGGGGAGATCTCCATGATTCAACTCTTCAAGTGTGCATTGCTTCAAAAGCAAATTCCTCACTATGCACATCTTCAGGGGGAGTTCTTCTATATCTTGCAATCAAATTCCTCAATATCAGTATTTACACTTCATATGTTTATCCCCGTTGAAAACTTAACCTATATTGTCATCAATCACCAAAAAGGGGGAGATTGTAAGTGCATCTAGTGCCCCTTAGTGATTTTGGTGTATTGAAGACTTATAGGTTAAGGGACTAATGTGTTTATGAGTGTACACAGGTCTATAAGTCTATGAGGAGTTTGATATTTACAGAGAAAGTCGACCCCTAAAAATGAAGTTCTTCGACTGAAGACTTTGGATTTCTGAAGACTTTCTGAAGACTTTGAAAGTGAAGAAATTGGTGTGACCTTGAAGACTTGGTATTCATTTGAGGAACATGAAGCGTGAAGACTTTTGTTTTCGTAGTTTCATTTTCTCTTTCTTGAGTCATAGGAAACACCGTACTGTTAAAGGGGGTCGAGGAAATACTAAGGAAAAATTTCCATGTGATGCTCAACTCAAAATCCTACACCTACCAATCCCTTCGAGTGAAGCCATTGGAAATCTCATACAGTTCAGTCATATTCTTCAGTGACAGAGACGAAGTTCTTCTGGTCTCTGAGGAATTTGTTCTGACTGAGGAGTTAGGAATTCGCCAGTGCGGATTGCCTACACAGTGAGGAACATGATAGCCCTGAGGAATTTGATACTCAAATTTCCGACCGTTGTTGTGCTATGCGCCAGCTGTCCCAAAATATCTACCCACCTAACGGTCATATCATTGAAGGGCATTTATGTCTTATCATGACGGGCTGCTCCCTAGGCTATAAATAGCCGCCCCCTACAACCACTAGCTGGTTGGCTGCTCCGAGAGAAACTGACACTTGTCATTTGAGAGCATCCCATCCTCCGAGGACTTTGAGCGAAAATCATCAAGTGAGGAAAACCCAAACCCAAAACACCCACAAACCCAAAGTGATTGAGCATCACTGAAGAGATTGATCCTGCGTGGATCCGACACTTGTTACCTTTGAAGACTGTGCTTCTTCCAGACGGTTAGGCGTCATGGTCTAGAGCATCCAAGAGGAAATTGTGGATCGCCGAGTGACCGAGTTTGTGAAGGTTCGGAAGTCACCTGAAGACTTAACACGAGTGATTGGGCGAGGTCTGTGTGACCTTAGCTCAAGGAGAATACGGTGAGGACTAGGTGTCCTGGACTGTGTGTTCAGGACTGGGTGTCCGGGACTGTGTGTCCTCAGGTTTAAATACCTAGCCGCTCCAACCAGATGTACAACTGAGACAGCAGTTGGAACTGGTCTACCAAATCATTGTCTTCACTGAGCTTACTGGTTCTATTTCCTCAAATCTTTCATTTCCTCATAACTGTGTTGTGTGCTTGTCATATCTGTGTTTGAAGACTTTGACTGAAGACTTTCTCAATTTCCCAGTTCAATTTCTTCAGTCTGTTTGTCTTCATCCTGTGCTATCCTGTGTTTACGCTTTCTGTACTCTGTGCTTGTCTTCATTTCATCATGATGACTATGCTTGTGTTCTGCTATGCATACTTTTGAGTACTTATTCCGCTGCAAGTAGTTCTTCGCTAAGGAATTTCCTCACCCACAAATTCCTCAGTGAAGAATTCATAAAAATCGCCTATTCACCCCCCCTCTAGTCGATATAACGCACTTTCACTTACACGTAAGTGGGACAGGAAGATGTGAAAATGGTGTTTGTCTTCACTATAATCTTCCCATGATGGGAATATATGCACGTAGTCCCTAACAACATTGAAAGCTTTGTCTTTCAAACTGGGAATAAATGGAATGGGGTTCCAATCTGCAGGAATTGGCCGTCTCTGCAGTTGGGATAGGTCTTCGGCCGGTGGACTTGCTGTACTTTTTGCTGGAGTGGGATTTTTCTTTGGTACGGCTGGTGCTATGGCAACTGAAATCGGCATACCTTTTGCTGGAGTGCAGGTCCCATGTGGTGCGGCTAGTGGTGTGGCCAGTGAAGTATGGGTACAGTCTGCTGGAGTCGGTCCTACGTTTTGTGTCACTGGTTGTACAACCAATATAAGTGGGGTGCTGTCTGATTTCTCCGGCACAACCACGTTTTTCAAGGAATTTGCTGGTGCTCCTTCAGGTTCGGCAATCACCCTCTTCCTTTTTGATGTCTGATGAACAAGAACAACATTTGAGTGGAAAAACATGGTACGATGACAGATGGAATATGTATTGATAATGGATGGGCATGGCATCTCGACATATATGATGAGTAAACTAAGCAGATGGCGGTGCAACAAAGTAGAAGAAATGCAAGACAACATATGCAAGATACGCGCAATCAATAAAACCTTGCCAAATTAGAACGGGCACCTTGATGGGTGAACAGGATAGGCCATCTGCCTTTGACTCCTCGAGGTTAGAATAGTCATTAGGATCATATTCTGAACAAGAATCAACAGGTGGTGAGCGTATGAGTTTCATTGCATCCAAAATGGCACTCAATGCCTTGGTGCCAATTTTGTAAGTCATTGCGGTGTTTAGCTTCAAGAGTGGACTGCTGCTAGTGCGACACAAAGCAGCTACACAGATCATAGTGTAGATATAACGGGAAAACCGTAAGCATCAGAGTAAAATCAGCAAAGTGGAACTTGCTGGAATATATGTGCTAGTATTGCCGGTACGGCTAGAAAGGCTTTGGATACAAGCTCTCTTCAACTGAAGGTGTGGTACTGTTAATATCAGTGTAACTCTCAAAGGCGACACATCTCCCCGCATTTCCTTGCTATTCTTATAGGATTCAAGTGGGCAGGCCACTACAAATCCTATTCCCATGTTTACAAAATCCTACGAATCAAAGAGGCCCGACGAGTTCAAAGTGTCCATACCAACCGACCGTATAGACCTCTACACTGCAAATGTCCCTGCTCATATTCACTACAAGGAACATACTGTACTGAAGGAAATATGCCCTAGAGGCAATAATAAAGTTATTATTTATTTCCTCATATCATGATAAATGTTTATTATTCATGCTAGAATTGTATTAACTGGAAACATAATACATGTGTGAATACATAGACAAACAGAGTGTCACTAGTATGCCTCTACTTGACTAGCTCGTTAATTAAAGATGGTTATGTTTCCTAACCATAGACATGAGTTGTCATTTGATTAACGGGATCACATCATTAGGAGAATGATGTGATTGACTTGACCCATTCCGTTAGCTTAGCACTCGATCGTTTAGTATGTTGCTATTGCTTTCTTCATGACTTATACATGTTCCTCTGACTATGAGATTATGCAACTCCCGTTTACCGGAGGAACACTTTGTGTGCTACCAAACGTCACAACGTAACTGGGTGATTATAAAGGTGCTCTACAGGTGTCTCCGAAGGTACTTGTTGGGTTGGCGTATTTCGAGATTAGGATTTGTCACTCCGATTGTCGGAGAGGTATCTCTGGGCCCACTCAGTAATGCACATCACTATAAGCCTTGCAAGCATTGTAACTAATGAGTTAGTTGCGGAATGATGTATTACGGAACAAGTAAAGAGACTTGCCGGTAACGAGATTGAACTAGGTATTGAGATACCGACGATCGAATCTCAGGCAAGTAACATACCGATGACAAAGGGAACAACGTATGTTGTTATGCGGTCTGACCGATAAAGATCTTCGTAGAATATGTGGGAGCCAATATGAGCATCCAGGTTCCGCTATTGGTTATTGACCGGAGACGTGTCTCGGTCATGTCTACATAGTTCTCGAACCCGTAGGGTCCGCACGCTTAACGTTTCGATGACAGTTATATTACGAGTTTATATGTTTTGATGTATCAAAGGTTGTTCGAAGTCCCGAATGTGATCACGGACATGACGAGGAGTCTCGAAATGGTCGAGACATGAAGATTGATATATTGGAAGGCTATATTTGGATATCGGAAGTGTTCCGGGTGAAATCGGGATTTTATCGGAGTACCGAGGGGTTACCGAAACCCCCCGGGGGCTTAATGGGCCATAGTGGGCCTTTGTGGAGAAGAGGAGAGGCGGCCAGGGCAGGGCCGCGCGCCCCTCCCCCTAGTCCGAATAGGACAAGGAGAAGGGGGCGGCGCCCCCCTTTCCTTCCTCTCTCCCTCCTCTTTCCCCCTCCACTCCTAATCCAACTAGGAAAAGGGAGGGAGTCCTGCTCCCGGTAGGAGTAGGACTCCACCTGGCGCGCCCCTCCTGGCCGGCCGCACCTCCCCCCTTGCTCCTTTATATACGGGGGCAAGGGGGCACCCTAGAGACACAACAATTGATCGTTTGATCTTTTAGCCGTGTGCGGTGCCCCCCTCCACCATAGTCCACCTCGATAATACTGTAGCGGTGCTTAGGCGAAGCCCTGCGTCGGTAGAACATCATCATCGTCACCACGCCGTCGTGCTGACAAAACTCTCCCTCAACGCTTGGCTGGATCGGAGTTTGAGGGACGTCATCGGGCTGAACGTGTGCTGAACTCGGAGGTGCCGTGCGTTCGGTACTTGATCGGTCGGATCGTGAAGACGTACGACTACATCAACCGCATTGTGCTAACGCTTCCGCTTTCGGTCTACGAGGGTACGTGGACAACACTTTCCCCTCTCGTTCTTGCGTGTGCGTAGGATTTTTTTTGAAATTACTACGTTCTCCAACAGTGGCATCCGAGCCTGGTTTTATGCGTTGATGTTATATGCACGAGTAGAACACAAGTGAGTTGTGGGCGATATAAGTCATACTGCTTACCAGCATGTCATACTTTGGTTCGACGGTATTGTTGGATGAAGCGGCCCGGACCGACATTACGCGTACGCTTACGCGAGACTGGTTCTACCGACGTGCTTTGCACACAGGTGGCTGGCGGGTGTCAGTTTCTCCAACTTTAGTTGAACCGAGTGTGGCTACGCCCGGTCCTTGCGAAGGTTAAAACATCACCAACTTGACAAACTATCGTTGTGGTTTTGATGCGTAGGTAAGTACGGTTCTTGCTCAGCCCGTAGCAGCCACGTAAAACTTGCAACAACAAAGTAGAAGACGTCTAACTTGTTTTTGCAGGGCATGTTGTGATGTGATATGGTCAAGGCATGATGCTAAATTTTATTGTATGAGATGATCATGTTTTGTAACCGAGTTATCGGCAACTGGCAGGAGCCATATGGTTGTCGCTTTATTGTATGCAATGCAATCGCCCTGTAATGCTTTACTTTATCACTAAGCGGTAGCGATAGTCGTAGAAGCATAAGTTGGCGAGACGACAACGATGCTACGATGGAGATCAAGGTGTCGCGCCGGTGACGATGGTGATCATGACGGTGCTTCGGAGATGGAGATCACAAGCACAAGATGATGATGGCCATATCATATCACTTATATTGATTGCATGTGATGTTTATCTTTTATGCATCTTATCTTGCTTTGATTGACGGTAGCATTATAAGATGATCCCTCACTAAATTATCAAAGTATAAGTGTTCTCCCTGAGTATGCACCGTTGCGAAAGTTCTTCGTGCTGAGACACCACGTGATGATCGGGTGTGATAGGCTCTACGTTCAAATACAACGGGTGCAAAACAGTTGCACACGCGGAATACTCAGGTTAAGCTTGACGAGCCTAGCATATAACAGATATGGCCTCAGAAGACGGAGACCGAAAGGTCGAGCGTGAATCATATAGTAGATATGATCAACATAGTGATGTTCACCGTTGAAACTACTCCATCTCACGTGATGATCGGACATGGTTTAGTTGATATGGATCACGTGATCACTTAGACGATTAGAGGGATGTCTATCTAAGTGGGAGTTCTTAAGTAATATGATTAATTGAACCTTAATTTATCATGAACTTAGTCCTGGTAGTATTAGCATATCTATGTTGTAGATCAATTGCTCGCGTTTAGCTCCCCTGTTTTAATTTTGATATGTTCCTAGAGAAAACTAAGTTGAAAGATGTTAGTAGCAATGATACGGATTGGATCCGTGATCTGAGGATTGTCCTCATTGCTGCACAGAAGAATTATGTCCTTGATGCACCACTAGGTGACAGACCGATTGCAGGAGCAACTGCAGACGTATGAACGTTTGGCAAGCTCGATATGATGACTACTTGATAGTTTAGTGCACCATGCTTTACGGCTTAGAATCCGGGCTTCAAAGACATTTTTTTTGAAATGCCATGGAGCATATGAGATGTTCCAAGAGTTGAAATTAGTATTTCATACTCATGCCCGTGTCGAGAGGTATGAGACCTCTGACAGTACTTTGCCTACAAGATGGAGGAGAATTGCTCAGCTAGTGAGCATGTGCTCAGAATGTCTGAGTACTACAATCACTTGAATCAAGTGGGAGTTAATCTTCCAGATAAGATAGTGATTGGCAGAGTTCTCTAGTCACTATCAGCAAGTTACTAGAACTTCGTGATGAACTATAATATGCAAGGGATAACGGAAATGATTCCCAAGCTCTTCGTGATGCTGAAATCGACGAAGGTAGAAATCAAGAAAAACATCAAGTGTTAATGGTTGATAAGACCACTAGTTTCAAGAAAAGGGCAAAGGGAAGAAGGGGAACTTCAAGAAGAACGGCAAGCGAGTTGCTGCTCAAGTGAAGAACCCAAGTCTGGACCTAAGCCTGAGACTAAGTGCTTCTACTGCAAAGGGACTGGTCACTAGAAGTGGAACTGCCCTAGATACTTGGCGGATAAGAAGGATGGCATAGTGAACAAAGGTATATTTGATATACATGTTATTGATGTGTACTTTACTAGTGTTTATAGCAACCCCTTAGTATTTGATACTAGTTCAGTTGCTAAGATTAGTAACTCGAAACGGGAGTTGCAGAATGAACAGGGACTAGTTAAGGGTGAAGTGACGATGTGTGTTGGAAGTAGTTCCAAGATTGATATGATCATCATCGCACACTCCCTATACTTTCGGGATTAGTGTTGAACCTAAATAAGTGTTATTTGGTGTTTGCGTTGAGCATAAGTATGATTTGATCATGTTTATTGCAATACGGTTATTCATTTAAGTTAGAGAATAATTGTTGTTCTGTTTACATGAATAAAACCTTATATGGTTACACACCCAATGAAAATGGTTTGTTGGATCTCGATTGTAAGTGATACACATATTCATAATATCGAAGCCAAAAGATGCAAAGTTAATAATGATAGTGAAACTTATTTGTGGCACTGCCGTTTAGGTAATATTGGTGTAAAGCGCATGTAGAAACTCCATGCTGATGGGCTTTTGGAATCACTTGATGCTTGCGAACCATGCCTCTTGGGCAAGATGACTAAAACACCGTTCTCCGGAACAATGGAGCAAGCAACCAATTTGTTGGAAATCTTACATACTGATGTATGTGGTCCGACGAGTGTTAAGGCTCGCGGCGGGTATCGTTATTTTTCTGACCTTCATAGATGATTTGAGCAGATATGGGTATATCTACTTGATGAAACATAAAGTCTAAAACATTTGAAAAGTTCATATAATTTTAGAGTGAAGTGGAAAATCATCGTAACAAGAAAATAAAGTTTCTACGATCTGATCGTGGAGGAGAATATTTGAGTTACGAGTTTGGTCTTCATTTGAAACAATGCGGAATAGTTTCGCAACTCACGCCACCTGGAACACCACAGCGTAATGGTGTGTCTGGACGTCATAACCGTACTTTATTAGATATGGTGCGATCTATGATGTTTCTTACTGATTTACCACTATAGTTTTGGGGTTATGCATTAGAGACAGCTGCATTCACGTTAAAAAGGGACACCATCTAAATCCGTTGAGACGACACCATATGAACTATGGTTTGGCAAGAAACCAAAGTTGTCATTTCTTAAAGTTTGAGGTTGTGATGCTTATAAGAAAAAGTTTCATCCTGATAAGCTCAAACTCAAATCGGAGAAATGTGTCTTCATAGGATACCCAAAGGAGACAGTTGGGTACACCTTCTATCACAGATCCGAAGGCAAGATATTCGTTGCTAAGAATGGATCCTTTCTAGAGAAGGAGTTTCTCTCAAAAGAAGTGAGTGGGAGGAAAGTAGAACTTGATGAGGTAACTGTACCTGCTCCCTTATTGGAAAGTAGTTCATCACAGAAATTTGTTCCTGTGACTCCTACACCAATTAGTGAGGAAGCTAATGATGATGATCATGTAACTTCAGATCAAGTTACTACCAAATCTCGTAGGTCAACCAGAGTGAGATCCGCACCAGAGTGGTATGGTAATCCTATTCTGGAGGTCATGTTACTAGACCATGACGAACCTACGAACTATGAAGAAGCGATGGTGAGCCCAGATTCCGCAAAATGGCTTGAGGCCATGAAATCTGAGATGGGATCCATGTATGAGAACAAAGTATGGACTTTGATTGACTTGCCCGATGATCGGCAAGCCATTGAGAATAAATGGATCTTCAAGAGGAAGACGGACACTGATAGTAGTGTTACTCGAATTGTCGCAAAAGGTTTTCGACAAATTCAAGGTGTTGACTACGATAAGATTTTCTCTCTCGTAGCGATGCTTAAGTCTGTCCGAATCATATTAGCAATTGCCGCATTTTATGAAATCTGGCAAATGGATAACAAAACTGCATTCCTTAATGGATTTATTAAAGAAGAGTTGTATATGATACAACCAGAAGGTTTTGTCAATCCTAAAGGTGCTAACAAAATATGCAAGCTCCAGCGATCCATCTATGGACTGGTGCAAGCATCTCGGAGTTGGAATATACGCTTTGATAAGTTGATCAAAGGATATAGTTTTATACAGACTTGCGGTGAAGCCTGTATTTACAACAAAGTGAGTGGGAGCACTACGGCATTTCTGATTAGTATATGTGAATGACATATTGTTGATCGAAAATAATGTAGAATTATTCTGCAAAGCATAAAGGAGTGTTTGAAAGGAGTTTTTCAAAGAAAGACCTCGATGAAGCTGCTTACACATTGAGCATCAAGATCTATAGAGATAGATCAAGATGCTTGATAAGTTTTTCAATGAGTACATACCTTGACAAGATTTTGAAGTAGTTCAAAATGGAACAGTCAAAGAAAGAGTTCTTGCCTGTGTTACAAGGTGTGAAATTGAGTAAGACTCAAAGCCCAACCACGGCAGAAGATAGAAAGAGAATGAAAGTCATTCCCTATGCCTTGGCCATAGGTTCTATAAAGTATGCCATGCTGTGTACCAGATCTATTGTATACCCTACACTGAGTTTGACAAGGGAGTACAATAGTGATCTAGGAGTAGATCACTGGACAGCGGTCAAGATTATCCTTAGTGGAATAAGGATATGTTTCTCGATTATGGAGGTGACAAAAAAGGTTCGTCGTAAAGGGTTACGTCGATGCAAGTTTTGACACTGATCCAGATGACTCTAAGTCTCAATCTGGATACATATTGAAAGTGGGAGCAATTAGCTAGAGTAGCTCCGTGCAGAGCATTGTTGACATAGAAATTTGAAAAATACATACGGATCTGAATGTGGCAGACCCGTTGACTAAACTTCTCTCACAAGCAAAACATGATCACACCTTAGTACTCTTTGGGTGTTAATCACATAGCGATGTGAACTAGATTATTGACTCTAGTAAACCCTTTGGGTGTTGGTCACATGACAATGTGAACTATGGGTGTTAATCACATGGTGATGTGAACTATTGGTATTAAATCACATGGTGATGTGAACTAGATTATTGACTCTAGTGCAAGTGGGAGACTGAAGGAAATATGCCCTAGAGGCAATAATAAAGTTATTATTTATTTTATATCATGATAAATGTTTATTATTCATGCTAGAATTGTATTAACCGGAAACATAATACATGTGTGAATACATAGACAAACAGAGTGTCACTAGTATGCCTCTACTTGACTAGCTCGTTAATTAAAGATGGTTATGTTTCCTAACCATAGACATGAGTTGTCATTTGATTAACGGGATCACATCATTAGGAGAATGATGTGATTGACTTGACCCATTCCATTAGCTTAGCACTTGATCGTTTAGTATGTTGCTATTGCTTTCTTCTTGACTTATACATGTTCTATGACTATGAGATTATGCAACTCCCATTTACCGGAGGAACACTTTGTGTGCTACCAAATGTCACAACGTAACTGGGTGATTATAAAGGTGCTCTAGAGGTGTCTCTGAAGGTACTTGTTGGGTTGGCGTATTTCGAGATTAGGATTTGTCACTCCGATTATCGGAGAGGTATCTCTGGGCCCACTCAGTAATGCACATCACTATAAGCCTTGCAAGCATTGTAACTAATGAGTTAGTTGCGGGATGATGTATTACGGAACGAGTAAAGAGACTTGCCGGTAACGATATTGAACTAGGTATTGAGATACCGACGATCGAATCTCGGGCAAGTAACATACCGATGACAAAGGGAACAACGTATGTTGTTATGCGGTCTGACCGATAAAGATCTTCATAGAATATGTGGGAGCCAATATGAGCATCCAGGTTCCACTATTGGTTATTGATCGGAGACGTGTCTCGGTCATGTCTACATAGTTCTCGAACCCGTAGGGTCCGCACGCTTAACGTTTCGATGACAGTTATATTATGAGTTTATAAGTTTTGATGTACCGAAGGTTGTTTGGAGTCCCGGATGTGATCACGGACATGACGAGGAGTCTTGAAATGGTCGAGACATGAAGATTGATATATTGGAAGCCTATATTTGGATATCGGAAGTGTTTCGGGTGAAATCGGGATTTTACCGGAGTACCGAGGGGTTACCGGAACCCCCCGGGGGCTTAATGGGCCATAGTGGGCCTTTGTGGAGAAGAGGAGAGGCGGCCAGGGTAGGGCCGTGCGCCCCTCCCCCCTAGTCCGAATAGGACAAGGAGAAGGAGGCGGCGCCCCCCTTTCCTTCCTGTCTCCCTCCTCTTTCCCCCTCCACTCCTAATCCAACTAGGAAAAGGGAGGGAGTCCTGCTCCCGGTAGGAGTAGGACTCCACCTGGCGCGCCCCTCCTGGCCGGCCACACCTCCCCCCTTGCTCCTTTATATACGGGAGCAGGGGGCACCCTAGAGACACAACAATTGATCGTTTGATCTTTTAGCCGTGTGCGGTGCCCCCTCCACCATAGTCCACCTCGATAATACTATAGCGGTGCTTAGGCGAAGCCCTGCGTCGGTAGAACATCATCATCGTCACCACGCCGTCGTGCTGACGAAACTCTCCCTCAACACTCGGCTGGATCGGAGTCCGAGGGACGTCATCGGGCTGAACGTGTGCTGAACTCGGAGGTGTCGTGCGTTCGGTACTGGATCGGTCGGATCGTGAAGACGTACGACTACATCAACCGCGTTGTGCTAACGCTTCCACTTTCGGTCTACGAGGGTACGTGGACAACACTTTCCCCTCTCGTTGCTATGCATCACCATGATCTTGCGTGTGCATAGGAATTTTTTTGAAATTACTACGTTCTCCAACATGTACTACTATCATACTCCCTGCGTTCCAAAATATAAGTCTTGGTAGAGATTTCCACTATGGATCACATGCAGATGTATCCAGATACATTTTAGAGTGTAGATTCACTCATTTTTCTCCATATGTAGTCCATGGTGGAATCTATACAAAGACTTGTATTTAGGAACGGAGAGAGTACTTATTAAAGAAGAACGGAAGAGGAACATGCTAAAGAAGAGCAAGCAGATTTTGGATAATAAAATGTTCGTTGCGCAGTGCCCACACATGATGAACCAGAGCGCATTAAGAAAGCAACTCCCTGCTGTCTCTCTATATGTGGTGCACGTGCTTTTTCAAAAGTAAAGTAGGAACATTAGCTGACCAATTAAATGTTATCTGTTTTAGTAATATCAGCATCATACCAGATTCGTACTTGAGCAACAAGTTTGGAATTATGAGTGGCACGTTGTTTAGCTTGATGGATTCAGGAGCAGTGCTAAGCAGGTACGATGATGGTACTGAATATAAAGGCATATCTGCATATGGGTCAGTCGACCATTTCAGGCAGTTGGATGAAGATCCTACGTCTCCTAACCCTTCTTCTTCCTCGTCTCTGATTCTTCCCATACAGAACACCGCACGGGCCGCCGGCCGGACCATCGGCCCCCACCGCCTGTGTTCCTCCGCCACCCCAACCCCCCCGCCCCCACCCGCATCGAGTTTTCTTCATTCGGCGAGGCCCCACCACCGCCCCCAACAACCAAAGTCCCCACCCGAGCCCCTTCGTTCGCACCGGCGAACTCCGGCGAGCTCTGAAAAATCGACTGACCCAATTTTGAAATTTAGTCTACTGTGATTTAACTAGTGTGGAATATAAAAGGCGAAAACCATAGGCATTGGGAGTATAGTGTTGAGCGTGCCATGGCGGATCTGAAGGTGCAAAACGGACAAAGGCAACTTCGCAACCAATGTTTGCTCTCAACTAGCAAGTAAGTGATGGACAAGAAATCAGAGTAAAGCAGTGGCGATCTATTTTCTTGCTGTGATAAATAAGTTGAGCAGATACGAAAGAGTACCGCCTCTGGTGCGGCGCCATGTATGCATCTACTGAGAATTTGACGGTGCTGCGGTAGCGATGGCTGTCGGCGGCGTGGAAGCAGATCTAGGAGGGTAGACGGTGGCGGCGAGGCGTGGTGGACGAGACGGTCGTAGGAGCGGCACCGGCAAGGTGGACGACGGCGGGGATGAAGCGAGAGGACGGGATGCAAGGATCTCGGTCCGAAGCCGTGGATGAGAGAGGTTGATCTCTTGTAATGGACGGCGGCGTCGGGGTATCAGCTCTGGCATGGTGGAGGAGGACGGCGGTGGATGGGGTGGCGGACGGAGGAGGCTGGGGTGGAGAGGGTGTTTTGGCGCCCACGGAGTACGAATGGGGAAATGGAGGTGGAGAGGAAGGGGGGAACCATGTCTTCAGGGCGCGCTTGTCTCAAATGCGAGGAAATTTACAAACTTAGCCCCCGTTTCAAATTTCCTACATCACAACAATATTAGTCGGTTGGGGATAGGACGGTAATCTCGCATACACCGAATATTTGCCGACAAGAGTTTGTTTTTGGCGCCCACCGTGTATGAATCGGTGAGGGAGTCGATTTCGGCCGAGGACACACTGCGTTTTGGCGCCCACCGTGTATGAATCCGGGTGAGAGGCGGTTATGTCACATTCGAGTGAAATTACAAACCTACCCCTATCAAAACCTATAGAAATCGAGCAGATAGGCTTTGCGTGGCAGGGATAGGCAGTAGTAATTTCCATCTTGCAGATTTTGGTTTCGGGTGGTTACTGCAACTTTCCCCGCTTCGTTCAAATTTTACAGAGTGCACGTTTACCGTGCCAACTCAATTCCAACCCCGTTTGTATTCTATTTTTGGGGCAGGATCCATTTTCGATTGGAATAAAATTCTATATACATCATTTTTTATATATACTTTCAAAAGCACAACAAAGAATTCTGCTCCTTTATATGTATAATATGATTTACAAATACAATGATCTCAAAATCATAAGGTCGAATTCAAAAAATTAAACCAAATTCTGTTCTACTAAAATGTAATCAGCAATATCTACATATTAAATAACATAGATGCGCGTGAATTCATATGAGTATGCATGTTTGATAGATCAATTTTGGTTCGAGTATGGATTACATGTATCATCATCTCGAATTCAAATATTTGAATCCCTTTTATGTTCACTCCTTTCATGCCCATCTCTCTCGCATGCATGCTCCTTCATGTAGCTATGACTCTCTTTTCTCCAGCTCACCCACACGCTCACTTCATGTTTCTCCTATCCTCGCAAACATGGTCTCTCGACGTCTCCCTTGAGAAGTGTCACACTCTCCCTATCATTATACATTACATGGTTTTCATTATCTCTCACGTCTCTACCGTTCTCTCGTATCACTAGGTACCTAAGCTTTCTTTTTCACCGCCACACACAGAGTCTCCACTCGTCTTTCGCTTTGTCTTTCTCTCTATGGGATTCTCTCACACGCCCTATATGTCTCTAGATATGAATCATACCACTAAAATTACTCTCTCTCTCTCTCTCTCTCTCTCTCTCCTGTAGACACAACATTTGTTGCGGTCTCCTTTCGTCTCCATCCTAGACTGACATTATTCATTTGTTTACCGATCAGACAAACTACCCCCTCTCTCTCTCTCTCACACACACAACTCCTGCTTCCACTCCTCTTCCCGACTACCGTCTATCTCTCTCACACACAAAACTCTCGCTTTCGCACCCCCGTCTCGTATTTCTCTCACAAACATTTATCGACTAGCCTCTAGATAGGTTTATACACCCGCACACTCGTGTTTCCACTATCGCATACATGTCTCTCTCCCGCTCCTTGTATCTATGTAGATTTTTCTTCCCTTCTTGAGACGCGCCCTCTCGATCATGCACACACACACTATCGCCTCATTTTAAGTTGATACCTCTCGCACACACACTCTTTGCGTCTTTGTCACACATGCACTCCGTCCTCCCCCTCTCCCCCTCTCTCTCTCTCATACACATGGGCATTTTGCAACAACTAGCAAGATGCCCATGCGTTGCACGAAACATGAAGATGCATTTGTATGAGTAGTTTATCTTGTGGGAGAAAAGGATGAACAAGGGAAGGCCTTATTTTCAAGTGTGGAGAGGGGTGTGGGTATCTTTTTGCAAAATTGCCATAGTTTCCTTCCTATCTGTCAGATATAGATTGGACGGCCTATATTGCAGGATGGCAGGCACACGATCATCACCGACTATGCTTTTTATAAGAGTAGGGATAAAAAACAGAGTTGGTGATGATGGTGGGCCTGCCATCTTGCAATATAGGCCGTCCGATTTTTATCTGACGGATAGGAATGAAACTATGGCAATTTACCCGCACTCCTCTCCACATTTGCAGATAAGGCCTTCCCTCGTTCATCCTTTTCTCCCACAAGATCTTGATGTTCCGTGCAACGCACGGGCATCTTGCTAGTAAGAGTAGAAATTAGACATATACCACTTCTCGAATCTTGAAACCAACAACATTCCTCCCTTATCTCATCAAAACCGCAAAAGGAATATATTTTGAGTGAAACATAACATTTTTTTAGTGATATACGTATTTCAAAACTAGACTTTTTTCTATCAAATCGGTGAATATGTATTAGTCTACTCAGATCGTGTGGCAACGCATTGGCACATTGCTAGTAGTTATTATAATTTTGTGGACACCAGACAAACGGTGGAGTACATATACGAAGATAAGAGGCGCACGCACGCAGTCGGTCTCTCGCTGTCTCGCACACATGAGTGTTACGTAAAGGCAACGTTAACAAATAAACCCTAAAATCCTAGGTGCACGATTGCTGCATTCGTGGGTACCGGGTACGTGGTGGAGCGCACCTTTGTAGGAATAGTCAGCTCGCGTGATAATTTGATCCATAGGAGTTGATGGTCGGGACCACAGGTGAACGACTTGGAGGCAGTGGCTCGCCAGTTGCCACAGATCGAGTAGCCACGTTTAAAATATCATTTTTTAGCGGGTTTAAGAGTCCCGATTTTCAATGGCGCATTATAAGTACTAAGTAGTTTTTAGAACGATTGGTATGGAGCGAAAATGGAATTCATAGTACTACCTACTACGTACCTCCTTGGCGTATGGTTGTATGGGTTTATGTTGCGAGATGTTGAACCTGGTAGTTCTAGGGCAAATACTATGTTTAGATTTAGATGTTGGTTTTCGGTAATGTAAATCGGAATGGGGAAACCCTTCTTTGATTAAAAAAAACTACTACCTCCGTTCTAGTTTACTAGTCCCCATTGTTTTTTGGGTCAAAGTTTGTCCATGAATTTTACTTGTAAAATGTGAATGGAAAAGGAGATTTTGTTATACGCAAACAAAAAAGGACTGGAGGGAGTGATTGCTCTGACACGGACGCGACCTCTCATAGCGCAGGCATTGAACCGGCGCGCCGGCCAAGAGGGCCCCACTCGCTGCAGGCCCGGCTGAACACGCCTCCTCGCCGCATGCAACCGGCTTCAAACTGCCCCGCCTGCCTTCATTGAATCCGCGCGTGTGCCGGCAACACGTCCTTCCGTGAGCCGGACGGCATTTTAGAACACAAAAAGTGACCAAAATATAATTAATTACGCATGGTCTTGACTTGTTGTGCTCGCACTGGTAGCAGGAACTAGAGGTTTTTCTTTATTCATAACTCTCCTCAATTTTTTTGGCTTTGAAGTGAATCATGGTTGTGGACATTATGTATGAATGTGGAGATATCTGTGAACATGAGTTTGATGTGGAAGTTGAACTTGGAATGTCGGGCTTGCTCGTGAACTATACCATGTCCAATGCTTCGTCTGTTATTGTTTGGAAAGTAATTGCTGTTATTACATGACCCAACTTTTTTTTTGTGCCACATCAGTAGATGCACAGACATCGCAACTAGCATGCTGACTGGATAAACATTTGAACCTAGCTACTATGAAGGAAATTTTGTGTTGACAACAGATTTAGATAGCAGGAGACGCCTAGCCTGCTCTGCCTCTGCTAGCTTATTTCTGGCTTCTTCCATCTCTTCTTTGGCATGGGTGAAGAGAGCATCTGATTGCTCTTTTCACTTCTTCAGGAACTCAGCTACATTCTCAAGGGCTGCTGCACGCTTTCTTTCAGCCTTTACTAGAGCCACGAGGACACGAACAGCTGACGACTCCACCTGGCTTGTGTGTAATCCAGCATCATCTGGGAATTTGCACCTTGTGTCTAATCCAGCATCATTAGGGAACTGGCACCTTGTGTGTAATCCAGCCTCATTCTGGAAACATGATCTCGAGGTTGACCATACTTCCCTCCTCGCAGGAACTACATCCTGACATGAAGTTACTTCTGTTTTAGATAATTACTCAGAGCAACCCAGATCCATTTAGTAGAAGCCAGATAAACAGAACTGGGAGAAGTGAATTCAAAAGGAAAAAATAAAACAGACTACAAGGTGAGAACACCCACTTCCTACATCAAGCTAAAAACGAAAGCATTAGGACGATTAAGACTCTTCTTCTGACACATCAAAGAACACGAGGCTTAAGAGAAACAGAAACTACAACATATACACATCAAAGAACACGAGGCTAAACGAAAGTAATTGAAAGGGTGTTACTTACCAAAGCTCGTTTTATAGGTTCAGTGCAGCTCCTCTTTAACTTGCCACGCTCCTTGAAGATGTCCCCTATATCCCGTGTTTGGATTTCATTGCTCCTCTGCATGTTTGCACTCGTGGTTTTAAAATCTCAACATGGCAAGAAAAATATACTACTAGTAATACTCGTGCATCTTGTGGGAAACATTAAAGCACTCGTCTGCCATGTTAGAGCATCTCCAACAGAATCGCAATGCGCGGTGCTTTAAAAAAGCATTTACAGTGCTGAGATTGAGAAGTAGAGATAGAGGGTAGAGGATAGTTCTCAGCATAGATAGATAAGAAAATAGATTATTCAACTACTCCTCATCGTCCAACTCCTCCTCGGTGATGTCCTCCTCCGACGTCTGACTGTAGGCGTGAAGATACCGATCGTCGTCGGATTCCCAGGGTGACGCTGCTCCTAGCCTCATGTTGAATTGAGCATCCGCTTTTCACCTACGCTTGTCCTCGCGATAGGCGGCTCGCTCCGCCCTCCTCTTATCCCTCTCCGCCCTCCTTTGCTCGTAGAACTGCTGTAACGCCCCGGATCCGATGCGCCAGGTGTCTGCCCGTTATTCGCCGTCCTTGCCTTGTCATTTGCTTGCGTGTTGCATTTTGCCATGTCATCATCTGCATTGCATCATCATGTTTTTCAAAACTTGCATCCGGTCCTTTTCCCCGTTGTCCGTTTCGCGATCCGACACTCTCGCCGCACCCGTTGCACCCCTCTGTTTTCTTTTCATGAGCGGGAGAAAAACCTTCTCGGAATGGGTCGGTATTTGCCGAGTGGCCTTGGTATAGCACCGACAGACCGCCCGTCAAATTTCGTTCCATTTGGAGGTCTTTTGATGCCCCAACGGTTAACCGCGTAGCCCGAAAACCCCTTCTCTTTGCAGCCCAGCACCCCTCCAAACCAGCCCACTAACCCATCCGAACCCCCTCCATGCTCTCGGTCATTCGATCATGATCGTGTGGGCGAAAACCGCACCTCGTTTGGACTCTCCTAGCTCCCTCTACCTACATATATGTGCCCCTCCCCGAAATTTCGCGCAGATGAACCCTAGCCTGCTCCTCCCGCGCCGCCGGACGAAATCGCCGTCGCCGGACGTGTCTGCCGGACACGTCGCCTCGACCAATCCCGCGCCGCCACCTCAGCGCCGCCGCCCCCGCGCCCAATCCCGAGCCTCCACCTCGCCTCCTCTCTCCTCCCACCGCGCCGCGGCCCGCGGAGCCCAT